>NC_135785.1:252786044-253136044 GCF_051106095.1 Pogona vitticeps
TTCTGCTTGGCGGGAAGCAGCGACGCTCCGGCCTGCCCCTTGTCTATGCAGAGCTTACACATGCGCACTTGCGCACTAGTGCTGGTCACAGGGAGATGCAGGGACGGGCTGGAGGCGCTGTGGCTGTACAATGATGACAATGAATAGCACCTTTTATTTGGTGTGTGGAAGGTGTGCGGAAGAGGGGGTAGTTTTATACGGCGAGTATATAACAAACTCTATAGTTTGAGTGGAAATGTTGGGGGGTCGTCTTACATACCCAGTCGTCTTATACGCCGGCAAATACAGTAGTCTGTTGACATAAAAAGGATGTGTAACTGGACCAGAAAGAGTGTGTGGAAACAAAAGACACAATATTTCTAAAGAAACAGAGAATCAGCAGTCTCACCCGTTCTCGGTCCAATCTTTTCTTAACTTTTATAAGTCCCAAGCTAGGATCAATTGAAAATTCATTGTTCCGATCGCCACTGATTATGGAAAAATGAATCTGTCCATTGGGAGGGCTGTCTACGTCTTCAGCTATCAACTTTGGAAGAAGGATAAGGACCCAGAAAAGAAAAAAGGAGAAAGGGACATGAGTGCCTACTTAACACATTGTATGGATAAAGATATACACGTGCAGTTAACATTTTAAATAAATAATACTGTTAAAATGCAACAAAAATATATCACATATATTTACCAATCAGATCTCTGGGGATACTTCATAAGAGACAGATCTATGCATTTTAGGAAGTCAAGCACTGTCATTTCCTCGCCACTGCTTCTGCTACTAATGTTCGGCAGGCATTGAGTTGTGGCTAGGCACTTGACAGTTCTAGGGCGCGGGCAGATGGGAGGACAGGGGTCAGGCCTCTGTGGACTCAAGACCGAAGCACAGGAGGAAATGTTGTGGCAGATTCGTCCAGGAGGCCAAAGCGGGAGTGCAAACGCAAGCAAAGACTGGGGAATTAGCAGGAAAGCGGCTTGATTTCTGACAGATAGTAGAGAAATTCTTTCCCATTGGGGAGAGGGGTGCTTTTCAATGATCGGAATGCTGCTTCCTTAAATTAGATCACTGAATAGGCTAGAGTTTAATTTTTGAAATATCATTTATTTATGATTATTGTTATTAGTGACTTTTGAGTTTGTAAGACTTGAGCAGGGTTGCTAAGGATAGGCTTTTGGGGAACTTATCAGTTCATAAGCCAAAGGAGACGAGACAGAAAATATCCCACAATTCACCAGAGTGCAAGCTTTCTTGTTTTTTTTTTAATCCAGGCACACAAGTGTTAAGCAACTTGCCACAAGGGGCAGCATATATCAGAAGCACTTCGATTCCTCTTTAAATAGAATATAAGAAATTCCATCCCTGGCTTTGGACTTAACACTCCAGGAGTTACTGACATTTCTCATAGAGATTTAGGTAAGAATTCAGTAACAATGGCTGCACACGGATATATCAATATGGGGGAAAATTTCACAACTCACCGTTATCAATGAATCACCCACTGATGCATCCTCACTGATGACGCTACTGTAGACCTCCTGGCTAAACCTTGGCGCATTATCATTAACGTCTGTCACATTTATATTCACTGTTGTCACAGCGCTTAGTGCTGGGCTGCCCCCATCTTTAGCTTCGACGACTAGGAAGAAATCTTTACACGTTTCATAGTCCAGAGGTTCAATTACAGATATGGACCCTTGGAGACAGATGATGAAATGTTAGTATATTACAACCTTAAGGACACAAACGATTCTCTGAATACTAATTTTGGCCCTCTCAGACAGGGTGAAGCTATAGATGGAGAGCAAGTTCTGATACAACTTCCCTTACTTTATCCAGAGCAAAGTTATGCCAAAAACGGCAGAACACAGGGCTTCTCAGTGCTGGATGAGTCAGATGGTTTTTTTACAGAAATGGCCCATTGTGGCCAAAGTCCTGTTGCTCAATGTAGTAAATCGAACTAGACTTGGCCCATTGAATCAACTGGGATTTGGTGAGTCAACCCCATCCATTAGTTCCATTGATTCAAATGGGACTATGCTAAGTCATGGTTAGAGTAGTCCTATCTAAACCAATGGAACATATGAAGGAGTTGACTTAGCAAAGCCCTATTGATTCAATGGGTCTATTCTAATGTGGCTTACTATGATGAGCAGCAGGATATGAGCCACTGAATTCTTACCTCAAAAGCATGACAATTAGAGGTATTAAGGATACCAAAGGAAACATATGGGTGCTTTACACCAGAGGTCCCCAACCCCTGGTCCGCAGCCTGTTGCCAGTCCATGGCCTGAGCCGGACTGGGCCACGGAGACAGACCTCTCACCCCACCCTCCGCACGCACTCACTCCCGCACAGCTGATTTGTGCATGCGCTCATTCGTGAGAGAGTACACTCGTCCATGCATGCGCGCGAGCGTGGGGAATGCCCCGCCTTCCCCAGCCGGTCCACAGGGTAAAAAAGGTTGGGGACCCCTGCTTTACACATCACTTAACCCTTCACAATTCTCACTATATCGCTTCTTAAAATGGTAGCTGCCACAGATTTCTCCAAAATTACTTCTCTGGTTCCTTTTTATGGAAAAAACGGTCATGCTGGATTCTGGAAGCCATTGTCCAAAACAGGTTTCCAAGCTGTTTTCTTAGGGAGCTAATTTAGTATACAGTTCTTTGTGTCATTAACTGTCCATAGCAAGTCTTTTGTGAAATGGCTGGATGCCTCAGTCATGCTTGTCTAGAGATGGCCATTGAAGCAGAAGCCTGGGGGCTTGTTTTCTCCCCACCCTGTTTCCTTTAAATATTATACAGCATTTTTAACTATATGTTCTCATGCTTATATTAGTTATTATTAGAACATGAATTACAGGTAGCATTACAGAGTAATGTTGCCTTGGATTCTGACTTTGTTTTGTACTTGTTAAATATTATGTTTACAGTACCTCATTGCAATTTACTCAATTTTTACTGAATTGCTAACATTGTTTTACTTAAATGTATTGATGGCTTGCAAAAAAAACTTAATCTGTTTTTTCAGAATGTGTCTTTGTCTCTTATGTTATTTACAAGCATCTACATGAAACCCATAGGAGAGACTGTCCAGAGTTTTGGGGTTCAGTGTAACGAGTATGTGGGTAACACCCAACCCTATCTCTCCTTGCCATCTAAATCCAGGGAAGCTGTTTCAACTCTAGATCAGTGTCTGCTGTCAGTAATGGACTGGATGGGGATGAATAAACTTAAACTTAATTCAGACGAGACAGGGGTGCTCTTGGGTAAGTCAAAAGGCAGATCAAGGAATAGGGATGCAGCCTGTGTAGGATGGGGCTACAGTCCCCCTGAAAAAAACAGGTGTGCAGCTTGTGGGTGCTCTTGTGCATTTGCACGGTTAAGACAAGTGCACCAAGGTCTAATCTGGCCACAGTGACACATGCCTTAGTTATGTCCTGACTGAATTACGGTAGTGTGTTTTATATGGGTCTGCTCCTGGAAAGGTCCAGAAGCTTCAGCAGTTCCAAAATGCTGCAGCCAGATTGTTAACTTAGAGTGGTCTTATAGACCAGATGAGTGGGGTACAAATCAAATCCATCAATAAATAAAAATAACTTGAGCTTGTTGAGGGAACATGTAACTCTCCTGTTACGGAAGACCCATTGGCTGCTGATCCATTGTCAGGATGAATTCAAAGTGTTGGTTCTAACCTATAACAGCTTGGGCCCAAGCTATCTCAAGGCCTGCATCTCTCTTTATGAGCTTGCTTGGGTGTTAAGATAATCAGGAGAGGCTTTTCTCTCAGTTCCACTACCTTCATGATACTCTGGTGGGGACACAGGAGATGGCCTTCTCTGTTGCTGCTTCTAGACTTCGGAACTCCCTCCCACAGGAAGCCAGGGTGGCCCATTTTTGCTCTCTTTCCCCAAGCAAGCGAAGATGTTTGTCTTCAGGCAAGCCTTCCCTTCGTGATTGGCTACCTGAATGTTTTTTTTAATGGATTGTTGTGTCTTACTGCCTTGAGTGTGCTTTTGATGTTACGGTAGTCTTTTAGTGTGGTGTCTGTTTTATTCTTTTCAGTATTTGTATGCTCCATGTTTTCAGCTTTAAATATTGTCTTTTAATGATGTAAGCTGCTTTGGGTCATTTTTAAGGAGAAAGGCAGGGTAAAGAACATTTTAAATAAAATAAATACAGTGGTGCCTCGCATAGCGATCGCTCTGTTTTACGACAAAATCGCTTTGCGATGGACTTTTTGCCATCGCAAGAGTGATTGCTTTGCGATGGCCCCTATGGGGAAAATTCGCTTTGCGATGATTGTGGGGAAGCAATCATCGCAAACCCCCCATTTTTGCACAGCTGATCGGCAGGGGCTTTGCGATGATTGTGGGAAAGCGATCATCGCAAAGTCCCCATTTCCGCACAGCTGATCGGCGGTTCCAAAATTGCCGCCGGGTAAACAAAATGGCCGCTCGCTGTTTTGCCTCGCTTTAGAGGCACTGAAAATGGCCGCCCCTATGGAGGATTTTCGCATAAGGTGGGTTTTTAAGCCCATAGGAACACATTAAACACATTTTAATGTGTTTCTATGGGCTTTTTAAAATCGCTTAGCGATGAAATCGCATAGCAGCGATTTTTGCTGCACAGATTACGATCGCTAAGTGAGGCACCACTGTATAAATAAATAAAGTGATCACACAATTGCACGATCAGGCAGATGACCATATTGGCTAAAAGGTACACCTGTCTGTATCTCCGTAAAGGTGGATTAAGACTACTAGATGTTCTTTGACCAGCCCCAGATGGACATCCTGTGTTTGCATTTGCTACTGGCCGATGGATACTACAACAGACACCTACTATGTATATGTCGATAAAAAATACTTAAGAGCCTGAAATCTGTAGTTCCTGCCTGAAGATCCACTTGACATGGGAGTCACTGCATGTTAATGCATAACAAATGTTCCTTTTCCCCACCTCTCTAGTGATTACATGTCACCTCTCTTTTTAAAAAACTGATCTATCTTTTTGCCTTCCTTATTGTAAAAAGAAGGCAAAAAAACCTTCAACTATTATTTTATTCCAGATGAGTAAAAAATATTTATTTTCTGTTATTTCAGGAGAGGCGCTACGCTGATGTCACTGATACAATAAATCTTAAAATACACTACAAGAGTATTTTAAACACTGTTCTGACTAAGGAAAGCACTTTCACAGCCAGGGGGAGGAGAGAAGGAAGAACAGGACCTGCCAGACAAAAAAGCTGAGAAAAAACTGATTTAATATTTTGAGCTTATAGTCTAAAAGAAAAGAAAAAAACCTGGGCAGGCAGATTTCCTCTCCTTGATTGGATCAAGAGAAGGCATATTTACAGTCCAGTCTATGAGATTCATGACCACTTCTACCCTAACTGGCTAAAATAATCAAAGACCGGCTAAAGTTGTGCTGAATCCGTTCCACCCTAAGGATGTTGATAACTAAAGTGGTGCCTCTCTTGACGATTGCTTCGCTTAACGAGGAAATCACTTGATGATTAGGTTTTTGCAATCGCAAAAGCGATCGCAAAACGATAGTCTGAATGGGAAAAATCCGCTTCACGATGATCGGTTCCCTGCCTTGGGAACCAATTTTTGCATCACGATGATCTAAAAACAACTGATCGTTGGGTTTCAAAATGGCCGCCGGGTGTACAAAATGGCTCCCCACTGTTTTTAGGAGCAATTTTTCGCTATACAGGCACCCGAAAATGGCCGCCCCTATGGAGGATCTTTGCTAGATGGTGAGTTTTCAGATGATTGGAACAAACTGAATGGGTTTCAATGCATTTTAATGGGTTTTTAAATTTCGCTTCACGATATTTTCGCTTAACAGCAATTTTCCTGGAACGGATTATCATCGTTAAGTGAGGCACCATTGTATCCTCATTCTGGTTCAATTTTGTCCTGGCATTTTGGCCGCATTCCTGGGATGGAGAAGGTTTGGACCTGGTTTAACCTGATTCTCACCCCTTCCTCTGGTTTCTCTGTCAGTAGATCTCTGCCAGTTACTGCAGATATTCTGCTGACAGACTGCTGGCAGATTTCTGAGGTCACCTGGCAGAAGAAGGTTCTGCTGGCAGAAGAGATTTGAGGCTCATCCTAGTTCTTTATAGTTGGCACACTGTTGAGTCAGAACAGCTTTAAGAGGAATCAGGCATTCATGGAGGCAAGTGGTTAGTAGGCAGGATGGCAAAATGGGACTGCCAAATTCAAAGGAAGAATGAATTTTGGAGGGGCAACAGTAACAATCTGAGCTATCCATACAGCCATCCTGTACAGTATATGTCTTCATGCATTGCTCAGTGTACTATTATAACATACTGTGAATCCTTTCTGAAAAAAAGGCAGACAATACAGCTTAAATGTAAACAGGCAAGCAGCGCTCACGAAAGTTACTTTTTTTTCAGACTGTAATTACTGTTGGCCATATTAGCTAAGGAGTTTTGGCAGTCTACAGTCTAAAACAGCAACTCTTCCAAGCTCTGTGGAAACTAGTTCCAACGAACTGAGGAAAAAACATGGGGAAAAGAACAGGTTGATGTACAAGAAGAGAGATGTTAAATCGTGTTTATAAATGCAGTTTCAGAATTTTCCTAAACTACTGTTATTTGCCGTTTTTTAAAAAAAGGATTGAGCTGACAAGGTCCTTTTAATGTAAGAAATACCTCTTGACAATGAATCTGTGGTATGGATGTAAAAACAGTCAATAAATTTCTTGTTCTTGTGGATTTAGGCTTTCTTGACAAGGCAAGAACATCAACAAAGTATTTTAAAGCTCTGTACGTTTCTTCCCCTCCAGGGAAGAGTGGAGGCAAAGGGTCTTTTCCCCCCCTCAATATCTCTATAATTTGTGCAAAGTGTTATTTCCCCCCCTTTGGAAAGCAAAACACGCACATTGCGAGTGCAGGGGCACTGGCTGATTGTCAAGAAGGATGTCAATAACCCATCTTAAATAAATTACCAATTTGGGTGATTCATAATGTTCCCACAGTTGTAAAATTGCACAGTTTTGAGGAAAAACTATGCTTTTTGTGGAAGACATTATTGTCATTGAAATGCTATGCCTCCTGAATTGTCTTCAAGAAGAGGAACACAACATTTCTTTCTCCTTGCCTGAAAGGACAAGACAAATGTGCATTTATTTCTGTATAAGAGGATAATAAGTCAAAAGGTAAACTTTTCCATCCAATGCTTTAACTACTGTGCCATACTGCCACTTTTGGGATCTGTGCTATGCCCGGCCTAGATTATTTTTATCTATACTTTTTAAACCTCTGATTAATAATTATTTCCTTTATGTATATACAGTATATTTAAACACAGCTCTTTAATCCTGCATTACAAGTATTTCAAAAACATACCTGTCTTTGAGTTGATCCTAAATTTCCCTTTTTCATTCCCAGACCGGATGAAGTAGGTGATTTCAGCATTGGTCCCAATGTCTTTGCTAGTGGCAAAAACGGAGATAATTTCTGCACTGGGTGAGGTGTCCTCAGGCACTGTTACAAGATAATCTCTTCTCTCAAAGACAGGAGGGTTGTCATTAATGTCCAGAACCGTAATTGTAACTGTGGCAAATGAGGAGAGGGTCTGCACGATGCCTTGGTCGGAGGCTTTGACAGTGACATTATAAGAAGGCTGAAGTTCCCTGTCCAGAGGATGTTCCAAAATGATGATTCCTGATGACTTATCTACTGAGAAAAAGCCTTCTGAAGAGTCTGCTAGGGAATAGACAATCTTTCTGTTCACACCTGAAAGGAGGAAGAGAAAAACAAGAAGTCTCCTTTCGTTATATCAGCCAGTAAGGCAAAGGCCAATAAAATAAAATAAAGCATATCCAGTCAAAATGGAGTGTAGCAGACATCTCATCAGATGGAATCAAACCGTATCTGGCTTTCAGCACTTGAACAAGTCTAGAAGCCCTGTTCAATTGTTAGCAAACTGTGCACATTTGCCACACACAAGCGCATAGAGATGCTCTAGCCCCACCCTGCTCTGTTTCTGGTTTCATTACTCTGCTACACATGGAGGGTAGAGATGGGCACAGTCCTTCACTCAGTTCACTCAGAAGCAGTCTTCTCTGCCCTGCCTCCTCTGCCCCGCCTCCTCCGGGCACTGCCTTTGAATGGGCGCCTGCTGGAGGGGGCAGAGCAGCAAATCACCGGAACCTGTTGCAATGGCAAACAAACTGGGATGAATTGCCAAACCACTGGTGGGTGCCCATCTCTAATGGAGAGCAATGAATCTCGGAAGGAGCTTTTCTCGTACCTGTGGGGAGTCTCTATGTGAGTCAGGATACAGAATTCCCCATAGGCCCAATTCACACACAGTGCTCCCATTGATAGTAGAGACTTTTTTTCAGACTGGTTGCTCTCCACATGTAGGAGAATGAAGAAACGAGGGCCCGGGACAAGGCGAGAGCACTCTCCTCTACCCATCATAAGCATACATAATTTTCTAATGACTGAAAATGGTGTGAGGCGCTGAAACATAAACTGCATGTATCTGTATCCATGTGTAAAGTACTGTGTCTGTGTACATGCATGCTTGTGTGCACACACACACACACACACACACACAGACACAGACACACACACACACACACACGTAGAATTCCCAAGAGCTAGGCTAATGTATGTCTGATGTAGCTTATCTCTTTTCTCTGCTGTTTAACATGAAAAAAACACCATATTTAAAGTAGATTTCCAGGCATTTTCAGCTTTGTTTTTTCACACAAGTATATAATCCCCTGCTGTCCATCAATTAGATGGGTGCTTAAGGTTGGACAAAATATTATTTTCTTCTATTTTTGTTTTCTGGGGGAAAAGGTCTCGGTTGTTTTCCCAACGAATGTATGAAGATATTTACCAAAAATTTGGAAATACAGTGTTCTTATAAAAATGAACTAAAAGAAATTCTCAGCTATCTATACTACCCACGTTCAGTAGGTGCAGGTATTTGTGTTGCTGAGTGGATCTGGCTTCACCCAACAATTATGGAGCCTGTCGGGAATTTTTAAAAAGGCTTTGTTCTAGACTATAAACATAGCTGCATCCATAGAGATTCAAAACCAGATTCTGAAGAGCTCATGCAATAGTCTCTGCCTGGCTAAGCAAATCCGTTTCATTTTTAATTGCAAATCCGTTCTTTTTATAAAATAAAAAAGTCCTCTGCATCAAATTTATCCAGCAATTTGAGCATTTAGACATTTCTTCATTTTTTAAAAATGAATCAAACGGAATTCAATTCCTCCCCTCACTACAATATCCAGTGCTTAAGATGTCTGCTCAGCAAAGAGAGCCGACCTCAATCACCTGCTGAATTACAGAGATTTATATGCCGAAGTCGCCTCTAGGCTTGAAGGGAAAGTATTCTATAATTGCCAACTCTCTTTCCACTGCAGTGGGACAACTGCTTGAAACCTAATTAAGCACAATTGCCAAAACTGAGCGCGGCACATTCCCATGTTGTTGTTTCTCTTCATGTGGCTCCAGCCACGGCAATCTCAAACAAAGAGCCCTGATGTAAACATGACAATTCCTGAATCTGCTGAGTCCTTTTCCTCACAGGCCCCTCACAGGCCACCAAAGATCTGTGGCCCTGCTGTCTGAAGGAAGAAGCTACAAACCTAACATTAATCAGAGGCACCAGAAATACCGACTCCCCCTCCAAGCATACTCTGTTAATTTAAACATTTCTGAAGTATTTTGGCTTGCTTTTTCAAGGATGGGGATGCACTGTAATAAAAGATTGATCGAAAGCCGTTTTTAAAGCTGTCTGTGTAGCTCAGTGGTATAGATATCTGGCTGCGGATTGCGGATCCAGAGTTTGGGAGTTTGATTCCTCCACTGTGCTTCCTGTGAGGAGAGCCAGTCTGTGACACCTTGGACAAGACACAAAAGCCATGTAAAGTACATTTATTATCTGTTTGACACTAAAGAACAGAAGAACTATCATGCTGGTGAAATCTGGGGAACTCCCTTTTCTCCAACCATATTTTAAAAACACAATCCCCAGAGGGAAACACCGACTCTTCTTTAAATTGCATTCCAAAAGATTAGATGACTCTCCAAGGGAAAAAGAGATTACACCCACGCACCGTCACATAGTCCTTCTTGATCCACTCAAGATAATGACATCCATTATTGAAAATGTCACTAAGAGCAAATTATACCAAAATTATAACTTCACCATTTATCATTGACCCTGTCAATACAGATAGGAGATATTTCCAACTTTCTGAACTCCCCAAAGACATATGACATTTAAATGACATTTTTTTTCCTGCTGGATGGTTTAGGTATCTGAATGTGGAGACAGAGGTTGGGAGTTAAAATTCCCCGCAAAGGGAGTGGACTCGATGATCCGTAGGATCGCCTTCTAGTTCTAGATTCTAAGATTATTATCTGCCTCTTTGATACACTATGGCTGTATTTTGTAGTATTTCAGAAGACATTACAAATGCAAGACATTTAAATGATAGCTTTATAATCCACTTTTATTTTTATTTATTTGTACTACATGAGTTCCCAGTGGCCCCAGTGTGAGAAAAGGCATTGGTGGGTTTAACAGCATATACCGTAAATCTGGGGTTATATGTAGCTGTAGTGTTTTATTTGTCAGTGAAGATTTGGAAGATTTCATTTTTGCATGTATGGAGTTGTCACAGGGGACCTATTTGTACTGGTCTAGTAAAGAAGAGAAATACATCACACATCTTATAATAAGACAGATTTCAGAAGGGGGAGGATTTGTTTAAGAAGGAAGAGAAGAGACCGGGAATCTATAAAATGGTGTGAGAGACAACGGGTGTGTTGAGATAACAATATTTTGGCTCAATAGGCAACAACATTTTGGCTATATGTTCAGCCCCTTTGGTCTGTTCTCTCCACAGATATGTCAAGAAACTAGAATGTTTCTAGATTCTAGATTCCTACTTCATCAGAAACCATAAACAAAGGTTTGGGACAAGCAGAAATAAAATCATAGAATAGTTCCGCTGGAAGGGACTAATAAGGCCATTGAGTCCAACTTCCTGTTCAACCCCATGACTGAATGAAGCCATGTGTGGTGAACATGATGCGGGACAGGGCATGTGGGAAGGAATACAATGGACTGGGTACGGCTGGGAGGCAGGAGAGAATGCAGGAAATTAAGAGAGTTAAGACGGGCAATTGGAGAGAACGGGTTCTAGGAATAATTGCATTTATGAGTATTTTGAGGAAAAACAGCTGCACTATGCAAGCCCTTACATTATTTGTGCACCTGCTAAACCCATTGTCTTTACATTGTTTATTCCTCATCAATACTGAAGCCCTGTTCAATCATCCAGTCTGCTTTGTCTTCCTCTGTCATTGCTTTAATCATAGAAATTTTAAAAAGTCCGCAGAGATGGTTTGGTCCAGATAATATCTCCCTGTGATACCCACCACCGCCACCACCAAAAATGGGGGTCTACTCACATGGAGAGGCAATCTGGGTACAGCAAACCTCCACTTCAGAGAAAATTATTGTTGAGATTAAAGCAATGATTGTGTACAATACACTCCTTGTTCTATGTGTGGTCTCCACACTCCACTGAAATTGTGTATATCCCTGAGAAGGTAGGTCCCTGGATGCAGGGCTGCCAGAGAGAAGACTGTGCCTTGAGGACCACCAGAAACTGGATGTAGGAAGAGATTAAGGAATGAGGTGGAACTACTGAAAATGGCAACTCTCCCAAGCCAGCTAGCAGAAGCCTTCTCTGGATGTTTGCTGAATTCTGTCCACTGAATTGAAGTGGGGGTGTTTGATGCTAACCCTAATGCTCAGATAGATTTCAATCATGTGAGCTCTGCAGGGACTCCATGCAGATTCAACATCCTTAACTCCCGTTTAATACTTTAATGCAATGGGATTCTCCAGATTAATGAACTACAAAACAACGGTAAAGACTTGCACATGGGACAACAGAAAATGCTTGTTTCTGTTCTCTTTTGACTATAAATATCGACTTGTCACAGATTCAGCACTCTCATAAAAGGATATCACTGCTTTCTGCACCCTACCTCATCTCAATCTACCCAACAATGACGTTGAGCAGATTAGCCTCAGAAAGAGGACTGAACTATACAGGTGACAATAGGGTACAATCGAACAAGAAAAGTGGACATCTGACTGTACCAGAAAGGGCTGCTTTGACAAAGGCAAGCTCCCTTAAACTGACCCTTCTGTCTGTCAGGAAATTACTCCAACCAGGACCCCAAAAGCATTATCCCTATTGCTGGACCAAGCTTGGGCAGGGATTGAGGTCAGGCTGGAACACTGTACAGTAGTGCCTCACTAGACAGTTACCCTGCATGACAGTTTTTTCGCTAGACATTGATTTTTTGCGATTGCTATAACGATTCACAAAACAATGATTCCTATGGGGGAATTTTGCTGGACAATGTTTGGTCCCTGCTTCACAAACTGATTTTTACTAGATAGACGACGATTTTGACAGCTCCCTCCGTGCTCGCAAAATGGGTGTTTTCGGGACCTAAGCTTCGCAAGACAGCGATTTAAACAGCTGATCAGTGGTTCGCAAAGCGGCTTTCCTATGGCCGATCTTCGCTAGATAACGACGATTCTTCCCCATTGGAACACATTAAACAGGTTTCAATGCATTCCAATGGGGAAATGCTTTTTGCTAGACAATGATTTCGCTAAACAGCGATTTCAGTGGAACGAATTATCATCGTCTAGCGAGGCACCACTGTACATCATATAATTGTAGGGAAATAGCTCGCACAAGTGATTCAAAATGTGAGCTGTATCCCCGTGTGATCACACCGGAGATGGGCACGAACTAACGAACCGGTGCTTCCCAGCCCTACCTTCTCCAGCAGGTGCCCACTCAGAGGCAGAGGCCGGAGGAAGTGGGGTAAGGAAGCTAGGGCGCTGCCTCGGAGTGGGCAACTGCTGGAGAAGGCAGGGCTGGGAAGTGTCAAACATCTGTTCAGCCGAAAAACAAACCAGGACGAACCACCATTTGGCATTTCGTGCCCATCTCTAGATCACACCCATAGCTGCACTTAAGGATTGTCCTTCCAGGAAACATGGATTCAACCAACCAAACATTTCTGGGGGGTGGTCAGGAATATTTCGCTGCACATGATCATTCTATTTTAGGCTTAAAAAGAAGTTTTGAAAAATCAAAAACTTTTATAAGGTAATCATTAGAAGCTTCATGTTATCTGCTTCCTTCTGTCCATCCTTCTTGCTATTCTGTAATAAAAAAAGAGTGTTCTGTTTCATAATAATTAAAAAACATTTAAATCAGATAATAAAACTAAGTATGAGGAAAGTCTGCAAATGGTGAGAGCGTGTATGATGGTTTCTTGTCCTCAGCACAGAAAGATTTATAGCTGTATTAAACAGACTGCTGAATCAAGTAATCTTTCTTTTAATATCAGCATATCAATACTGTCATGTTTCATTACGAGCATCTTGCAGTACTGGTGTTTGACCCTAATAGATCATCAGCACAGAGGATTGCAGGTCTGAAGGTCAAAAGCTATAGAATAAGACTGGGATGAATGTCTATACTACTAATCATTACCATAAGAGCTGCTGACTCAAAGCTTTTCTTTCACAACGCTATCCTCTCTAACTTCTGACACTGAGTGCCCTGTGCAATCACTAAAGGAGAGAAATGTGTGTTGGCAGGAGAAGCGGAAGAGCTGAAAGGAGTCCCTTTATATATTTTGCTTTCACTCAGAGTACCAAAAATTCTGCATCAAAAATGTCCCTGAATTCCAAAAACGTTAAAACAGCAGATTGCTGGTATTCCAAAATTTGCTGAAAATTTGTTTCAGTTCATTTTTTCATCACCATATGAATGTGGGAAATCATTCATATCAGGTGAAGTTCTGTCTTCAAAATAAAAGCCAGTATTTCCAGATGCTTGGAAGTTTAGTGTCCAAATTTATTCACTCATCATTTGAATTCCAAGCCCAGAATCTAGCTCATGGACAGACTGCAAAATGGGTGCCCAACCAGTTCTGTGACTGATCGCTCAAATGTTAGCCTATTGTAGGGGAAACAGAGCCCTTTCTCACAACAAGATTTGTTTTGTATCACATTCAGAGCTCTGAAAGCGATTGTTTTCAGCATAGATGTTCCGGAAGAATTACAGTTGTGCCCCGCTGGACGATTACCCCATTTAACAATGAATCCGTTTAACGTTGACATTTTTGCGATCGCTTTTGCGATTGCAAAACGATGGTTCAAATGGGATTTTTTGCTGTGCGATGATCGGTCCCCTGCTTCAGGAACCGATTTTCGCTTTACGATGATCAGCAAACAGCTGATCGTTGGGTTTCAAAATGGCCCCCGGCTGAAGAAAATGGCCCCCCACTGTTTTTAGGACTGATTTTTCGCACTACAGGCACTGAAAACGGCCACTCCTATGGTGGATCTTCGCTGGACGAGCAGGTATTCAGCCCATTGGAACACATTGAATGGTTTTCGATGCGTTTCAATGGTTTTTTTAAAATTTCATTTGACGACGTTTTCGCTCTACAGCGATTTTGCTGGAACGAATTAACGTTGTCAAGCGAGGCACCGCTGTACAAGGAAAATGAATACAAACTTGTAGGCATCACCAAACTTGACTTACTTATAAAATATTGATAGTATTCTTTGCAGTCTCATTTACTCACCCATATCGGGATCATTGGCTTGTACTCTTGTCAGCAAAGCTTTAGTTGCGGTATTCTCATAGACACATGCGGTGTAATGATCGGAGGAAAACACTGGTGAATTGTCGTTCACATCTTCAAGAATCAGATGGATTTCTGACTGACAAAACCTTCCTCCCCCATCTGTTGCCCTGGCTATTAGATTGTACACAGGGATCTTCTCTCGGTCTAATGGAGCTAAAGTTTTGAGCTCTCCTAAAATGGATTCAACAAGGAAAGTAGGAAATATAAAGACAAACAACATTATCATAATGATGTTTGCTTTACTACCATTACTACTATATTGTACTTACAATGCAATTTTGCCTGAAAATGGGTTGGATCCTGAGAACTGAGCAGATGGAAGTGTTGGATAAATTGCAACATATGATGCCTTTAAGAGGTGATGGCTGGGAGGGAGCTGCAGTTAATGTCAATCAATCCATTAACAGCCAATAGTTCCCTCTCTGTTTCAGATGTCCCCCCTCCCATCACCTTTTTCTAGTCAGAAGGGTTCAATCTTCAGAGTCTGTCTTCCATGGATGGGTGGGAGGGAGATGTGACTCTTCAGATGTTGCTGGACAGCAGCTTCCATCAGCTCTAACTTGCATAACATTTGGTGAGAGACTATTGTATGTTGCCTGATAATGGTGGGGAATTAGGCTCTGAAGAGACTTGAGGATGCACAGTGGAGATAAAGCTACAGATGGTGGGGAAAAATTCTGTTTGACCTGTACTTACGACCGAAGTCTCCTAATTTGTACTTCCCAGATCAATACACAATCACCCTTTGCATTATTCATTGCTCCAGATTTTGTGATTCAGGTTTAGGCTCAAAGGCCACAAGGGCATTGTATATTTTAGAGAAAAATGTGTAAAAAAATACATAAACTAGGGGTAATGCACACTTCAGGGCATGTATGGGCAACCTCCAGAGGTCTAAAGGCCATACAAATCCATCCCTGGATCACGGAGGGCCACATGACCCCTGCTTCCATGACCGCCCCTCCCCTCCTTATTACAAAAACTGATTTTATTTAACAGAAAATATCCTCTAAGCGCTTATATTTCTTTTTAATGTGGGGGTTGTGGGACCTGCAGTGGTTCTGGATGCTCCTGGAAACAAGTCAGAATTGGCCCCATGCCCCCAAGAAAGCAAACTAGGACTTTGTGAACAATTAAAAAAAGTAATTTGAGAAGGATGTGTGGGTTTGGGAGCCAAATGTTGAAGAGGGATCCAGTTCCCTGGGATTGCAGGGAGCCCATAGACTGAATGTTGCCCACCCCTGCTTTAGCAGAAGTGCATGTGTCCTAAAGAAAAAGAAAGTACTGTTGAAATGTGAATTTCTGTGGAGAGGAATCAGAGATGAATAGACTTATGACTCAACATTTGGTGCTGACAAGACCCATTCATCTCCAATTTCAGCCTTCCTGCCATATACAGTATACGTTTTATTTGGGGTCTGCTCATATTGCCTCTTCTGATAACTCTGAAATGTGGCACACCTACTGATAAGTTAATTAAATATGGAGGTCCCTACTCCCTACTGCTTTAAAGCTGACATGTCAGCTTCCTCACCATTGCAGTCCACGACCCTTGTCCTCTGTCTGCATGGGGTGTGCCTGACCCAGATACTTTCATTATGTCTCCTACATTATTGAACTGAAGCAACTCAGCCTCCTCATTCATAAGCGAACTATCTTCTGTGCAGCATCAGCAGCTAGCACTTATGCTGCAGCAATGGCTTAATTTGTCTGCTCATAAACATTTTACAACTTTAATGTAAAGCACAAGTAGTTCTTCCTCACCAAATAACTACTTGGTCTTTTCAGTTTTACAGAGAAATGAGAAATCTCACAGTTGTTCACCATTTTTTTTTTAATTTTGGAAAGGGGTATCTGGCAGAGCGCCTCCTCCCACCCAGTTCTGCCAGAGTCACTCGATCCAGCCAGGCTGGGCGGCTGAGGGGCCTAACGCTGAGCGAGGTCCAGAAGGAAAGAACAAGGAACCGGGCCTTCTCAGCAGTGGCCCCTTGCCTCTGGAACAACTTGCCTGTGGAGATCCGCCTGGCTCCCTCTCTGGGTGTCTTCAGAAGTAAAATTAAGACATGGTTATTTGGGCAGGCTTTCCCTCCTGCTGTATCTTCAATTCACATTTTCACATCTTGTTATTTATTGCATTTACTGCATGTTTATTGGTTTTATTGTTTTTTAATTTGTAATGCCGCCCTGAGTAGACCTTTGGTCTAGATGGGTGGGGTATGAATCTAATAAAATAAATAAATACCGTATTTTTCTATGTATAAGACGCCCCCATGTATAAGATGCCCTCCACTTTGCTAACTCAAAATTAAGAAATCTAAGTGGGGCTTAGCAAGTGGAGGGGAAAGCAGGGATCAAAGCCCTGCAGGATCGCTTTGATCCCTGCATTCCCCTCCACTTGTTTTTGTTCTCTCCTCACCTTAACTCTGTGTAAAAGATGACCCTCAATTTTTAATCTAAAGATTTCAGACAAAAGTATAGTCTTATACACGGAAAATACGGGAAATAAATCTCACTGTATTTAGATGTATTTATTTTTGCTGATACCAAGAAAGTTTTCAAGTATTTGTTAAAGTCCTTCAACTCAGCTTCTTCCATGCATCTCACTCCTGCAACCTGGGAATTAATGTGAGTCTCATGCCAGCTCTGCATAAAATAGATAAAAATGCTTGTAATCTTACCACTTTCTGGATCTAAGAAAAACTTGTTGTTCCCAGAGCCATACAGAGAATAACGAATTTCACCATTGGGTCCAATGTCTGCATCTCTCGCGCCCAGTTTGAGAATAATCTTGTTTGGAGGAATGTCCTCAGGAAATAATGCCATATATGTAACCTGAGGATCAAATCCCAAAATGACAGAATGTGATCAACAATTATGAAAGCATGTAGGCATGGGTTGGAAACATGGTGAGGAATTAGTGACTTCTCATCATTATCCTTGCATAATTTCAGAATATTAGGCAAAATGTCGTACAGTAACTGCATATATTAGAAGAAACATGCACGGAAATTTGTATGCATATTTATGTAGCCTTTTTTAAAAATCAGAAACGAATACAAGAACATGATAAAATGAAATTAGAAATAAAAAATAACACAGCTAATAATTAAAGAGAGATAAGAGAGCGAGGGTAAGAGCGAGCATACCCCCACCCGCAAATTTTGGGATGAGGCACCCTTCCACTCCCAAATCTATCCATAAATCCAACTAACCTGATCACAGACGGGGCTATTGTCATTAACATCAGTGACAATCACTTCTACAGCACTCTGTGTAACGAAGAGGCCATCAGTGGCGGTAATGTTTAGAAGATAGAGGTCCTGTTCTTCCCGATCTAATGGTCTCTTTATATATACCTTCCACTCATTCTGTACCAGGCCAAGGTCAAACTTCCCTTTCGGATTTCCCCCTGTGGAAAGAAACAACAGCTGTTGCTGGAACCCTTATCTGTCATTACCATAATGGTATATAAATTATATGTGGGGTGGGAACACCTACAAACATCCAGTTCTTAAATATTGTTCCCCAAAGATGACTTCCTGACATAAAATCATACAGCTGGAAGGGATCTTATGGATCACTGAATGAAGCTGCTTGCTAGTTCAAGAAATCCACAGCTAAAGCATCCCTTACAACTGACCATCCAACTTCTGCTTAAAAATCTCCAGTGAAAGAGAGTCCACCAGCCTCTGAGGCAGCCGATTCCATTGTCAAATGGCTCCCACTGTTAGGAAGTTTAGTCAATGTTTAGTTTGTTTGTAAACTTGAAAGTATTACTTCTACGGTAATCCTATCTTCTGGAGCCATAAAAAAAAGCATGTTCCATCTTCCATATGAGTTAAGATGCTTCTTAAATATGTCTCTGTTTGAGGCAATGGGTTGCAAGTCCACCAACTTCTCTCACAAAATCTTTTAAAGGCAACTTAGACAATGTTTCCACTCACAGGAGTACCTTAAGGGCACAGTTTTCATAAATCATCCCTTCTATATACAGTTGCGCCTCACAAGACAAATGCCTCGCAGGACAAAAAACTCGCAAGACAAATGGTTTTGGCAATGGGGGTTGATGACTCGCATGACGAATGTTTCTATGGCTGTGTTTTACAAGACAAATGTTTTCCGGTTTTTGTTCCTGCCTCATGTTTGCTGATTTTTAAATCTTTTTCCATGATGTTTAAGAAGTTAAAGTTTTTTGATTGAATTTTTAAAAAATCATCTGCACAATATATGTGGCTTTAAAAAGCACTTAATAAACCCTTTGTAAACAAAATTTGACTTTGTTCTGACTTTTTTTGCCCATAGGAACACATTAATTAGATTTCAATGCATTCCAATGGGAAAACGCATTTCGCAAGACAAATTTTTCGCAAGACAACATTAACCGCGGAATGAAATAAATTCACCTTGAGAGGCACCACTGTATAGTGGTGCCTTGATTTACGATCACCCCACATTACAACGATCTGGTCTGAATGATTTTTTTTCGCTTTGTGATGATCGGTTCCCTGCTTCGGGAACTGATTCTTCGCAAAACGACGATTTTCCTCCAGCTGATCGGCGGTTTCAAAATGGCCACCAGGTAAATAAAATGGCTCCCCGCTGTGTTTTTGGATGGATTCCTCGCAAGACAGCCACCGAAAATGGCTGCCCTATGGAGGATCTTCGCTGGATGGTGAGTTTCCAGCCCACTGGAACGCATTGAAGGGGTTTCAATGCGTTTCAATGGGCTTTTTATTTTCGCATTACGACATTTTCGTTCTACAGCAATTTTGCTGGAATGAATAAACATCGTAATGCGAGGCACCACTGTATTTGGGGAAGATGTAATGGTTAGGAAATTGGGCACCCCATCAACTCAGACATACTCTCCCACTTGAACTTCTGGAACCTTCCCCCTCCTCCCAATGTGCAGACTCCATCCTTTTCAAAGCTAACTATGGCTAGCATTACACATACACTGATATTAAATGTAACCATGATTTACTCTAATGAGTGCTTGCAAATGTGAGTCCAGTCACATAACTAGCCTACAATGGGTATCACTAAGATCGATGTATGGATAACTCTAGTCCTTCTTAGCTAAGAAAATGAAAGGGGACAAGTGAATCTGAATTTGAGGAAGGAAGAAGATACAAATCCACAGTGTGGGATCCTGTGGAATGTTTTACTGGGAATTAGTTCTGCACTGGGCCACAGTTCAGCAATGTGAATGCAATTTATTTATTTTTTCTACAATCTAGACTAGGCATGTGACACGTGCTTGAAAAATATCCTGGTTTTAGCGATTTCTGAAGTCTTGCCATGACAACATACCCCAATTAGATTTCCCCTTGAATCAGAAAACATGCCCAGATTCCCACAAAACCAAGACCCAGCTCTGATCTCAAAATTTCCACCTGTTTTTGACCTATTGGTCTTCACAGGAAACAGTCAGATATCACACAGTTTAATGTCCCTTCTAGGGGATCATGTGCAAGAAAGAATTGCAGTGATCATCCTCAGCTTGGTGAGAAAGATTATTACAATTTTCTTTTCCCCATTCCATTTCCCCATTGTGCAGAAAATACGTAGTTTTCCTTAAGAATCCCGTGCAGTTTGGGGGAAAAATTGTGTTGAGAAACCTGGCTATGTGTTTTTTAAAACTCCATTCCTCTCCATGAACAAGAGATTCCAAGTGTCACGGTTCCTTCCACTAAATTTTTGTGTATTTTCTTCATTTCCATAATGGGAACATGGAAAAAGTTTTCGCAGGAAAAAAAACCTTGTATTTTTGCACAAAAGCCTTGTTCTTTGGGCAAAAACCTACTTTTCTTTCTTAATTCTGATGCTGGGGGGGGGGGGGGGAAACCACATTGATCTTTTTGGTCTTGTGAAAGAGTGAAATAGCTCACAGAAACCAGTAATTTTCTCAGCTGGGCTATGATGATGCACCAGGACATCCTTTTCGTTTGAGAATTGAAAGAGCATTCGTTACATCCTTGCTCTATATCAGCGGTCCCCAACCTTGAGCCTCCAGATGTTCTTGAACATCGACTCCCAGAAATCCTGGCCAACAGAGGTGGTGGTGAAGATTTCTGGGAGTTGTAGTCCAAGAACATTTGGAGGCCCAAGGTTGGGGACCACTGGTCTAGATCATTACAGTTCTTCTCATACTCTTCTCTAAAGAGACGAGTTCCACTCAATTCCTGATGAAATATCCTCTTCTACACAGCTAAGAAAGATGGAGGAGCACAGTTCTCCTCTTTGTTTACCCTTCCCACTCTCCTGACACTCTTTCCTAATTTTATCTTGTCCACGTTCGCATCCTGGAACTCCCATCTCCTGTTACTTCTCCTCAGTGTTTGGAACCTTTCCTCCATTAACAGTTGTACAGAACAATAAGTTTGCTTTACTTAGATGAGAATGCTGTTTGGCCTCCTGAGATTACATCAACAACAGTTTGGGATGCTTGAATCTTCCATAAGAGAATGAAAATTGCAACTTTCCAAGACAATACAATCATTTAAGGCAAGTTTTGAGATGATCTCCTTGCTTAGTTCCTCTTAAGGGCAATCAAGCTCAAACTGTGAACAATCAATAGCCTCCTCTTCATGACAGCACAATTGTCTTCCCACTTCAATCTCAAGAGAGGATATGCTACAACCCTCTCAGTCTTGTTACCAAGACAATTTCATTAGTTGTTGATTGTGCAATCAACAGAGTGCAGCAGGTTCCATTAAGGAATCGTTTAATGAAAGCTTCTATCAAACTACAGTGTTGTTTTTGTACTCATTACACTTCTCATTTGGGTGTGTACGTGGATTTGAAGAGTCTGCTGACACACAAAGACACATGAGTCTTAAGTAGGACCTAATGAGAGGTCATTTAAGGAGTAGCTTAAAGATAAGGCATGCAATTAGATCAAATTTATACAAGAGGAAAAACCAGCAAGAAGTAAGGATGGAGCCAAACAGCTTTCTATTACAATAAAACAGTGACACTCAACCCTGTGATATCACTTTGCTGCATCATTAAACTGTAGGGAGACAAAATCAAGGCAGAATGCCAGGTAACTTGTAAAAAAAATCAAGGCCACTCATACAGTGGGGGATACAAGGAATAAAAATCCTTCTGTATGGTAGTTAATGAAGCCTTCACTTCAAATGTTATACTTTGTTCTGAACAATCATCTTCAGTAAAACTATATCTAGAGAAGTAAACCCTTGTTGTTGGATAAAATAACAATCTTGCATGCAACCTAACTCTGGGTTTCAATGAGAAGAGGGAGCTTCACAATCTAACATAATTATGGCTTCCCGCTAACCAATTCATAAAGCCCTTTCCCCAGGCTTGAGCCAAGTCCCTGCCACTCTTTCTGTTTGCTTACCTCCATTGTTTTGTTTGCTCTCTCTTTCTCTCTTACTTTCTGTGCTCTGATCATGTAGCAAGCATCTCTTCCACATGAAGGAGACTCTATTTTTTTCTTTTATTCTTCTGATTGTAACTGAAGATCAACTATAGGTAAAGATGTTTTTCTTTTCTACTTAAGCTACTTGTAGAGTGAGTTTTATATACCAAAGGCTAGTCACTGTGAGAACACAGCGGTTGGGTAGAAGTTATTCTCCTTCACATTCTCCCTGTGCTACAGTTGTTTCTTTTTTGTATGTTATGCTCTGCTAGCTGAAAGAGAATTACGCCCCCCACCCCCAAATCCCTTCAATACTTGTCTTGTCCTTTTAGACAAAGATGAGGAATTAAAACATTCCTCTCCCCGCCAGTGAGGAACATCCTGACACTCGAGGTAATTCTCACATTGGGAAAAGCAAACAAACATCTACTCATTGGCACCTTCCTGGGAGGTGAAGTAGTTGCAGGTTTTGAATAGGAACCACCAACCAAAACCAGCCTCTGGTTCCTGTGCCCACAGGAAAACAAAATGGCAGGAAAAAAAGTAAAAACATTTCTATGCAGGAGGAATTTGCTGGAGGGGCACATTGACTCCATCTATCCGGTCAGCTCAAAATGTACTATGGGATGTTCAAGAATCGTATTTGACAAAATGTAATATGACCAACAAGATGTTTTTTTTTTAAAAAAATACAATACACTTCAAACATTCCTGGGATTAAAATAAGGGAGGAAATTATGGCCCAGGTATCTACGTTCGTACAAATAGCACATGTGCCCTTCCACAGACCTCATTCTGTAATGATTAATTTAACTTTTCTGTCAGCATATATTTAAGCAGATTTTGTATCTTGAGAGTATTCTAATTAATTCATTTTTCACAGTAGATTTTTAAAATGGAAGACTCCTGGATGCAAACGCTAATGGATGCTTTAAAAGTCTGTTGGTACTTTCCTATCTCCATCCTGTTTGAACATCACAACAGCTGAGCATTCGCTCCAGAAACAGCCTTTCCCAAAGATCTTAAGGCTAGAAGAATCTGCATTTATGTTTTTTTTTTGTTTACTTCATGTATGAATAACACTCCCACCCAACCAGCCCTTCAGTGCATGTTACTGCGAGATAAGAGGAAATGTAGAGATCCGAAGTAAAAACAAAGCCTTTTAAATAGTTTTACTAAGGCACATGGATATATATTTAAAAGGCAGATATGTTTTGATCATGGGTTGGGTTTTTTTTTTTGCTCTAGCCTTAATTTGAAATGTAAAACCTCCAAATCACGTTTGAACATTATTGTGTGTTCCTACTTTTATAAGTCTGAGTAGTATTTTGTGCATTATCTTCACACTGTAGTGATTTCTTTCATGTACAACAGTAACAGTATAATACAAAGACACCATGAGAATGGTATATTGCAGCGGTATAAGAGAAGGGTTGGCAAAATATGGCCTGCAGAGGACCAAATGTAGCACTGCAGCACTTGCACGGAGGGGGGACCCATCCCTCCTCCCCAAAAAATCATTCAGAAAGTCTCCTTATGATCTCTAGTGGGCACTGGAGAAAATTCTACTGTGTTTTGGGGGTTCTTAGAACATCAGCCTCTCCACCATGATTGTTTCTGGACAATTTTCTTCTATCTATCTATCTATCTATCTATCTATCTATCTATCTATCTATCTATCTATCTATCTATCTATCTATCTATCTATCTATCTATCTATCTATCTATCTATCTGTCTGTCTGTCTGTCTGTCTGTCTGTCTGTCTGTCTGTCTGTCTGTCTGTCTGTCTGTCTGTCTGTCTTGGCCAATAGAATCCATGAAGGGACTTTTCCATTTTTTTCTTTCTTTTAAGATAGCTTTAAAGATTAAAAACATGTTTGTGTGCGCACAGGGCTATAAAGTAGTTCACCAAGGTTCAACCCATAGACTTCTGGAGGCTGCCCAACCCTGATGTATATGGCACTGGCTCCTGATGCGGTACGATACTTGCATAGAGAATAATTCTTAAATCATTCCCATCTAGGGCTAAATATGCTCCTCACCCATGGTGTCTTGGTGTCTTCACTGTTTTTGACAGTAAAATGGCATGAGATGAAACCACACATTAACAACCCCTTTTGGTATTAAGGGTGAAGAAACAGCACTGCATAACTGAACAGTGGAATTCACTTTGCAAGATCCTACGAAGTCTCCCAAAGTGGATAGTTCTAAAATGGCACTGAACACATCTCTGGAGCACAACACTATAAGCATACTGCTGAACACAAAATGCAGAGTGCAGCTGCTCTCTTTTCCTTGTGACTGGTGGGCCACTTTGTGAACATAGTGCTGATCTGCCTTTGGGTTGACTGAACTCAACTTTTATTAAACACTGAAACTAATGTTTGCAATAAATTACTGTACATACATGTAGACGGAGGAGACTAAGTTGGACCCCTGTTCAACCATAAAATTAACAGGAAACCTTCGGGCCAAGCACACTTTCTCAGCCTAAACATCTTCACAGGGTTGCTATTTTTAGGGATAAAAGGAGAAGGAATTATGCACACTACATGTTCAGCTCTTTGGGGAACTTATGGGTAATAAACAAAATAAATACTTGCAGACAAACTGGAGATTTAGTAAAGTAGACACAGCTGAAGAATTTGGACAATCATTCATGCTATCAGTGGTAGAATTCTGATTTAGTACTCCAATATTATGAAGGAGTTTATGATTTCCAGATCACCTGCTAATCGTGGGAATGGTTGGTTTGTCTGTTTGTTATGTGTTTCCCACATAATAAAATGTGGGAAGCAGATGAATGTGTTCTTTGAAAAAGCGCTGAGATGTCCTGAGAGCACAATAGATGATCCTATGATTTTACATTTTTCTCTCAAGATGGATTTTCCACATCTTGGACATAATCATTCTCTTTCCTTGGAGGGCAGACCTGAAACACTCTTTGGAATATGCCAACACAATGCTCATTAATTATCCCCTCTCCTCCAAATTTAATTCAGTGATCCACTTACTGGCTCAGACTCTGTTAAGTAGATGGTTCATGCATGACTGTATTTACAGAGCAGCCTTTTGAGCTTCGAAATGACAAAATGGCTTTGGCAAAGAAAACACCAAACACTCAAATTGATCCAGGTGGAATCTTCCAACTTCAGCATGAGCTCATTTTGGGACAGAACTGAGATCCTAGTGTCTTATACGTACGTGCAAATAATACATTTAAAAAATGAGAACTATCCAAACCGGCAAGCGTAAGCTAAACCACTCACAATCATCAGCGCCATATGAATTTCTGAGTATTTTAGGAAACAAGTAGAGTGGAGTGCTTACATTATTACTTTCTAGAATTTGTATCCAAACCAGTGTTTCCTAACTTGGGGGTCATGATCCGAAGGGAGTCACAACATGCTTTCGGGAGGGGAGTTGAGATTGCCTTATATGTGTTGCAGCCCTTTAATTTCTTCCTTGACTTTTTGGAGTAGGATGTTAAAGTTAGTGTATATGTGTATGTAGGAGAAAGAAGCCTCTACTTTCTGAGAAGGGATGACCGGGACTCTTTTTTACAAAAAAAGAGATGAAATGCCAGTGTAATGATATAATTGATGCTGCTTCCACAAGAAAGGGATTTCAACCAGAAAGCCTAATGAAGGGGAGGAAAAGGAAAAAGAAGAAAAAACCACATAATAAACCCCCAGGAGTGGGACACAAAAATGAAGGACCACCTTTTCTTCAGCAAGTGAAAGGCAAGCTTTGTACTGGTTTGAGAAGGATCTTCTCTGCATGAAGGTTCTGCTCCCTCCCTGGCTACCTCAATGTCCTTCTGTCCCCTGGCCCATCCTTAAAACCCTCTGCCTTCTCTTCTCCCTGCCTTTAACCTCCCTCAGCCTGTTCCCTCTCCAGTTTCGAAGTGGTGGCAGAGTCGGCAGCAGGTGCGGTAGGAGAGCAGGCAGTTTTGCTGCCAAAATGGGGAGCAACAACGATGGCCCATTTCGGCAAAGGTGGCAAGGCGGTCGCGAGTTGCACGGCTATTATAAAAGGGGGTCACAACTGAATAAAGATTGGAAAACACTGATCTAAACCTACAAGATGAAGACAAGAACCTTCTTTTTGTGTTAGTGTTATTTTGTCTTTCAAGCCACTCGGATCAGCTGTTTCAAAGGAAAATTTACAGCAGCTTGGTCACATCTGACACTGATGCCTATAAAATGACTGTAAACCAAATGTGAACATGTACTGTATACCCTGTCAACAGACTGGGCACAGAAAGCTTTGCAAGAGGTAAATTCCTATTTGTATAATTTATTCAAGGGGCTGCTTACCAAGGCTGTCACTGGGCAATGCTTGAAGAAATGTTATGAAGCTATTCCCCTTCAAAAGGGATAGAAATGGGCCATTTTCACTGCTGTTAAAACATGCAGTCGCGAGGGGCATCATTAGAATGTCAAATTCCTACCAGTGATTATGCAAAGGGAGAAAGGCGGCTAAGAACTGAGCGATACCCCTGGGTCACGGAAAGCTGCTTAATTCTGCACTTTTCTCAACAGATTTGATTGTGGAGATTGTCGCTACCTTCTCACATGTACATCTTGGTTTCTTAACAACCTGCCTTCAGAAAGGCAACCTACGTATAGTACTATATAAAATCTCAGAAGTCTTTCATTAAGGTCTTCATGTTATAGAGTTTGAATACCGTATCATAAACATATTATTTATCAGTGTAGAAAGACGTATTACATACTCCATTCTCTCCCCCCTCCCCAATTTTTCTGGGGGAAAATGGGGGGGGGAATGTTTACCTCCCCCCAATTTTTCCCCAGGCCTTCCGATCTCTAGAAAGGCCTATAGACAACTGGATGCAATGAATTTACAGGATTCACTCGTCGAAGGAAGTATCTTAAGCAGGCTTTCCCTTCAGACAACTAAGTGACTCGTATTTTTGTTTTCCTTCTGATCTATGCTATCTTGGAACTGTTTACTTTAAATTGTTATATTTTATATTGACTTGGTTTTAACTATGTAAACTGTGAATATTTTAAATTCTTTAATTGTATATGTTGTGAGCTGCCCAGAGTAGACCATGTCCAGATGGGCGGCATATAAATGCAATAAATAAATAAATCTAAGAGGGAGTAATGTCTGAATTGCCTATTCTATGCATTGTAGCTCATGACTTAATGTCACACTATCATTCATCACAGTGAAGACACATACAAGTTAAAAATTATTTCAATGGAAACAGATTAGGAGAGGTTAGTTCCCAACTATTTCTTCCTCCTATACTCTGTCCTTATATCTTGGGTCCTGTATTTCTGGCTATGCCAGCTCATAATGTTGTGTTTGGTTAACGCAGCCCCATATACTTGAATTGACTGCATTATTTTAACTGCTCTACTTCTGTTCTTGGAAAAGGAATGAAATTATAATGGAAATTTGTTCCAAATGCTGCATTATTAGGATTGTGTATTTACTGAGAGAGAGAGTGCTTTCACAGTGCAGCAAATAAAGCTTGAAAGTTTTAGGGGGAAAAAAGAAATAGTCATGAATGAATTAATTCCCTTGAAGATGGCAGTACTTTGAACATCCACTGTAACAAATCCATGCCTAAAGGTGCTTCAATAGCTGTGACACCATCCTTTCAAAATCTGAATTCATCAGCAGCAATGAAAGTTGGAGCCTGAACTCCCAAAATGTGGCCGCCACTATTTAAATGAGAATTGTAATCTACTCCTCTGAATTCTCTGTAAGTTTGCTCAAAGGCAAATCTCACTGGATTCAATGGGAGGTAGAACAGTGCCACATACTTTAATTTCCCATGGAGCATGCTTTTAAAAACAATCTATAAATGAGTTTATTAATGGCGAAATCAGGATGGTCAGGCTTTTGAAAAAGGAGATAAGGGACGGGGGAGACAGAGAGAGAACGTTATCAGCAAAACAGGCTTTAAAATATGCAGGCACGTTTGCAGAACTCGTGGTTTTAGAACTACATCACGGAATCCTTCTGGAAGCTGCAAAAAGTAACATAATGCAACACACCACAATATAACAATATTCCAAGTTCTACACAAAGAATGATGGCATCCTAGCCATGCCCCCTGCCTCCATCTGTATCCCCTGGAAGGACTTTGAATGGGAGAAAGCTTGGTGCATATGGAGAATCCACGCACGATTGAGAACCCGGAATTTTCAGGCTCCCCATGTAGCACAAATGCCAGGCGATCTTTCTCCTGAGAGAAGCAGCAACAGGTAAGAGAGAGAGCTACAACGCTTGCCCTGCTTCCAAATCAACCCTTTCCTGAAAGACTAAATAGGGCTCAAATGTGTATAATTTCAGTGCTTCCTCTTGCTAGTGAAAAATGTGTCCCACTCTCACAAACAAGCAGGCTGCTGGGATCTCTAATATAAGGAACCGGATAGACACTATTGGTTTTAATTAAAATACATGATATGGCTTATGCTGGATATGAAACGGCACCTGTTTCCCCAGGACAAGTATGTTTTAATAGGATAGTAACATCCCCATCCCTTCTGGAAAGCTGTGTGCTACTGCCTCTATCTTTTCCTGTATTCAGAGCATGATATGGTCACGTTTTGAAGTATCTCCTTAGCTGTAATTCTGGCAACTATTCCTTCTCATTGGCTATTATCAAGTGCTATATGAAGCAGCTCAGTTCCCTTGTGCCCACTTGCCCTGATGGCTATTCCTAGGAAAATCTGGGGCCAATGAAAGCTTCTGAATGTCCCCCATAATTTTCTCCTTCCTTCTTTAATTAGCTCAGACCCCCAAAGCCGTCAACAAATGCTCAAGGTACACACCAGTTGGTTTCCATCTTTACAAGAAGCCAGGCAGATTAATTTGACAGACCACGTCTGATTCAATGGTGAGCATCCTACTCAGTGACAGAAGAGCATGTGGATGATCCTTAATTCAGCCCCTTGCAAAACTTGTGAAAGCTCTTGTTTTGAACCACAGCACCCCCCCACCTGCAGAATCCACCCTCCCAGCATGCCACTGGCATTTACAGTTTAGAAGAGATTTCAGTTAGCGTTTATATTTGAGATGACTTCGTCCATCTTTCTCACTGAACAAGAAGGAAACTTCGCACCTGACACTGCACATCCTGGACTTGGATGGCCACTTTTGACTAGGGTGGGGTGAGCAATTCACCTTAACTTTATTTTTAAATAGGAATTCAGCAAACATCTTCAAATTTTGGATGAAAAGAACTTGGAAGAGCTTTTTTTAAAAAAAGAATGTGAGTGAAACCAACCCTGGCAGATTTAACTATCCAGGTCCAGAGCTTTGAATGCTTAAGATTCTGTTTGTCCTTGTGCTACTACTATTTTTGTGGTGCTGAATTAAGACTACACCTCTTCTCCACCCCCCTGCACCGAGAACCTCCTCAAGGTCTATCAGGCAGACAGAACATGATTCTCTCTAGTCTGTTTGTTCTGAAAGCAATGCGTCTTGCTTATATACTGCCCCATAGAACTTAAAGCACACTCTGGGCAGATAACAAGTTAGTTATGCAGTCTACACATTGTCCTACCTCCCCCCAGCTAACAGAGTACTCACTTTACCAACACTGTGAACCTTGAGCTGGCTACCTGGGATTGAACCCTGGGTCTTGAGCAGAATTTTAAAGAAAACACTACCAATGTTTTCAGATTTCTTTAGATTTAAGGGAAAAAAAAAAGTGAGACTTAAAATATTCAAAGGCAAGAGATCACAAAACACCCATCTTCCCATCCTGATTTTGGACAGCCCAGGAATAGGACACTCAATGAAATTCTATTATTTATTTCCTCATATTTTGGACTTAAAACAAAACCCACAAGCACTGGGCCGGCTGCAATATATGGCTATTGGGGAGCATTCAGTCTGGTGGGTCACGAAGTGTTCATGCCTGCGTTAAATTGAAAATATGAAAAACAGCCCTACACTAGAAAGTGGGGAGGAAAGGAAATATCTTGAGTTGGCTCGTGCAACAATTATTTGTACCCTCAATTTTTCTAAAGGTCAATGCAGCGTACAACCCTATTACCACTATGTATTTGTTCATCTAGGCAGTTTATTCGGTTCACACTGTCAATTCTTTTCCAGCAATACTCATGCCTTTAGAAATGGATGTTTCAAATGAGCCTTGCCATCTAGAAATGGAAACAATGCTTGCAATTAAATAAAATAAAATTCACTTCCATCAATCCCTTCCTTCATCCAGTCCTGAAAAACAAATATTGTTCATTTTCTCTAGCATACACAAGGCTACGATTCTAACCACACTGATACATCTATCAACACAGTTTATAGTCTGTTACATGGCAGCAAACTGTAAAGGTTGAGTTGGCTAAACTGAAAAAGCCCAATCAAACATTTCTCTCTTTGTTCCAATCACGCTGCAGTATTTGCTAAGTGCTTGGCCAAACAACTGAAAAATGTCTTGTATCAAAATAAGACTTCATGGATTTACACACCGTGGTGTTGTAAAACGGTAGAAATCTTGACCCCTTTGAAAGCTGGACAGAAACCCTTCATGCTGAGTGGCACTATGAGTAGCCTACCACTAGAAAGAAAGACTGGCCTATTCTGTGGCAAACACCACTGCTTAGGGCTGGAATGTTCCAGGAGATGCACATACAAAATGGTTTCAACTTTAGTCTCAGAATGGTTTCATCCTGGCCTCTGATGCTGAGCTAGATTATGCCTAGCTGGCTGAAGGATTCTGGAAGTTATACCTCAAGCACATCCATTTTCTAAGCTCTGATATCAGCTACATGTTGCTTAAAGTCAAGCTATTCTCAGACTGTTGTTACCTACCTTTTGCTCAGTCCCTCAGTTCCGTTATTCACCAGTGGGATTGCTTGTCACTCAGCCCTGTTTCACTTCCCTAAATCTATAACAGGGAAACACAAATTCTGCATAGTGCCGCCTAGATTTAATCTAGTTGCTCCTTGTAACCGGAATCAAATCAGGCTCAAGATGAACATAATGATACTGTTTTATTTAGTGCAGACTGTAGTTTTTTTTGCTCAGAATTGTCTTCTCTGATCATCAGCGGATCTCCAGGATCTCAGGGGAAACTCTCTGCCTCCTCTGCTACATGGCCCTTTTTAAAAACTGGAGAGTCAGGGACTGAACATGGGGAGTATTGTCTTGAGAAAAGAAGACTGAGGGGAAATAGCATGCCACTTTTCAAATACTTGAAAGGCTGTCATAGAGAGGAGGGGCAGGATCTGTTCTCAATCATCTCTGAGTGCAGGACACACAACAATGGGCTCAAGTTGTTGTTTAGTCGTTAAGTCATGTCCAACTGTTCATGACCCCATGGACCAGAGCACGCCATGCCCTCCCGTCTTCCACTGCCTCCCAGAGTTGTGTCAAATTCATGTTGGTAGCTTTGATGACACTGTCCAACCATCTCTTCCTCTGTCATCCCCTTCTCCTCTTGCCTTAACAAGTTACAGGATGCCAAATTTCCGTTGAATACCAGGAAAAACATCCCAAATGTTAGAGCAGTACAACAATGGAACCAATTACCTTGAGAGGCAGTGAGTGCTCCAACACTGGAAGCATTCAAGAGACATTTAGATGACCACCAAGCAGATATCCTTTGATCTGTATTCCTGCATTGAGCAGGGGGGTTTGGATTCAATGGCCTTACAGACCAATTCCAGTTTCATGATTCTATGGGAGCTTAAGCACACAAAGTCAATTCTCTACCAATAATTGTGAGTCCTCACATCCTTTAGATTTTCATTCCCAGGAAACACTTACCTGTAATATGGTAGCTGACTTGGCGATTGACATCAGATGTATCCTCATCCCATGTGCTGAGGACAGCCACAACTTCACCCGGGGAATCACTCTCTTTCACAGAACCCCTGTAAATCTCATTCTCAAATACAGGAGCATTGTCATTAATGTCTGTCACTGTGACAGAAACCATGACACTTGATGAAAGGGACAAGCTTTCTCCCAGATCAGAAGACACCACGGTAAAGGTGAAAGTGGGGTTCTTCTCATGATCCAAGTCTTTCAATGTGCTGATCCAACCGCTGTTGCTGTCAATGGTGAACATCTCTGTGATTTTGTCCGCTTCCGCCTCTGGTAAGAGAGAGTACGTGACTTGACCATTTGCCCCCCAGTCTGCATCAGTCGCTTTAACCTGGACAAGTTTGGTTCCTATCGGCATGCCTTCCATTATGATGGCTTCATAGCTGGCTGCCTCAAACACGGGTTTGTTGTCATTAATATCTAAAACTTTGATGTCCACGTCCACTGTTAACACGACATCCACCTTGTCTAGCTGTACGGTTGCAGCAACTTTGAAGTGAAAGGCAGGAGTTGTCTCGTGGTCAAGCCTCTTATCAAGTTTTATGAGGCCTGTATCATGCTCTATAATAAAAACTCCGTCCTTGTTGTTTTCTGTCAGTTCGCCATTAACGGTGCTATAGGTGGCTCCCTGACTAGGCAAAACATGAAGAACATCAATAGTGCTACCTATCAGTGTATCTTCTGATATTGTAAAGGAATATTGGGGTTGAGAAAATGAAGGCAAGATGGTTTCTGGTGGTAAAACATGAATATAGACAGGGATAAGGGAATGTTTTACGGGAATGCCCCCATCAACTGCTTTGACAAAGAAAGAGAGCACAGTGTTTTTCAGCTGATTGAAGTTACCCTTGGTTACCATCCATCCATTATCGGGGTCAATTTCCAGGAGATCGGCAACAGAAACGGAGGCCTCGCTGTACAGGGAGTAAGCAACTCTTGCATTTGCACCATCATCTGGATCAACTGCTTGTACCTGGGTGACCAGATGTCCTTTCCCAACATCAGCTTTGACGCTTGCCCGGTATTCCACTGTCATGAACTGTGGAGCGTTGTCATTCTCATCCACCACTATGATTCTGACAGTGCAGAAAGTGGTTCTCCCCCCTCCGTCGAGAGCTCTCAAAAATATAGTGATGTCACCTTCTGAAGGGATCTCTCGGTCAAGCTTCTCCGTCGTGATGATCTGCCCGTTGTTGTCAACTAAAAAGCGATCCTTGGCAAAATCGTTTATAATTGAATAGCTGATTTGTCCGTATATGCCTGAATCTCCATCTGTTGCTTTTACATGGATTATTTTAGTTCCTGGGGCAGCGTTTTCTCTAACTTCTGCCACATAAATACTCTGAGAGAACACAGGACTGTATAAGTTAGCTCCAAGGATCCGGATATGTACCTGGGCTGTGCTTGTGAACAAACCATCCGACACGGAGACATTCAGACTGTACATTGATTCCATCCGCTGTTTCCGATGGTTCGAAAGAGTAATGATGCCACTCTTACTGTCCATTACAAAATTTGTGCGGTCATTTCCAGATAAGATACTATACTCCAGCCGATCAAAATCAGAACTGTCTGCATCGGAGGCTTGGACACAAGTCACAAAGTGACCCCGAGGAGCTAACTCACTGACATACGATTCATATATCAATTGGTTAAAAACAGGAGGGTTGTCGTTCATATCTGTCACAGAGATGCTAACCAGGACTTCACTGCTCAGAGGTGGGAATCCATTATCCGTTGCTCTGACTTTTAAAGTACATTGTTGCATCAACTCATGGTCCAGCAAGCGGGCGGTAAGGATCAGGCCACTGCTGCCATCAATGTGGAAGTAATCTGTGCTGTTGAAGGTGTCCTGGACTATCTGGTACTGAATGATTTTGTTATTCTCAGAATCTGCATCCATTGCAACAACCTGCAAGACAGGAGTGCCAATCAAAGAGGCTTCAGACAAAGTGGCGTTATATGAAAAACGTTCGAAAACTGGAGCGTTGTCGTTGACATCATTAATTATTAAGTCCACTGTGACTTCTGCTCGGGCACCGGTGAGGGCATCGCTGGCTCTTACCGTCAGCTTGAAAATGGAGTTTACTTCATAATCTAATGGACTGATGACACTGAGGACTCCTGTGTCAAAATCAATGTTGAACTGATTATAGGGATCTCCATCTACAATTATGTAAATGATACCCTGACCTTCGGGACTGGTAGCATTGATGCTCAGAACCGGGGTGTGCATTTCTACGTCTTCGTTTACAGAGGCTGTATAGAAAGGCTTGTCGAAAACAGGCATCGCTTTATTAACTATTGTTATAGGCAATTCTACAGATGCCGACAGTGATGGATTGCCTCCATCTTTAGCAATGACAATAATTAAATACTCTATGTTAGATAAGTCAGAATTAAAAGCTGCTTTTAACGTGACACTGCCTGTGTGCCTGTCAATTTCAAAGTGCCCATAATCCTCCTTTAGCAGGTAAGCAACGTCACCATTGGCACCCTTATCTTTATCAATGGCTGTCACTCGGTAAATCAGGGTGCCAGGATCAGCCTCGACTTGTACAGCGGCGTAGTATGGAAGTCCGACAAACACTGGAGCATTGTCATTGATGTCTTCAATGTGAACTCTGACAACTACCCGGGCGACACGAAGATGATCTTGTTCACGGCTAGCTTCAACAATTAGCTCATACAATTCCTGTTCTTCTCTGTCAAATGGAATTCCAGTGGTTTGAATGACACCCAAAGTAGGCTTGATCTTAAATTTGTTCCCTGGGTTCAATATGGTGTATTTCAAGGGCTCGTTAAGGCGGTTTCCAACAGCACTGACCACCGCTACCTTTGTGATATTAGTGCTATTTTCTGAGATTGATGTGGAATAAAGGCTTTGAGTGAAGTGAAGACCACTGTCCATGGCTTCTTTGACCATGATGGTCACTATGGCAGTGCTGTAAAATTTCCCGTCTGAGACTTTTGCTATGAGCATGTAATGGTCTTTGGAAAGGCTATTGTTTTTTATAGTCAGTACCCCTGAAATGGGATCGATGAGAAAATACTCTGTGTTTCCTTCAATAAGGCTGTAGGTCATTTCGGTGGGGACTTCTGAATCTGGATCTGCAGCTTTGACTTTAAGAACTTCTACTCCAACGTACGTCGGCAGAAGCAAAACAGTCTCAAACATGGTCTGACTAAAAACCGGAGGATTATCATTGACATCGGTCACATCAATAGTCACTTCAACTGGACTTTCTGCTGTAAGCTGTGGATTGCCGCTATCTCGAACATGGACATGAAAATGGAAATGTGCAATAGTTTCATGATCTAAATCAGCAATGGTTCTAATTGCACCTGTACTGGAGTCTACTGTGAAATAATTTTTAGCGGTGGATTCTACAATCTGGTAGACAAGCAAGGCGTTTTGATTACTGTCAGCATCTGTGGCTCGAATCACCAAGGGGTTGTTCTCCAAGCTCCGGACTATACTGTTCAAAGGAGCAGCCTCACTGATCCTGCCCAAGTATTTTGAGAAGAGAAATATTGGTGGGTTGTCATTTTCATCGACAATCTGGATGTTCACAGTGGCATTTGATGCCATCCCTGCCATGTTTGTGGCCTGCACAGTAAGTTGGTACGAGGACATGCGTTCATAATCAAGAGGCTTTTGGCTAGTAATGACTCCTGAGTAGGGGTTTATGGCAAATGCTCCATCGGTGTTGCCATCCTTAACTTCATACACTAATGTAGACTGGCTGATTGCCGACACCATGACAACTGAGGTTCCAAAATCCACATTTTCGTTCACATCAGCCTGCCATTCTTTGTGCATGAATTTTGGGTGAGAGTTATCCGACATTGTCACAGATATGCGGACAATGGCAGTGGATGACAGTGGCGGAGAACCTTGGTCGGTTACTTTGACTGACAGAACAAACTGGCTCATGGTGGTTAGGTCCGGTTCCTTCTGCACTGTAATGATGCCTAGAACTGGTTCAATCTTGAATGTGTTCCCAGTGTTTCCTGAAAAAAAGGAAATAGGGATATTTACTGGAAGTGAAGTATGAGAATGCAAAAATCAAATGGCAATGTGGGAGTCCAGGCAATCTTCAAATAGCACTTACTGAAGTCCTTACTCATGCACAGATAACACAGGTCTTGGCCCATTAGTATCAGATGTGATACATGGGTCTTCCATATAAGGCATTCTAATCTTTCTGGAGGAAGGCATCAATACAAATAAACACAGATTAAAATTTATCTTCAAGTGTATAAATCCAACTGGCGATTGACGGCTGGATAGCTCAGTGGTTTAGGTATCTGGCTGTGAAGTCAGAAGATGGGAGTTCGATTCTCCATTATGTATCCTGGGAAAAGAGCCAACCTGTGTAGCCTTTGGTATGCTGCACTATCACAGAAGAAAGGAATGGTAAACCACCTCTGAGTCTTCACTATCTAGACAACCCACGAAAAGCTTGCCATAAGTCAACATTTACTTGATGGCACACAACTGCTGTTGTTGTTATATAATGCAGATTTTTAACAAGTGAGAAAACTGAAGGGCTAACAAATGCGTCTGATGGAGTGCTCTGCCTTCTATAAAGTTTTATTTAAGCCGAATAAAGCTTCTTAGCCTTCAAGGTGCAATAATTCTTTATTTTGTTTCTGCCGTGACAGATGAACACAGCTAATGTGTTCTCAAAGGCTTTCACAGCCGGGATCCGATGGTTGTTATGGGCTGATCACAAAGCCTGGCTCCCTCACTGAAAAATACAGCCTGCAAAAAGGTCAACCAACACTACCCAGCCACAAGGACCGGTGATCACTGCACACGAAAGAGTAGCTAAGGACATCCAACAATTTATTTATTTATTTATTTATTAGATTTAGACCCCACCCATCTAGACAGATAAGTCTACTCTGGGCGGCAATCACAATGACAGATCATCTCCCCCCCCATCACAATAATACACCCATAACAAAAAACACCCTGATCACCATAATCACCCAATCTCCTGAAAAAGACAAATACTGTAGCTGATCCCACAGCTACAAATACTCAACAAACCCACACACTACATCAGAACACAGGCAGAATTCTAGCTCCTGTCCTTTGAAGATGCCGGCCACAGAGACTGGCAAAACATGAGGAAGAAAAACCTCCAGAACATGGCCAAACAGCCCGAAAAACCCACAACAACCATGGGACACAGCTAGCCTTGAAATATAATTGTAAACAGATTTTTAAACCAAGTCAACTCTTCAAATTTCCTAAGGAAACACAGAGAATTAAGATTTCAATAGAGTGCTGATGATTATGCTAGGAACCCTACAAGTCTTAGCTAAAGAAGTAATGAAAGCTTACATCTGTTGCATAGAAATACTTCAAAGCTGGTGCTACAGTTTTTGTGTAGTGTTGCCTAGCTTCAAACAACTAATGTAAGGAGATCAATGATGTCAGTTTATGTGCAAACTCCTATTTAGAAGCAGGTCCCACTGCGCTGAGCAGGATTTAATCTCACATAAGCGTGTACATAAGTGCCACCTTATCCCAAACACATTTACCTAGGAGTAAATGTGTTTGGGATAAGGAGGCTTGCAGGAGCTGAGCAGGGCTTTTAATAACAGGACATTTTGAGGGTCATTCTTGGTACAGCAGCCATAAATCAGAGGCAACTTGACAGCATACAACAACTACTACAACAAACAGCACTAAACTCGCTGCAGCTTTCATTCAAATAGACATATACAGGACTGTAGTGCAAGGGTGTGATTTTATGCAGCCACTGGACTTTACAGTGAACAGGTTTAGGACAAGGGGACAGGTATGAAATAAGTAATAGAATGCTAAGTGATCAATTGTTCAATGCATTAAAAACTATCTTGGGACTGCAATAAAGAAGATATTGAGCCATTTAGGGTTAATGATCCAGAGCTGAAAGGGGGGTATGAAGCCAGTAGTGGACAAAAAAAATCAAAGGGCACAAAGACCTCATGAAACAGATAATTCATGGAAGATGTGTTCATTGATCACGGCGGATGGAGAGCAATCAAGACCAATGATTGTTTAATGAAGATGTGAATGAATTCCTGTGAGGGATTGACCAGGGCAAGAATGGCTGCTCAGGGGACTTGGGAGCCAAATTTGTAACTACAGCTCACATCACAGGCTGCAAGGAGCCCTCAAATTGTCATTTTTAAAAAGTGAGCCAGAAGAGCTAGGATGGGCACATCTAGCTTTGTTTTTCTGATTTTTGGAGGGTAGGCAGCCCCACTATTGCTCCTGGAAGTTCCTCAGAGCAGAAAATACTCCATTATCATTTTAAAAACGCCCTTGCTTTTTAAATGGGGGGGGGCTTCTGGGGACCCTTGGGAACTCTGAATTTTTTTCCAACTTTGCACATTGCAGATGTGTTTTACTCCCATCATCCAATATTCACGGAAGGTGAGCAGTCTGACACACTAGGAGAGCACCAGGCTGTATACGGTTAATATACATATTAACAAAGAGCTGAATCATGGATGATGGATCAGAGATTATTTGTGGACTGGGATGGGAGTCATGTTGCCCCACAATATTTTTGGGGGGCTTCTCTTGGCGATCAGCTACCTATCTGACAGCAGAAGAGTGTGGCCTAATCAGTTATTCGGTCTGTATGTAGCTCTACTGCATGGATGGTATTTGCAGAACAGAACATGAGTTAATCAAAACAGGGATGCATTTATGAAAGACAACTCTCTTTCCCCTAGTCGGATATTATTAAAGTGCGAGGATTTTGGTTTTCCTTCTTCAGAAGCAGGTTTTCATTATTTGAATTCCTTAGGAAGCAAAGGACCATGTATATAAGCTGAACCTATCAGTGAGAATTAGCATCTTTGCTACAAATTCTTTGTAGATCATTGAATGACAGCCTCAAAAAGCTGTATTGTGCTGTATCCAGGAACATCGGTGGATAATGAAACAGCAGGAATGTGGAGCTTCAAGCCTCCAACTGCATGTAGAGAGGAAGATGCAAAAGAAGCTAGAATCACTCACAGAGATATAACGTCTCATTAAAAGGTTTCAAGCTTTTCCACAATGGCTCTGGACGGAAGCTTCATGCTATCCTACTTCCTGGCCATTGTCCCATCGCTCCCTCCTTCTTTATTACTGGAGTGGTTCCACCCGTTATAGGTTCAATTTTTTGTCATTGCATCAGTACATCTGTTCACTGTACAGCTGAACTGAATGGCCAGCAGTGGACTGTAGTCTCAACAGCAAAGCAGCAAAACAATGACAAGCTCTGCAGTGGATACGGAGAGGAATACTTGCACTTTACGTCCGCCAGGTTCCTCCTCTAAGCCTCTCTCCAGAGCTAGGGAAATGAACTGCAAGGTAAAAATGAAGGATGGATTAAGCAGTCCCCGAGTTCTCTGCTGGAACCATCTCCCTTGTTCATCAGCAGCTCTGGTTCCAGACCTCCTACGGAACACCTATAGCAGCCCATTCACAGTTTGTTTATTGCCTCTACTAAACTCTGACAAAGGCAGCTAAATCTGTTGAGCTGATGAATCTGGACGACAGCTAGGTCATGCTTATGGGGTGCTGCATGCAAGCTGCAGACCTCATTTTTCTCAAGGTCCCCAGGTCCCTGATACTCTATTAAATGGGAAAGTACAGGGGCAGGAATGGGCAGAAAGAAAAGCAGATCTAATCTTTCTAATACCACACTAGGGAAATCCACACATAGGTTAATTTGTGGTAGGACAAAAAGGCTATGCATGCTCCATTCCTGCTTATTTGTATGTTTGTTGTCATGATGCAGATCTCTGAATACACACATGCCAATACGCGGTCCTTTCCAGATTACGTACAACAGGACATATCCACATGTGAATCGGTTCTTAAAAACAACACAACTCCGGTTTATGAATGTGGGATATTCTGCTTCTGTATCTAGGATTTAAAACACCAGGAAATGCCTCAAGATTGCGGCATATAATATTGGGCCCTTGTTCCCAGGATGCCAAGCTTCACATAGTCACGGGGCAGCCTGAATGTTGACAACAAGCATGGCAGCAGTCAAGGTGACCTCTGGATACCCTCTTCTGCTCACTATCGTTCGCAAAGTGACACCAAGCAAGAGAAAAATCCCAGAAGGAAAATCCCAGGACTGTTTTTCAACAAGTGTGAATGGTAGTGACTTACAGGACTTTACTCTTTCATCCTATGTATAGTTAGCTATCAGTCCCACTGGGTTGACATCTTAGTAACTTTCTTTAAGATCACCACTATAGTAATACCAATGATATATTTTTTGTTACACACATATATATGTATACATTATAATATTGCTAATAATAGTCATCATCATCTTATAACTGCAGAGCTGGAAAGGACCCTATGGATCATTGAGTCCAGGCCCCTGTCAAGGAGGAACAACTTCTTGCTCCACAGCCAGATACCTAAACTACCGAGCTATACAGCAGTTAATATGCTCTCTCTTTCTGTGTTTGTGCGTGTATGTATATATGTACGTACATACAGTGGTGCCTCGCTTAACGATTGCCTCACGTAACGAGAAAATTGCTTGACGATTAGTTTTTTGTGATCGCAAAACAATGGTTTAAATGGGAAGAGCTGATTGTCGGGTTTCAAAATGGCCTCTGGGTGTACAAAAATGGCCTCCGCTGTTTTCTAGGACAGGTTCCTCGCTTTAGGGGCACCGAAAATGGCCACCCCTATGGAGGATCTTCGCTGGACGGTGAGTTTTTAGCCCATTGAAACGCATTGAAGGGTTTTCAATGAGTTTCAATGGGATTTTTTAATTCACTTAACGAGTATTTTACTTACAGCGATTTCGCTGGAATGGATTATCCTCGTTAAGCGAGGCACCCCTGTACATATGGAGAGAGAGAGAGACAGAGAGAGAAGCAAGCTATGGGATCTGACCATTTCCCCCTTTATTGATTGATTTGATTTGATTTATATCCTGCCCATCTGGTCTGGTAGTAACATAACCAAAGAATTAAATGAAGTTCTGTGACTCCTTAAATGCAATTTTACAGCTTGTTAGACTGCTGACTAACCTGCTTCTATTGTGTAGATCAGCTCAGCATTTTCTCCTTTGTCTTTGTCCAAGGCAGTGACCTGCAAAACGGCAGATCCAACGGCAGCTGATTCAAACACAGAGGCTTCATACAATGGACTGGTGAAGTAGGGACTGTGATCATTAGAATCTTCCACATTGACAATTACCCTGGCCAAATTCCGGCGATAAGGGAACTCTTGGTCACGAACCTGGAGGGAGGAGAAAACAACAGCATCTTACAGAATAATGTATAGCATAAAGCAATTAAGGCACGTGGGGAAAAAGATTACAGCACTGTCACCAACATCAAGCTTGAGTTAAAATGGGAGGTTGGGAATTGTAAATTTCTGCTTAGGCGAAATATTTAAGGAAGTCTTGAAGCAATGCAAATGAGTTTTCAGTAAAACATGACTAAGAAACTTTCCCATCAGAAATTCTCCTTGGATTTTGGAGTTCTCATTTACTGCACTTTTACTAATTGGCTGGCTGATTTAAAAACATTCGTGTAATGCTATTTACTAGCAGATTGTTCCTGGAGTGGTACAATAAAAACCCGACACCACTCTTCTGATTTAGACTTTTTAACATTGTTCAAACACATACAGTATGTGCTCTTTGCTCTGGTTTTTAGGTTCTTTGTTTATTTTTCTTTAAAGGCTACTGATGTACTCCAGTACAAATAAAACCTGATTAATTTGCAGAAAGTGAAAGGGAGAGAGAGAAGCAGATAATATACTCCCCGATATTAACAGTCCTTCCTCTACCAGATATATTCAAGGTGAGCAACAGAACCACTATCTGTGTTAAATCACAACAAAGGCATGATTTTCCATGTCCCAAAATGCTCTGTTGCATCCTTGTGACATGGCATAGTGGCTAATGTGAAAACAATGTACACCAGCACCCTTGGAAATCTAAAAAGGTAGGCAGCTCTGGGCCATTTTCCACAAGGTGAAATGCACCTCGAGGAGAGAAGGATGGGTCAAATCCAGAGAAAGTATTAGTTGAGGTAAAGTTTCTTCAGCAGCTCATGGAAGCCAACGCTGCCACCCAGCCTGACTGAAAGGCAGTTCAAATGTGGGATGTGAGGCAGAATGAACCTGCTACACCACTCCAGAATAAAATTTGGTAAACCTAGTAACCCTAGTTTTGATAAAATTTTCTCGGGAAGTTTGGGACTGTGAGACTCAACATGAAAAACTTCTTTAAAAATACTTAAAAATAATTCTGGCACCGTAATATTCAGCACCTACTTCACAGAAGAACTGCTCTGCAATTTAGGCACATAAACCAGAATTTCCGACCTTGAAAGAATCTTACTGAAGGATGCGATAAATCAGGGTAATTTTCTTTCAAGAGCTGGGCAAAGAAACCAAAGCAATAATCCCCCCCTTAACAGTTTCCAAAAGAACGTCAAAACTTCTGAGAAACTCTCAAAGAAAGCTACCTCTGATAACAGGCATCAGCACCAGGAGATTATAATGTTTTTCTCCAGGTTTGCCCTCAAGATGGCAAAACCATTTTGAAAGATAAAAACACTTTCATACTATAAGCCTTATTAAACCTCAACAATGAATGAATAAATGCACTGCGGCATGGAGCGTAGAATTAATTACTGCTTCCTTGCCTAATTTTAAAGACTTCTTGCTTATCAGAAGTCTATACGATGTACCTGTTATCTGTTAAAGGCAGCAACTGGCAGTCTGTAGCGGTTGCTATAAGTTGGCCATTGTGTCTGAGCACAGAGTTAATCGTTGCTTCTTACCATTACATTTAGAATGTGCTTATCTTGAGCTTCGTGGTCTAAGCGCTCAGCGATGTACAGCACACCTGTGTTGGGATCCATTCTGAACTTCCTCATGCTGATGGAGTCAATGCTGCTGTGGACAATGTAGCTGAGTTTATGTTTTTCATCTCTGTCTATGGCTTCAACTTGAAGAATCTCAGTATCTGGGAGGATGTCCTCTGAAATAGTGACCTCATAACTTGGGTGGGAGAATTCGGGACCGTTGTCGTTGTTGTCTAGCACTTTGATCAGAACCTGTGGTCAAGGAGGTTAACAAAAGATGTGGGAAATACATTAATTTACCAAACCTTGTCAATCACACAAGCTTGTGTAATAAATCTAATATTTAGTGCTCAGGTTGATTTATCTAGGTTTCACTGACACCGGGAAACACTGCTTTTAACATTAATGCACTAATGTTAGTTTTACTTCTAGTAGTAATTTGCTCTTATTTTAAAAAGTTAATTAAAAGAGCAGCATATTATGTTGCTTAGTAATAATCCATTAGTGAAATGCTACTTTTAAAATCCATTAATGCTAAGCATGGCCCAACCCCCTAATAATGAGATACTATAATGAGAAACTTCACTTATTGTTCTTTTTTTATAGGTCAAGTCATCATTTGAACGTTAAAAGATATAAAATGTTATTCAAATCTCACATAAACAAAAAACAATTCCGTATTGCTGTTGCGGGGTAGTTTTAAGAAAGTAAGAGGGGACAGAGTAACAGTCTTCAAACTCTAAAAGGTTGTCACACGGAAGAGGTCTAATATTTGATCTCTCCTGCCCTAGAAACCAGTACTAGATTCTGTGTGAGATTCGGGTTGTCTCTGACTTTGACTGCAGTACAGCAAATAAGTAGTGAAGATGTTTTCCCATTATGGGCAGCAAGCATTACAAGAAAAGGAGTGTTAGGCTTCTACAGAAAGGCACTCAACAATGTATTTTAAGCATATGCACATGCTTACGATAAAGTAGTACTGAGTGAACCAACTGTAAGCCAAAGTAGTCTCTTTTCCCCATGTGCCACAACAGATGTGTAATCAAAAGTTGTCCTAGTTGTACATTAGTTGGACTGGAGACCCACACACTTTTATCTTCACTCAATTGCACTCCATTTTGCTCCATGTGTAGAACAGCACAGAGTAGCTGGAATTTATTTCATTTAATGACCTGTAGCATTTATATCCATTTTATTTCCAGTTAATATATGATCTCCTCCCCACAAGTCTGTCCTCAGTCCTGTGAGTTAGGTGACCCAGTGAGCAGGGATTTGAACTCAGGCCTCCTGAAGTTCTGGTCCAACATGCTGATCAATGCTCTAAAGTGAGACATCACTGCCTCTCCTTTACAACCACTGAGGAGCTGAACTCATGGCTGCATAAACTGAGAAACCACTTCCACCTGCTTGGTATATTGAGTTGTAACAACTCTGTCAAGGGATGGCAGCCATTTTAAAGCCACTGTCGGCCATTGGCAGCCATTCCTCTCCTGTGCGTTCAGTGATGAGTGTGAACTCTGAAAAATCTCGCAGGTGGAGAAAGTTGTTAAGGCCCTCATCTCCTCTCTTCTAAAGTCTGCACTTGGGGGGGGGGGAAGGACGCACACGCCAAAGTGTTTACAAGGCTTTTGTTCAAGCCCAGTCACTTACACCCACACTCCGTGTTTTAATGGAGGAAAAGATTTACTTATATGCTATTATAGCAGTATTTTATGAAAAGAGGTTGCCCTCAGAGAGACATGAAACATTAGCTTTCTGTGACATTAGCGAGACGTTTGTTGAATACTTTACCAGAAAATGCATAAACAATTCCGGAAATTTTTTGTGTGTGCCAGTAACGACCCATCATGGGAACAGTCTAGAAGGCAGCTGTAATAAAATTTCTCTCTAAGTTAAGACTATTATAGTCTAGGTTAAGACTATTATAGGCCGTGAAAGCCTTTCGAGAATATATTATATGTTACTTAGGAAACCTGGGTAGCCTTGGGGAGGAGCTCTTTTGTGATTCCTGTGAGGCTGTGGGAATGCAAAGAAGGACGAAGTGGTACCCAGATTTGTGGAAAATGGAGAAGGGGATAAAGCTAAGGGATATATATCCTGTAAAAGTCACAGTACTAATGATGACAAATATCCCTTACTTGTTACAGCTCAAATTTAGTTAATGCACACTAGGGTACCGTACTGGTCTCGCTAAGCAAAAATAATAAACTGTAAATTCAGTCAGACTGAGTATTTTGCTAAGGAATAGGCCTACTATAAAATAACAATAAAACGTCCCTCCTTTTTCTGGAGAAGGCAAAGAAATGCAATCAAAGCACTGAACTATTCTTGTTGAATTCAAAGTAACACTCTTTAATTAATGGCAGAATTTCAGTAAGAATTCCTCACTGAATCAATGGAATTTACATAGGCGTTGACTCACCAAATCCCCACCAATTCAATGGGCCTAATCTAGTTGTGACTTACTACTGAATTCCAGCTATTATGTGAAAAGCTATAAAATCAATTACAATGCATACCTTGTGACTACAATCCGATATCCACCTACTTGGGAGTAAGCCCCATGAAACTCAAGAGGAATCTGCTTTTGAGAAGCCACACCTAGGATTGCTGTGCATGTTTTAAACTGTAGTGAGGTAGCAGAGAAGTTTTTTAAAATGGTATAATTTAAACTACAGAGCTACTTAGGGAGTAAAAAAAGAAGTTAAAGCAATATGTTAGGCTGGTGTTTTTCGATATGTGGAAGATCTCCATACAAGATAGAATTCACAGATTCCTGGAGTTCTGGCTCACATGGAGATCCTTACCATGTCTACAGTTCTTCATGATTCATGAATAGGCAACAGCTCAACTGATGTGGACGGGTATGTCTGCTTAGGCAGGAGCTCTCTGTGTATAGCGATGAGATCACAAACTCTGATACTGAGCATGTATGCATTTCCTATTTCTCCCTTTCTTTATTGACTGTAAATGTTGTTTCTGTCTCTGCACATACCTTTCTCATAGAACCATGACTGTGAATTAGATCTAATACTATAGCATTTGTGCCTACAGTTTTCCTCAAACATTCCTAAGAATGCTTTCAATACATTTTGAATTTGGGATTTCATTTTGTGCATCTGGAACACAGAACCAATGTGGACTAAAAGTCGTAGAAGTGGACATGCTGATGCTGCCTGGAATCATTTCAACAAAGAAGCAACTTATTTTATCTTGATATCTAGACAATTTGATCTGATTGGAAATGGTGTATGGTTTCATTCTGGAAATAACCCTAAATGGGATAAATGTCAGCTGTGAGTGAACATAGCTGTCTGATATTTTCTAGACGTCTATAAAATTCTATCGGGCTCATAGGGAGAGATGTTCAGGTGTCAGGACTTTCTAATCTGACTATTTGTTAGCCTTAATGTTTTGGATGAGAAACACCTAGCCCAAGTCCCTTAATACCATTTTGCAGAACAAAACTGTGTTCTTGATTGGTTCATTTTCTGTTCTCAACTAGTTTCTCACTTTACTCATTCTCAACTTCTTTTGAACTTTTGTACCCATACCTTCTTCCATTGTGAAATTCAAGGAGGCATAAGAAGACTTTCCCAATAGCTCTGCCAGGTGCAGGCATTGGCTGTCCTCGGGCTTGCTTAGCTAAAGCAAGACAGCTGCTGCATTATGTTCCCTCATGCCCTGGTTCAAGTCATTTTAATCAAACCAATTTCATTTTGGTAGCTATGTATGCCCAGGAAGACACTGTGTCCCAGCTTATTCATTTTTTAGTAGAGATGGAAAACAAATGTGCCTTAATCAAGTTTTTTGTTTGTTTGTTAAAAAAGCAACTTTACTGACTTTATGGACTGCAAGACTATGAAGAAAAGTGCATGCATCTTTATTTTCGGTTATCAGGAGGAAAACATCATCAGCAGATTCTTTTTCTTTTTAAAGTTATACCTATGCAAATCCAAACGACCAAAAATATGTTTATAAACAGGCTTCAGTCAATGGGGAAAACGTGTAACATTATGTGCTCTAAGAAAGTGCATTTAAAAAGTACATCTAAGAAGGGAAGGAAAAAAGCATTTCACAATCAATTACAGTCCTTGGACAAGATCAAAATGCTTGTCAGATTCCAAGAAAGTAAACAAAAAGGGAAGTAACTCAATCATAACTTGATGTTGTTTTTTTACAGGATGCTGTTGAATGTGACACCAGTGAAATCAACGGTGTAGAAGGTTCTTATGTTCCTAAGTATTATTCTTTAAATAGTTCTTCAGCATCTCGTCCTGTCCTTTACATGTGTTTCTATCTCCAACCCAGTAGCTAACAGACCATCAGAGTGAAGCCCCTAAAACAAAAACAATTTAAAAACTGCTGGTGATTTGAAAAATTCAGAGGAACAAGGTGGGAGGGAAGAAAGCTAATGGCAGCTCTTTCCATAAAGCTGACAACACGTACGTGATCAGCAAATGTGAATAAAATTAGAAAACCTGGGGTGGAATCTTAGAGCTATGTACAATATGGCTGCCACTTGGCCCACATTCCAGAAGGATATAAACGGCATGAATGTTAGCCATACATTAGTAAGGTGTTATGTAGCAGGGTTTTATCAGTTGGAATCCTATTACATGTTAAACTTGTATTCTCTTTCCTTGAGCCCAAGAAAAAAGCCAGCTGGAGGCGATAAATGCAATCAGAATAAGGCAACAGCAAATACCAGGGGAATGGATTTGCAGCCTTCTGGCCACCATCAGCATAGATCTTAGCAGAAAAAACCAGCAAGCTAAGAAGTCAGTGTAGGTATTTCTTGTTGTGTGCCAACAGGAAATGCCTACTTCGTAAACAATTAAGTGAACAATTCGGTATGCAACAGTAAATGCCTGCACTGAGTTCTCAATTGGCAGCAATTCACTGCTGAGATTTGTGCCAACTGAATGATGCCAGTAGGTGTAACTAGCAGGATTCTGATCATTACATACATTCTTGTATATGTATATTTAAAAGTACTTAATTTTAATTATTTTTATAGTTTATTACTGCTGAGAAATGTATTATTTTGGCTGATTCGTAATTTTAAAAGATGTTTCGACGGCGCTGGAACCAGTTGTACAGCGGTGCCCCGTATTACAACAACCCCGCTTGACAACGAAATCGCTTGACGATGCCTTTTTGCGATCGCTATATGGTTCGAATGGGTTTTTTCGCTTTACATCATTTCGGTCCCTGCTTCGGGAACCGTTTTTTCGCATTACGACGATTAAAAACAGCTGATCGGCAGTTAGCAAAATGGCTCCCCACTGTTTTGCTGACCTATTTTCGCAAGACAGGGATTGCAAAATGGCCGCCCTATGGAGGATCTTCGCTGCACGAGCATGTATTTGCCCCATTGGAACGCACTGACCAGTTTTCAATGCATTCCAATGGTTTTTCCCCCTGCTTGACGACGATTTTGCTGTACAGCGATTTTGCTGGAACGCATTATCATCATCAAGCGGGGCACCACTGTATTGGGCTCTTGCCTTTCCATTGGACTATTTCAGTGACATGGAGAGGGGGGATTTGTTGCTTGGGTAACAGCCTATCCTCCATATTATCTTACCCAGGCTTCGTGCTCTGGAGAGGACACTCCAGCTTCCCATACAGCGTCGAAACAACACGGAAAGTAGCAGTTCAGTGTGGAAGGGATTGTCACTCTCAAATTGGCCTTCTCAGCCACACTAGACGCTGTTCCAAGTCCTCCATACAGAGCACGTGACCATAGTCTTTCGAGACTGAACGATGCCTAACTGTAACTGACAACTTTCCAGAAATGTATGCTACTATCAAAATCTTGATGTAATCCATCCTCTTATACTTCAACCTCTATTAAAAATCTGTGAATGTGCTGAACTCAAGTTCATCAAGACTCTTGAACCTCTCTGTCAAGATCCTGGTTTAACTATGGGTCTATACTGGATAGTCGGTCTTATCCTGTAACTTAAACATATTTTAATATGTTTCTGTATTTTAAAAAAAGCACATTTTTACATGTACACATTTTTATGCATTCTCCCATTGACTGAAATGTGCATTGATACATTTTCCAAATTTTGTATGTGTGTGGTATGTGTTACGTGCAAATTGAAATCCAAAGACATAAACACACAGGCTTACCACTGTAAATTAATTTGGGTCAGCTTGGAGAGGTGTATATTACCAACTGGGTAATTTCATATCAAGTACAGGCTCAACAAATTTCTTACCCAACTGTATTCTATCATTAATCAAGGGGCTGAAAATACATGTTACAGATACCCTAGATACCCTGTGATTAAAGGAGGAGATTCCTGAACTGCTGGAAAGATTTGATTATCACAACAGGAGATTTTTCAGCTCTCCTATTGTTCGCAAATTAGTGTGCTTTGTTTTGCAAATGTTCATGAAGAGGTAGGTACTGCCGTTGCTTCCATATCTGGTTATCCAAACATAAGGGTCTGTCTGAGCCATGTCTCTAGAATAGCTGTTCTCAACCTTTTTTTTGTTAGCCATGGCCATAAACACAATAAGAAGGAAATATAGGCTGTATATTGTCCCCCAGCTTATTCAACTTATATGCAGAATACATCATGCGGAAGGCTGGACTGGAGGAACCCCAAGCCGGAATTAAGATTACCGGAAGAAATATCAACAACCTCCGATATGCAGATGACACCACTCTGATGGCAGAAAGTGAGGAGGAATTAAAGAACCTTGTAATGAGGGTGAAAGAGGAGAGTGCAAAAAACGGTCTGAAACTCAACATCAAAAAAACTAAGATCATGGCCACTGGTCCCATCACCTCCTGGGGAATAGAAGGGGAAGATATGGAGGCAGCGACAGATTTTATTTTCCTGGGCTCCATGATCACTGCAGATGGAGACAGCAGCCACGAAATTAAAAGATGCCTGCTTCTTGGGAGAAAAGCGATGACAAACCTCAACAGCATCTTAAAAAGCAGAGACATCACCTTGCCAACAAAAGTCCGAATAGTCAAAGCTATGGTTTTTCCTGTCGTGATGTATGGAAGCGAGAGCTGGACCATAAAGAAAGCAGACCGCCGAAGAATTGATGCCTTTGAATTGTGGTGCTGGAGGAGACTCTTGAGAATTCCCTGGACTGCAAGGAGAAAAAAACCTATCAATTCTAAAGGAAATCAACCCTGAGTGCTCACTGGAAGGACAGATCCTGAAGCTGAGGCTCCAGTACTTTGGCCATCTAATGAGAAGAAAAGACTCCCTGGAAAAGACCCTGATGTTGAGAAAGTGTGATGGCAAGAGGAGAAGGGGACAACCGAGGATGAGATGGCTGGACAGTGTCTGCGAAGCAACCAACATGAATTTCACACAACTCCGGGAGGCAGTAGAAGATAGGAGGGCCTGGCGTGCTCTGGTCCATGGGGTCACAAAGAGTCGGACACGACTAAACGACTAAATGAACGAACGATAGGCGGAATCAGGATCGTATAAATTGCATAATGAAACTTGTAAGGTGGTGTGTGAAGAACTGTTTCCAGTCTGTGTCACCCTTAAAATATATCAGGGTACCCCCTGGGGCCATATGGCTCCTGTTGAGAATAACTGCTCTAGAAGATCAAAGAATTTGACTTTCTAACAACAGGTATCTATCATGCATAATTTGGTTCCAAGTCTCCATGGTGTTTCTTTTTTCTTCTGCCTGCACACTGGCTATAGACCTTAGCTTCTTCCTGTTGGCATGTATATGCACTCTGAATGGACACGCCCCTTGAGAACTTGTTATAGGAAATTTCAGGAAATTCCTTGACAAAGAAGGGTACTAAAATCTTTATCCTTGCTTACAAGGACAAGAAAAGCAAAAGCAGTGCCACTCCACACTTGAACTTGAGCAAAAGCTATCTGGGAGAGGAAAGAGAACTTTTAATACATATGTTCTGCTACATACTAATGGGATCTGAACATTCCTATTGACAACAGTTTTCCATGCAGTTTATAGAAGGTTAGCCAGTACAGTGGTGCCTCGCTTGACGAGGATAATCCATTCCAGCGAAATCGCTGTAGAGCGAAATCCTCGTCAAGTGAAATAAAAAAGCCCACTGAAACGCATTGAAAACCGGTTCAATGTGTTCCAATGGGTGAAATACCTCAGCGTCCAGCAAAGATCCTCCATAGGGCAGCCATATTCCGATGCCTGTGCAGCGAAAAATCCGTCCTAAAGCACAGCGGGGAGCCATTTTACACAGCGGGCGGCCACTTTGAAGCCCGATGATCAGCTGTTTTGATTGTCATAATGCGAAGAATCAGTTCCCGAAGCAGGGAACCAATCGTCGGGAAGTGAATTTTGCCCATTAAAACATTATTTAGCGATCGCAAAAGCAATCGCAAAAACCTCATTGTCAAGCGGATTAGTCATTTAATGAGGTAATCGGTAAGTGAGGCACCACTGTATGGCACAGCCTCATTTATCAAAATACTCTATAAAGAACATAAGGTTTATTTCACAATGGCAGAGTGACTGAAATAGAAGGCAGTTTAAAATTCAAAGTTCCTTGAGGAATGTGTCTCTAAGGAAGCACAGAGCCAGACTTTGCCCTATGTGGGGCATGTATGCACAAGCAAGTTCCATTTGCAAGCTGGGGTGATGCACACATGTTTTTGTTGCTTAGGTCAATGAATCATGACATGTAGTTTCTAGGACAGTGGTCCCCCACCTTTTTGGAACCGTGTATCGGTTGGGGGGAGGGCTCAGTCGCTCTCGCAAGTGGACATGTTGCGCTCGCGGGGGGATGTCACACTCGCGGGCCCTGTTACACTCGTGCTCATGCCAGGTAGCACGACATCCTCTGTCAACGCAACACCCCATGCCCCTGAGAGCTCGACACACCCCTATGAGTGCAACACACCCACCCGCGAGAGCAACACGCCCCCGCGCATGGGCGGGCGGAGATCCGTCTCCGCGGCCCAGTCCTGGGAAACCCACGGACTGGCACCGGGCCGCGGACCAGGGGTTGGGGACCCCTGTTCTATGGGATGTGAAGGCATTTTCCTTCATGAGTCCATTAAGTGCTTCGCCAGTAGGGGAATCTTGGACTTTTCCAGTTCCTTTGCAAGATATCTTAAGTTCACTTCTCAGTGATGAATTCTCTTCTTTGTCTTATGCTTCTACCTTTTGATGAAAGGGATACGTGCAATATTGACTCCAATTTCCTGCTCCACGGGTTGGGGCTCTGTTCTCTCTGTGTGTGTGGCTTCGCCACCCTGCACACAGCTCTGGGTGCGACCAGAACCAAAGCCGCAGAAACACTGCATGCCTGGCAGTGCTGCACAGCTTAGAGGGAACATTTGATATGTGTTTAATGATGTTTGTCAAAACATTAAAACAAGAAGAGGAAGGGAAGGAGAATGCTGTGGTGAACAGGCCAAGGCAAATGAACCCCAAACTGCCCATACTGTTCCAGGTGTTGATGTCTGCTATTGCTTTCTAAGCTGAGATGGCTTTAGCCCTAAGGTCCAGCCCATGCTGCACCAGTGGCCATACTTAATTACCTTGAATAAGCAACCAAACCAAAATTTGTGGAACGTTTGGCTGTTTGCCCCTATTACATCTGCCATTTGGATCCTAAAGAACATATCTTGCCAGATCCTCTTTTATTATTTATTTATTTATTTATTTATTTATTTATTTATTTATTTATTTATTTATTTATTTATTTATTTATTTAATATCCCACCTATCTGGTCGGTTAAGACCACTCTTTTGCTCTGTTTTATTCCTGCCTCCCAAGCATCTCTTGCCTTCCCCTATTCTGTTTCTCACTCTTGTTTTTGGTTAGGTTTATATAAGTTTTTCCTTGTTAGAGGAATTTAAAAAAAACAACACAACCTTGCTGTAAAGTTTAACAGTGGAAGCTTTGATAGTCTTGCCAGTTGGAATCACGTTTATAGTTTTGGCTGCTTCATTTCAATTAGGTTCTCATATGATGAAATTTAATCTCATCTGCTTGGGGAAGGGTGGGTAGGTGGATGGGTTTTGTTGTTGCTACAATTTATTTATTTATTTGGCTTGCATACTGCCCTCTTAGGGAAAACCCATTACTCTTGGTGGTTTACATGGTAAGATATAACGATCTGCTCCAAGACTTCAACATGAGCTGGGCGATAAACTGAGCATACAAACCCATGATAGATAACCTCAATTTGATCAACTGGGCAAAGATCTGAATTTTCCTCCAGGAGACTTAGTTTAAAACACTAGCCAGTCATGGATTCATTAGACTGCCAGATTAATCCAGATCATTTTTATAAAGGTTTTTGCCATTTAATTAATATTAGCTTTGCTTTATGGATCTAGGATTGTATTGGGTCTCTGTATTTGAGAAAAGTGGGCAAGAATTAGAATAATGATTCTGAAACAGGGGTCCAAAAATGTTCTTGGACTGCAATTCCCAGAAGTCTTCCCCACTTGCTGTGCTGGTCAGGATTTCTGGGAGTTGCAGTCCCAAACATCTGGAGACCAAAGTTTTAAAACTACTGAGTACAATATTAAAAACTGCTGCATATGCCTCATAGATTTTAGTGGCAAGTTGCTTTGCACTTAGGATCAAATTGTACTAGTGGGGTTATTTATTTATTTCTGAGATATTATATACCACCCCATGGGCGCACGACACTATTTTGGCCAGCGTACATGTAAATACCTGAACAGAAATGCAAAATGACATAATCAAACATACCGTATTTTACTCTGTATAAGATGATACTTTTGTCTAAAATCTTTAGACTAAAATTGAGGGTCGTCTTATACACAGAAATAAGCCAAGGAGAGAACAGCACAATTGCAAAACTGCCCATACCTTGCCTCTGCAAACAGGCTGCCTCCAATCACGAGGTTTAACTTCCTCCAATCACGAGCCTTTAATAACTGACAGCAGTTGATGCTTACCAAATCAATTGGATCAGAACTCGGAGGTGGAGCGTGTAGGCAGTGCTCAGACGCAACAGGGACTGGTAATGTCTGAGCATTCTGAGCCCAGAGGCTGAATAAAGTGATGTGCTCAAAGTTAAGTATGATGCAGAGTATGACAGTACTGTTATGTAAATATTACCTAATTACTAAATAAATATGTATTTTTTATGTTGAAAATGTTGATTTCTTAATTTTGGGTTAGAAAAATGGGGGTGTGTCTTATATTATGGGGCGTCTTATACATGGAAAAATACAGTAATAACCAAACAACAACAATAAAAAGGTAAGGTATTCAGCCATCGATCAGAACATTTTAGAAAAATCTATCCATTTGCCTGAAGCTTTTCAATTTTTCTTTTATGTTCTGCCTACAGCATGCCTCTTATACTTGAAAACTACAATGTGAAAAACCTAACTAAGTGAAATCCTATTGAGTGTAATTTTTCTTGTACAAAAACAGCTAGACAAATCGATCAGACACATGATGAAATCTGCCAGCAGGAACAGAAATTCACCACTATTTTGATTAGCCAAACTCAAGAGGCACAAGTATCTCCAAGAAAGCGCCATCTGGTGCATATCTGCCATCCATGTGTAAAATATGGGCATCTCTCAGGGCAAAGAGGTTGAATCCTCAAAGATTTCAATCTAGATGTGCAAAAGTTAAGCACTCATAGGTCTGTCCATAATAAATTCTTTATTATTATTATTATTATTATTATTATTATTATTATTATTATTATTATTATTATTATTATTATTATTATTATTATTATTAGTATTAGTATTAGTATTAGTATTAGTAGTAGTATTAGTAGTAGTACTACTACTACTACTACTACTACTACTACTACTACTACTACTACTACTACTACTACTCAAATTCTTTCCATCTTTACTTTAAAAAATCATAAATTCTGGTATATCAAACAAGCAAAAGAAAACAAAAAAATTTAGGAAAATATGTTAAAGACACCTTAAAGACTAACTGCGATTTTTTAATGTGAGGTTTCATGGAGAAGTCCACTTCCTCAGACATAAGAGTGGGATTACATGGCAAATATTTATACATGGTCCGAAATCAGAAATGTATTTGGGCACAAGTTGTTGACTTGGGCAATGACCTTTAAAACTCTTGCTGATATTCAGTTCCTCTCCCAGGAAGCACTGTTCTGAAAGCAATAATAATGATTGGCAGGTAAATTAATCGCAGGCTATAGGTAACAAGTAGGAACAACTTCAGTACCTCTAATCACCAACAGGGCTTGCAAGGTGGCAGTGGTAGATAGTAAGGAAACAGCATATGAAGCGTTAGATAGTTCAATGCCATATGTTGGATGGCTGGGAATTTCAGTACTGTACTACAATACATTATTTTATATTTTATAATGACCTAAGAAACTTTGGCTTATACTGAGTCTACTGAGATAGGTTTTAAACACGTGTAAATCTTTTATCTCAACTTTCTCTGGGGATTCTGGTAAATACTCTTAAACTCATCTCAAATACAAACTGAAACAAAATCTTCACACATCACTAGTTTTAGCTGTATCCTAGTTTTTTGCTCAAGCCCATTTCTCACAAACAAGAGTTGTGGTTGTGGTTGTTTAGTCGTTAAGGACCTCTTGTCTTCCACTGCCTCCCAGAGTTGGTTCAAATTCATGATGGTAGCTTCGGTGACACTGACCATCCATCTCGTCCTCAGTTGTCCCCTTCTCCTCTAGCCCTCACACTTTCCCCAAATCAGAGTCTTTTCCAGGGAGTCTTCTCTTCTCATGAGATGGCCAAAATATTGGAGCCTCAGCTTCAGGATCTGTCCTTCCAGTGAGCACTCAGGTTTGATTTGCTTCAAAATGGATAGGTTTGTTCTCTTTGCAGTCCAGAGGACTCTCGAGAGTCTCCTCCAGCACCACAATTCAAAAGCATCAATTCTTTGGTGGTCAGCCTTATTTATGGTCCAGCTCTCACTTCCATACATCACTACAGGAAAAACCATAGCTTTGACTATGTGGACCTTTGTCGGCAAGGTGATGTCTCTGCTATATTTGGCCTGTACCACTTCCAATTGTCTGTGAAACTTCACACAACTTTCTTACATCAAAAAAACATGAGTTCTTGGGGAAAATATTTTAATCTTTCCCTGGCATGCTAGTTTTCAACATGAGAAGATTCTGTCTTGTCTCTTCCCATGGAACAGCAAGTCCGTCATTTAAGATCCCACCTGCCACTCCAGTAGTAATCACACATATTTTTCTAAGCGTCCTTATTCACACTTGGTATAAAAGATTTCCTCTTCTCAGCTGACTTCCTATTTCCCACAGTTATGGCAATTCCAAATAAAGGCTCTCTGAGGCCTCTAATCTTACAAATTAGGCAAAGTACTAACACTCAGAGCATTAGCAAAAATGTTGCACTTAGGAAAGAAGGAGGGGGGAATCTGCAATTGAAAAGGCCTGAAGGAATACCGTACAATTAAATCAAAAGAGATAAAAATCCAGGGCTGGCCGGTCTCTTCCAAAGCTGTTGCTCATCAGAAATACCTTTGGTTTAGGCCTATATGCATTTGAATGCAAAATGGACGTATGCCAAGAACTGCTTCATTGACCTCTGAAGCTAAAAGAAACCTCTTGGCTAATTGCTTGTTCAAGCTGTGGTACAGCAGTAGGACAATCTATTAAGTAGCTGAATTAAGTAAGGCCTTTTGGAGGGAAGAATGAGGAGGGTGGGAGGAAGGAAGGGGGGAAAAAAGACCTATTAATGTAATATTTGCTCTCATCACCATTATTAGTAAGCAACACAGACAAAAGCTTGCCTGGCTGGTGTTGGATATGACTTCCGGTTTGTGTGTTTTGTAACGCTTGCCTCAAAAAAGGACGTGAGGGGTTAGCAGCTCTCCACCCTCCTAAAATTTCTGGTCTTCTTGGACTACTGTTTAAGATACAGCTCAAATCTGAGCCTACCTCTCCTCTATCAGAGAGAGAGATGAGTGAAGACTCTGGTTTAGATTTAGTATTTGTTAAAATCTGCAAATTTAATAGAGCTGGAAACAGGAGATAAAACACCCATCCATACCTCCACTCCAGCCAATCTGAAAGGACAATAACTCCATCTAGTCATTATCACAATTGTCATCAACACGAAATATAGAGAATGCAAGGATGGAGGGCATTCTCTATGTGAGCAGTCATGCATCTGAAGAAGAGCCCCATTGATTTGCAGGTTCTACATGTGAGCAAGAGTCTTTCCTAGATTTTTTTTTAGGTGAGCAAAAAATCTCTTAGGTTCTACACATGAGCAAGAGAATGTGATGATGGATGCCAGCCCAAAGTGACAACACTAGGCAAGAAGGATGCAGGATTGACTCAGTATAAGGCAGATTTTCTATCGGTTGTTGTGGGTTTTTTGGGCTCTTTGGCCGTGTTCTGAAGGTTGTTTTTCCTAACGTTTCGCTAGTCTCTGTGGCCGGCATCTTCAGAGGACAGCACTCTGTGCTCCTGGCATCTTCAGAGGACAGCACAGTGCTGTCCTCTGAAGATGCCAGCCACAGAGATTGGTGAAACGTTAGGAAGAACAACCTTCAGAACACGGCCAAAGAGCCCAAAAAACCCACAACCATTCCATCCCGGCCGTGAAAGCCTTCGCGAATACAGATTTTCTATGTTCCTAATCCCTAGAAGGAGTCCAGGTTCATTAATGTCTTGCTAAGCACAGTCTAGCATGACATCTAATGTGTACGGAAGCTCTGAGTTACACAGTTTACTGTGACAACCCCTTATGTACTCAAGCTTTAAGCTACATTCAGGCAGAAGAAGAGATGAAGCTGTCCCATTTCTAGCACTTCTTGAAGAAGAAAAAGAAAAGGTACAAGGAAATTTATCCTGAGGCAATTAAAATAATGGCACAGAAAAAATCCAGGCTTCTGTAAATTACTGAATCGCCTTGAGCAGTGAGTGATGATTCATTGAGGGAACCCCCCTCCCCTACAAAAACCCCTTGTTGGCCTGGTCCTCCTGCCTCAGTCTTTGCTGAAGTTAATCAATCTGACAAGCACCTTCATACCCCGTACTCAGATAATAAATCAAGTAAATCAACATCCTCCCTGCTGCCGCCACTGTCCTGCTTCAAGTCCTAGGGAAGCCGCATTAAGATGGATCTTTGTTGGCGTGAAAACATTGGTGGTGGCCGCCTGTCTACAAAGGGAGCGTGATGGCCAAAGACAGGTGATTAACACAAATAAATATAATCTTTCAAAGACCTCGCTTTGGGAGTCAAGTCAGATCAATTTTTTAAAGAAAAAATCTGCATCTTTCTCACCCCAAACCTCCCCCCCTCCAGATGTCTCCTTGAATTTATGAAGGAGGTCTTAGTTCCGTCTAAGGTCTCGTAAGTTGTTTTGGTTCGCTGCCATCAAAGCTAACACATGAGTAACACAACCCCGTGTGAATTTTAAACCGTAGTCATTTGATTCCCTTTACTACCGTAGTAATGTGCAGTGTGGAGAGGCTGGGAAAAAGGAAAGGAAGTCATAAGGGTTTTTACGAAGGGATGGGGGGGCAGACACCATATAATAGGCAGGCAGCAGCGGTGTTGTTATTGAAGAAACTAAAAGCCGTTCCTCAGATTCACGCCGCTGGTCACATTACCAAACCAAAACATCTCTGGCACTTTTACAACGGCCCACTTTTACCACTTCCAAATGCACAGCGAGCACACCGTCCGGGCAAAACATAAATACTGTAAAGGGCAAGCAGGTGGTATGGAATATATTGAAACGGGATTGTGTTCCATGGCTTAGAGCTCAGCTTTTACACAGACAACCTTAGCTGTTCTGCCACAAGAGAGGAATTTGAGCCGTTTAGAGAAAGAAAATTGACATAGTGGATAATTTCTTACACTACCCACTTTTCTTTCTCTCTCTCCGCTCTGTGTGTATGGGTGTGTATAGCAAGTGTCATTAGAACTACAGGTGTTTTTGTGTATAGAAGGCAAAGGGCTACATGCTGGGGTGGGGAAATAGATGTTTAAGGACTGTCTGGAGATTGTTACTGATACTTCTCCATGGCAAAGTTTCGTTCTAACATATGGCCATATGGCAAAAAAAAGAGGGAAAAGAACATAAGAACATTAAAAGGAACACAAAAGGATTGTGTTTCCATAGAAATATATTCTTAAAAAAACAACAAACACAGAGAACAAATAGGATTAAAATATAGATTTTGATTTCTTAATTTCCACATGCTTCTCGATGTCACTTCTCAGTTGTCGCTTTTAGACTTGGTGGTCATGGGTGCAAGTGTGGGCAGATGGAGAACAGAGTGCTTAACCTTTCTCCCTATGATCATCTTCCACCTATATCTGTGGGTTCTCCATAGCCAGCAATCTTGGACATGTTTTTTCCAGGACAAGGGTGTTGGCAGAAGAACTGGTTAGGGAAGGAACCACAAAAGAAGAAATAGGGCAAATATCTTTTCCAGTTGCCACTTGTTTTCCATACCCTTACTTGCAGGAAACAATCAGTAGCGTTAGTTCTGTGTCAATCAACACTGGCTAGACTGTTAGGCACTTTATAAATACAATAAGCAAACAAATCAAATGAATGAATGAACAAGTGATGTTATCAACTCGCTGGCTGAAATCCTGTTGCTTGGCATATTAAATCATGCTAGAATAAGCCAACTGAATCAGTGGGGATTTAATGAGTCAACTCATCTGCAAGTTCCATTTATTCAACAGCTATTCTAACGGCAACTTACTATGTAACTACTAAGAAAGTTGCAGTTAGAGTAAGCTCATTGCATCAATGGCATTTATGGAGGAGTTGACTCACTAAAACCCCATTAATTCAATGGGTTTACTCTAGTTTCACTTTGTATACTAAGAGGATTTTGATCAGTGTGAGTGATACTATAATATGCCTTTCTTTGTGGGTGTTGTAGTAAAAAAACAGGATAGTGTAATGGATGGAGCATCAGAGTTGGACTCAGGAGCCTGGTTTTAAATCCCCACTCAGCTATGGAAATGTCCTAGGGCAGTGATGGTGAACCTTTTTGAGCCCGAGTGTCCAAACTGAAACACAAAATCAACTTATTTATTTCGAAGTGCCAATACTGCAATTAAAACCCGAATGCTGAGGTTTAGTTCAGAAAAAAAACAACTGCTCCTGCACTGCAAGGGTTAAATGCTTGGTTCCCCCCCCCCCCAGTATTAACAAAGAAATACTTACTGGTCCTCCAATCCCCCCATTGGGCTAGACTGGTAATGGTCGCCATTACACCCCTCCGCTGGATCACTGCAACAGCAGAGGGGAGTGCCGAAATCCGGGATCAGAAGATGGGTAAGTATTTCTTGATGGCAACATATGGCTCACATGCCCACAGAGAAGGCTCCGTCTGCCAGCTGTGGCACGCGTGCCATAGGTTCGCCATCACCGTCCTAGGGAGTGGCAATTGTAAACCACTCCTGGAATGTCTCACACACCTCAAAAAACTTATTAGAGGTTGCCTCATATTGGAAGAAAATGGAGGGTTCATAACACCAACAACTTAGTCATGGTGTACATACAGGGGCCCAGAGCCTTCCTATGACTAATGAAAATTTTCTCATATACAGTGGTGCCTTGCTTAGCGATCGCTCCATTGAGCGATGAATTCGCATAGCGAGGGGGTCCGGGCCATCGCTGGAGCGTTCGCTCAGCGATGGCCCCTATGGCGTTTTTTTCGCTGTGCGACGATCGCTAAGCGATTCGCTTAGCGATTTTCGCACAACGAAGCGGGGGAAAACAGCTTATCGGCGGTTCCAAAATGGCCGCCGCAACTTTTCCTGCCTCGCTTTGCGAGGGCCCGAAAATGGCCGCCCCTATGGAGAAGCTTTGCTCAACTGTAAGTTTAGGGCCCACTGGAACGCATTAAACCAAGTTTAATGCGTTTTAATGGGTTTTTTTGTTCCGTTGAGCGATGTTTCTCATAGCGATGGTTAATCCGGAACGGATTAACCTCGCTATGCGAGGCACCACTGTATATGTGTATCTAGGAATAGAAACAAAATCAAAGGTATTAAGACTCATAGGGTTTTTTCCGCATGAGTCACTTCTTCAGACATAGTCCATGTATTCAGTGGGCTGTGATCCAAGAAAGCCTACACTGAGATAAATTGTTCATCGTAGAAGCTCTACCATATCTTTGCTTCCCCTTTGATTTTGCTGAGAGAGACTAAGATACAAAGATGCCTCTTTGAAAAATATCTATATTTTTAAGCTACCTGAGTGCTGGCCACGTTTGTTCCATCGGTGACTTCCACAGTCATGTTGTACATCGACCTCTGCTCGGCATCCAGGGGCTTTGCGATCACAATGGTCCCCACACCTTTGTCTGCATCGAAGGAGCTCTCGAAATTCCCCCCTAATTGTTGTTACAACAGAAGGTACAATTAAATCTCTGGAACAGGGTTTTTTTTTTGCCATTGTTGAAAAACAACACCTACAGATCAGGGTATGGTAATTTACAGAGAAGCATCGCACAGAGCATGCACTGCACATTAAGCAACCTTTGTTCTACGCTAGTTGTTCCTCTTTCAAGCATCATTTGTATACTGCAGAACAGATGTCATAAAAGAAAAGTGGGGGAGGCATCAACAACCGATAACTGCAGACAAAAGATTCAGCAATGCATCCAAGGGAAGCATAATTGATTTCTTAAAAAGGCTCTACAAGGCTATTAACCTACAGAGACTTATGCCCTCGTTAGTGTGAACAAGCAATTCCCCTCTTCATTAAATATTCACTCGGGAGCAGGATTCAAGCGTTATTTGTGTGTCGCTTCTGGAGAATTCAACAGGCACTGAAAACACAGTTCATATAGTCCTGAAGGCTCTACAACCACCTTTCATTTAGCTGTCTTATGCCATTCCTTGAATGTAAAGAATATGCTCTACAAATCCACGTTGTCTACTCCGAGGATAATCTTGATGCCTACGTACAAAAGCCAGCCCCTAATAACGCTTCATCCATTTCCAGCACGACTAATGAAAAGAACAGGATGGGGATATAGAAATGAAGGGCAAAACAATGCACGCAGGGGCTGGCTTCATGCCTGGGATCGCCATGAGCCTTAAATTACTAAGAGGGTATCCTTTCAGTGTAACCTTCCATTTCCTTTCAAACAGTTGTCGATCTTCTCAAAGAAGAAAAAATGAAACATTCCACTAAAGCAGTGGTTCCCAAATTTGGGTTCCCGGAGGTTCTTGTACTAAAACTCCCAGAAGTCTTCACCACTAGCTGTGTTGGCCAGGAATTTGGGGAGATATCATCCAAGAACATCTGGAGACCCAAGGCTGGGAACCACTGCACTAAGGGGTATTGTTTGGGGTTGGGCAGTGGCAGCTGGTTCAGATTCTTCATCAGCTGGAACATCCAGTTCTCACTTATGGTAGAGGAGAACTAACTTCAGAGAGGTGTGTAGTTTGCCGCTTCCTGACTTGATATGAGCTGCTATCCCCAAGTGCATCTGTTGTCCTTGGAGGTTGCTACACGAGGTATTCTCTGACTCCAGTTGGGTTAGGGGGACAAAGAAGAAAAGCCTGTTTTCCCTGCAGAGGTTGCCAAGTGCTTTTGAGGGCCAAACCTGCCTTCTATGGGAAAGTTACTTTTTTGGACTCTAATTCTGGGAAGCCACCAGACAGCATGTCCAGCAGGCATGGGGATTTTTTTGGAGAAAAGGCCTGCCCTGGAAGGCTTTGAGACCTAATCAGATCTATGTAAAGGTAAAGGTTCCCCTTGGCAATTTTTCCAGTCGTGTTCGACTCTAGGGGGCGGTGCTCATCCCCGTTTCCAAGCCATAGAGCCAGCGTTTTGTCCGAAGACAACCTTCTGTGGTTACATGGCCAGTGCGACTTAGACACGGAACGCTGTTATCTTCCCACCGAGGTGGTCCCTATTTATCTACAGTGGGGTCTTGACTTGAGAACTTAATCCGTATTGGAAGGCGGTTCTCAAGTCAAAAAGTTCTCAGGTCAAATCTGCATTTCCCATAGGAATGCATTGAGAACCATTTGATCCGTATCTGCTCTTTTCCGTCCATAGAAACTAATGGGAAGCTGCTATTCCGCCTTCGACCACTAGAGGGGGATATTTTGTTTCTTTTTTTCTTAGGTCAAGAAAGGTTCAGGGAAGGCAGGGAAAATACAGTCCAGGCAGTACAGTACCAGGCAGTCCGAAGACTGTCTCCAAATCCACTCTCTAAACGCTGGGAGGAGTGAGGAAACAGACAGGCACCCTTTTCACTGCCCAACAGTTAACTGAAAGTTCACATTTTGCACTTTCCCTGCCTCCCGCGTGGTTTTTTTTCAGTTCTTAACTCAAATCTAAGTATGTAAGTCAAGTCAATAATTTCCTATGAGAGTGGTTCTTAAGTCAAAATGTTCTTAACCCGAGCCGTTCTTAAGTCAAGACCCCACTGTACTTGCATTTGCATGCTTTCGAACCGCTAGGTTGGCGGGAGCTGGGACAAGCGATGGGCGCTCACTCCATCACGTGGATTCAAACTTACAGCTGCAGATCTATAGAGCTTACAGCACAGAGGCTTCTATGGTTTAACCTGCAGTGCCACCACGTCCCTAATCAGATCTAGCTCCAGCCAAACTTCTTATTCCTGCCACAGTGTTAGCTGGAGACTTTCTTTCTGAAAAGGTGAGCCACATCCAGGTGTCTGTAAGGTGTGGGTAACTTAAGCACAACTCCCAGAATGGGGAACGATGGCATCTGAAGACCCCCCATCTCTTAAGCACAGTGTGGGGGCTTCTGGGAGCTGTAGTCCCAAACAAGTAAGCTTCCAAACTCTGCTTCTATCTCTGACATTGGCCTAGCTCCCAACAGCAGGGATTCCTTAATAGGGGTGCAATACATTGCTCGGTGCAGAACTCAATAATCTTACACAGCAGTTCTTGAAATTATGCCGAACCTACGTCCTCATTCAAGCACCGGCCATCATAATGATCAGAATTTTGCTAGTCAAAAATACTGGGCAGTAGGGTTCAAATCATATGGCACTTAATCACAACTGACAGCGAATTATTTAGTATTAAGATCATTTTTATTCAAATTAACAACAATCTGGTATTTCTTTTTTACATTTTAACATCAGCTCCCTGCTGCCCTAGTTACGCTTTGCACCTTGGCTAAACTAAACATTTCTACATTTCCTTTGACTCTCCCCAATTACCTTTTATTAAAAAATTCACATTTAGCATAAAGGGAAAAAAAATCAGCCTTTCCTCATGGTACAGGCAGGCCATAAATAACCTGTGACTCAGTGAATTGATCATTATGTTCAGAAACATAACGGATCAAAAGAGGAATCACTGTGGCTTTTGCTGGCCTCCTGTGCCTTGCAGTGAAATAAATCCATCGTAATTGCAGTTTAGAAAAAAAAAAGCTTCCTGGTGATGGAGACCAAAGATTTTTTCCCCCTCTCCTCCAGTTTTAACTAGAAGCAAAGTAAATTAATGGACGATACAGGCCTGATCCTGAACACTGCATTTTTACTTTTGTTTGTTCCCATGCAGAACAGCAATACATCAGGATGCTGAAAACCCGCTGCTGAGATAGGTCACTGTATCTATGACAGAGGGGGGCAGATATTTTTTTAGTCCATTGATTAATTTTATCTCCTCCTTCTTTCCCTCCAGCTATTCTCTTGAACTGTTTGAGCACTATGGAAAATCCTTTATTGCTTTTTAAACCTTTCTGGGGGAAGGGAGCAGAACGAAAGGGTTTCTCTTTTATTTCAACATTGCAATTGGCGGCATTTGTTCACCAGCTTTAATAACACCAAAGGATAATTGCATATTTAACATAATGGTTTTTTTTTTAAAAAAAAAACAGTCTTCTACTCTGCATATCACCTGAATGAAACACCAAATGGCTTAAATTAAACGAGAAAAAAAAACCTGGCAGCTTCCTTACTTAGCCCAGTCCCCATGGATTTTCCAGTAGGTCTCAGTTTCCAGGATTTCCCCACCCCACCCCAATCATGCAGCAGAGTTGCTTCAGTGGTCCCCAACCTTGGGCCTCCAGATGTTCTTGGACTACAACTCCCAGAAGCCTTCACCACCACTTCTGCTGGCCAGGGTTTCTGGGAGTTGAAGTCTAAGAACAGCTGGAGGCCCAAGGTTGGGGAACCACTAGACCATTAGTTCCCAATCTGCTCAGCTCTCAGAAATACTGGCCAGCACAGCTAGTGGTGAATGTTTCTGGGAGTTGGGAACCGATGCTCTAGACATAAACTAAACCTCCAGTCCCTGCTGGTTCCCAAAGCAGACTTGGTGCTTTGGGAGACACCTGCTCTTATTATGCATCTCAGCTATTTATAACAAATGGGAAAGCACCATCTTCATCACAGCTTCCCTATGTATAGCGTTAAGAGAAATGGAGCACAATGCTTCCTATTCCTCTTCACATTTGGAAACTTAAGGTTTTAGACTGTTTTGATGGTTTCAAAACCATACTCCACTTTTGTGTCTCCAGGGACTGAGCAAAATTGAACTAACCATTTGTTATTCAAGTGCTTGAAAGTGTTTGCTATAGTAAACAAGACAATAATTGGGTCCAGTGGCTTCCATATTAAGAAGTGACTTCAAAAGGAGGAAGAGAGATGGTGGTGGTAGACATAGGTTTAATCAGACCCTGACAGCCACTTCTCTGCTCAGACTGTAGCAAGGTCAAATTACAAATCGCACATGCAGTATGTTGTGAATGGGCCATTTTGTATTTCAATACAAGCCATGCCTGTATTGAGTTATATAGACCAACAGAACTCAACCTCACATCTGCAGACCACTGTCAGGATACACTGTGGCTTCAGGAAAATCTATCAGATTACCATGAAAAACATCTCTATATGATCACGAAGCTGATTCTAAGCATCAATGATGAAAGGGGCTCAGACTACTATTCCTGATGGTGGATGTGTGGTTGCAGAAATGCAAGACAGAGCACAGCAGGAGTGGCAGCATGTGTCAGCAGTGATTCTGCCCATTGCTGGCATGCAGTCGAGCCCCCACTGCCTTCAACTTGCCCCTGTGTTCATACCCTCCACTGAAGACTTGCTCCAAATGCCTCCTTTACTGGAAATGTAATAAGTACACAAAAACCTTCCACTATCCACTACTTCCTTTTTCATCAGTCTTCTTCCTCTGCACGAGGGCTCCTTTTGCTTTCTTCTGCATTCACCAGGCCAACTAGGTTTTCTGGTCTCTTCCCTCCCAACAGTTTGTAATATCTGAGATCTGCAGAAGAACCCACTGCACAGAGTGCCCCTTGAACAAATAAATATTCCAGTCTTGACCTCAGCTTCCTCTCTGCTTGTTAGGAACATCTCCCACCTAGAGACTGAAGATGGTATTGCAGACTATGGACATATTTTAATCAACTGAATATAATTATGATATTTCAACATAAAATAATCCTGAGCGGCACATGACTAGAGTTCTACTACTATCTATGGAAAGGGTTAATGTCAAGAGTTCACAGTCTCAGAGTTATAGTAGAAAACACACACACACAATTATTATTATTATTATTATTATTATTATTATTATTATTATTATTATTATTATTATTATTATTATTATTATTATTATTGAGGATAATATTGATGTTAGTAGTTTACTGTGTGTTTTCCTGAAATCTTAATTTAAGCAGTTAAACAGATAGAATTAGCACACACAGAAGAAGAATAATTACTTCTGTGGAAATGTTATTTTAATGCATTCACTTCAGCAGTGAAATGATATAGTCTCCCCAACCACCTCAGAACTTCACTTTTCTGTTGCATCTATAGACCAGATCTCAGCTCCTTCATGCTGAGATGCTATAGTCTTAACCTAGGACTTAGACATTCAAACACATTCTACCACTTACCCCCCTACTGTTCTCTAAAAAGCCATATCCTAGTGTGGACTTTCATAAATTGTCTTTAGAGATGGAGTACCTTTGGCCCTCCACGTTGGATAAATTGTTTCTATCATGCCTCTTTCTGAGCCAGTCAAGGTAAGACTGGTAAGCACTGATTTTCAATGACATCTGAAGGGCCACAGGTTTTCTCGCCCTGTCACTAAAGAATATGGCACTGTGAACCATATTCTAATTCAATTTCATGGAAAAAGCACATATATACCAACGCCTTCTGTATGCATGTCTAAAGGACTTATCTCATTTCAGCCACTATATACACACACACTTAACAGCATTTAATTGTAAGCGAACACATAATTGTTCTTGACATTTAATTAAAATTAGGGAGATATCAAGGTATTAAAACATTTCTATTGGATTATATGCCTTTCATTTAAATCTTCCCTTCACTTTCCACGGGCAGGGGCTGGGCAGAGATAGGATATCTCTTGATCAGTTCAGGGAGAGAAAAAAAAACCTTTTTCAAGACAAGATTTGCAGATTTTTTTTCATTAAAAAAACTGATGAAATGAGGCTAGCCTTGGGACACTACACTTTCTTTTTCCAAAGTGAATGTTTTATGCTGATAACTGGGGAGGGAAGGAGGACGGAAAGGAAGTAGTGACTTTTAATTTAAGTTTCTTTGTAGCCATCTTAATGAGCAATCAGAAGCTGGTGACCTTATCAGGCCTCACTTCTTAAGAAAACTTTGTCTTTAAAAGCAGAAGGAATTAAAAGGGAGAGATAGTACAGCTGATGCTTTTAAATGCTCCTTTCCCCCCTCCCCTCATAAAAATATAGATTCATGTCAAGTAAATCTGATATCTGTCTAAACCTTTTAATGGTCCCCAAACCCATCTTTTCTAAAATCCTCACACTCTGCTTAATTAATTCCTCTTTAGTACATCAAAGACTGTTTCGGAGTGAGTTCAATGATTATGTATTTTCCTGTCTACTGTTTCTTGCATACTCATGCTAGGGATGTTATTTTGAATCTTTTCTAATATATCTTTCAAAATGCTTTACTTTTTTTCTTTTAAAAATGAAAGACTGGAACTTATTTTAAAAGCAGAGGTTTAAATCCAGTAGTGGGTTTGAAAAAGAGTTACGTCAGTGTTGATTTAGCGAGTGCCACTGATTTAACACGTATGTTTTATTTCTATCAACTATGTTCAATGCAGAATTTGGTTAAAAAGATTATTCAAAAAAAGCCAATAATTATGCCTTCTTTTGCCCAGGTATATCCCTTTAAGACCTCTAACTTACTTTTTTATATTTATTAATTATTTTATTTAATTAGATTTATACCCCGCCCATCTAGACAGATAGTTTACCCTGGGCGGCATTACAAAATTTAAAAACAATAGAACCAATGAACATGCAAAAAATCCAAGATGTAAAAATGTAAATATTAAAATACAGCAGGAGGGAAAGCCTACCTAAATAGCCATGTCTTAAGTTTACTTCTAAACTTCTTATTATAGGTCATTCATCAAGGATAAAATTAAGGGAAGTAGCAGTAAAGAATGTTGGAAGTGAGTGGGTGTAACCTAGCCTGCAGTCAAGAAAGAATAGCAAGAAAACATCTCAAGGTTTCCTACGTAGATCACCCATCCTTCAACATGAGATTGCTGTTCCTAGGATTTTGGTGTTCCTTCTCACACCTTTCTCTCATCCCTCTAAGGAGGAGACATTTTGTTCTTTAGATATGAAAGAAAGAGCTATGACTCTAATTTAGTTAGCAAGAATTAAGACTGCCATCACTTTTCCTATCACAAGTTTATTTTTTTAACAAAACACAAGCATTGTAAAGGAATCAGGCCCACACTTAGAAAGAAGTGTAGAGGTGATTCCTTTACAAAGGGGGAAGTGTAATCAGGTAATCACTCAAAGATACCTGGAATTCTTCCCCCGAAATAAACTGTGAGAACATTGGCTGCCTGACTGCTTTTCGCAAAAAAACGAAAGAAGAAGAAAAAGCACAACCCCACCCCTCAATGATGATGGTGGGAGGGAACAGTTATTGTTTGAGGTCAACCAGGCCTCTGGTGAGGCCCTTGGGAATATCGTATTTTTCGCTCCATAAGATGCACTTCCCCCCCCCAAAAAAGTGGGGGGGAAGTATGTCTTATGGAGCGAATATTGTAAAAATTGTGCAATTTGTGGACATACATGGTTGGGCTCTGTACTCATTAGTAGCGCTGGCACTACAGGGCATCTGTAGCAGCCCTGTAGGACCAGCGCTGCTTACAGGACAGCCAGATCACATGATCAGCCAGACGCTGGGGGGGGGAGAGAGAGAGAGAGAGAGAGAGAGAGAGAGAGAGAGAGGAGAGCACCGCGGAGGAAGGCAGACGACTCATCCAGGTACTGTAAGTAACAGATACCACAATACAGAGGAATTCCTGGCTGGGTTACCGGCTGGTGACATTAAGGGGCACATATGGATGGCAGTATCAATTAAAGGGCACAATATGGATGACAATATGTGTGTCTTATGGTCAGGTGCGTCTTATGGAGTGGAAAATACGATAGTTTCCCAGCAAATGCATTGGTTGCATCACTGAAGAGCCGAGGAAGAAAGGTTTCAATTGCTCTAAGAGGCAGATCTTCAAGAGAGGGTGCCTGCAATTGTCATGAACCAAAGTTCATGTAGCAGTTTCCTTCTGGTAGTCTGACGCTCATTTCCAGCATGAAACCGGGCCATAGCCTGCCTTATTCATGAACTTTATGTGATCAGTTGCTTTTTAATGTTCTCCTTCAATAGCGGACTGTGTGTCCCATGACAGTTTTCATTAACTTTTTTTCTGAGCATGTCGGCGGGGAGAAGGTGGGCATGGAATGTCAGGAAATGGCCATTTAAAGACTGACAGGTGGTGCAAACTGTGGTGAAGGAGAGGAGAAGCAGAAGATTTTATTCAGAAGACGTTGAGTATACTCACCATGTGAACAGAAGGCGTGCTCAACTTACGCATACCCTGATCAAGTTTGCTGCCCTGAATGTATTGTTTTGTTTCATTAAATGAATGGAGGATGGCATGCCCGAAGAGGAGAAGACTCTGTTATCTGTCAGGATTCTTCATTTGAGCCAGAACTCTGAATTTTCAGTTAATATTTATTAGGTCCATGTCTTTAGGATGATTAAAAACCAGTGACGAAAGAAAGTCTTAGGGAAAACACATGATGATCAATGCCTGGGTAAGACAGATCAAACGGATTATTTATTTATTTATTTCATTTATATCCCGCCTATCTGGGATTAACAGATTAGCTCTGTTGCTGGGCCTCAAAGGTCCAGCTTGGGCATAGAGCAGGGCTGGGCGGGTTCACTATCTCCTGACTGCCAGAAAATAGCTTGTGCTGGACCGCACTACAAAGAATCCAAAATGCAAATTATTTCTTTCTCTAATTCCTTTGTGGTATTCTATTTGTACTTTTTTTTTAGCATTATTAAAACAAACCAACAGACAGGCAGTTTACGAATGGTTTTAAAATGAAACTATTTATATTTTTGTTGCTTTTTAATGTATTTAGCAATAGTTTTTACCTAACATTTTTAGTATGTTTCTTTAATTCTTCAAAAATATTTGAATAATTTACTGGGTTTTTTTTTAGTTTTTAATTTTGTGTTTTAAACTATGTATGCCACCTAGGGTCCTTTTTTATGGAGAAAGGCAAGTTAAACTATTTTAAGTAAGTAAGTAAGTAAGTAAGTAAGTAAGTAAGTAAGTAAGTAAGTAAGTAAGTAAGTAAGTAAGTAAGTAAGTAAGTAAGTAAGTAAGTAAGTAAGTAAGTAAGTAAGTAAGTAATATTTTTTGCCCCTTTGAGATTTCTGAGTTGAAATTGCGGGTAGCCGGCTACCCCCTCAGGATAATCCTTCATCTTTTGAGAAGGAGCTATGGAGGATTTCTGAACAAATACTAGAAGCAATGAAGAGTTGAAGGATAACAAGCAGATGAGTTTTGCTTCATGAAGAATTATTCCTTACAAGGCAGAATGATTCCTTGTAAAGCAAAGGAAGAACAGCTTTGCCAGCAGCTTACTAGTGCTGGTTAGCCAGCTAGCTATCTCGTCAGCCTCAGGATGATCATAACTCCCCTAGCTGAATTCTTTCAATGTGCTGGGCTTAACTCTGTCCTATTTTCAAGGGTCCCAGAATTCAATTTTAGCTGGTCTAAGAACATGTATATTTTGACACAGTTTTCAGTTCCTTTTGATTCTTGCCCCTCCATCCTTAAATATGCACATAGCAGCATTGTGGTAGACTGAAATACAGAGCCTTCCCAGGAGATATTTGTGTTTGTGTAAGTGTTGATCTACCCAATTACTTTTCTTGTATTTATGCTCAAAGTAGTTAGATTTCTCATTTAAAATGACTTCAAACTAAGATACTCCAAACAAATCCACTACAAAAAACATCTCACAATCAGGTTCTGGATCACAGATGGAGCTTTACACTGTAGGACCTCTTTATTCATGGAATGAGTATCTACTAATTCACTTGGCCACAGTCTGAAAATATTAAAAATATTAAAAGACAGAAAAAAACTATTTTAACATGTATTACCAAAACAGGCCACTAGAGTGAGCCAGAGTCCATTCTATTAATATTTGTTAGTGAAGAACACATTGCATGCTCTCTGGCATTGTCTAGTGGCCAGTTCTGGTAGTACATGAAAAAATAATCTGTCGCCCTCTTTTTTTACCATGCTCTCTCTCTCTCTCTCTCTCTCTCTCTCTCTCTCTCTCTCTCAAATGAAGTTAGGACTCGCCACTGTGCTTGTGAGTAGAGTTAGCCTATGTAGCCTTGAGTAAGCTGCAAAGTCCCAGGGTCCCCATAGAAGAAGGGAATGGTAAACTACTAATGCATACTCTCTACTAGAGAAGGGCATGAACTGCAGGTTTGGCGGTTTGGAGTGGTTCATTTCCCTGCTGAACAGTTGATCTAAAGTTCCGCACACTTCTCCTTCCAGTGGGTGGCTGCTCAGCAGCAGCGCCCTGCCCTGCTTCCTCTGGGGTGCTGCCACCAAATGGCCACCCGATGGAGGGGGAGGGGTGCTAAGCAACGGGTATAAATTTAAGAAATAAATAACATAAAAATAAATTTGTGCATATTGTCCTGTGGAAGTAGCCTTCTGAAGATGGCATGCCAAACAGTCTACTGGGATTGCCAAGGGTCGAATCTCTGGCCTCCTGCATGCACATCAAGATGCTCTGCCAATGAGCTGTGCTCCCTCCCCAATGGAGGTTGGGGGGGCTGTAGAGCAGGGGTCTCCAAAGTACGGCCCACATCCAGCCCGCCTGGCCTTTTTTCCCCAGCCATTCCATGCATGCATGTGGGCAGGCAGGCAGGAGTGTGTTCAAGTGGGAGTGCTTGCCTGTGTGTGGATGGGCAAGCATGCGTGCAGGAGTGTGAAAAGTTTTGAGACCGCTGCTGTAGAATGCGGAGAAGGGACAGGTACTATGGATGAGCATCTGCTCTGCTGCCATCTTCTTTCCATAGGGCATGAATATTTCTCTTCAAGGTGTAGTGGCAGTCTAGATCAGTGGTTCCCAACATTGGGTAACCCCAGTGTTCTTGGACTGCAATTCCCAGAAGCCTTCGGCACCAGCTGTGCTGCCCAGGGTTTCTGGGAGTTGCAGTCCAAGAACACCTGGTTTATTCTAGGTTGGGAACCACTGATCTAGGTGAATGAGAATAAGGAACCTAGCAGAGATTACTCATACCTTGTATCTGACGTTCTTCTCCTAAATCACTGTTTTTCAAAATGATCAAGGGGAGAGTCACCTGCCTGTGCCTCTGGCTCAGCAGGCATTCCAACAGAAGCAATTTTGCAACTATCAGCTCTATTCCTAAACTCTTCTATGTGCTCCTTGAGTCCTGCTCCAGTCATCAGGATTTCAGTCATTACAGTGGGCCCTCGACTTACGAACGTAATCCGTTCTGGGAGGACTTTCGTACCTCGGAAAGTTCGTAAGTCGACCTACCACTTCCCATTGAAATGCATGGGAACGGAATTAATCCGTTCCAGCATTTCAAAAAAACAAAAAATAAAAATAAAAATAAAAAGAGCAAGTCCCACGCTGGGACTGCAAAAACTCTCTCTCTCTCTCTCTCTCTCTCTCACACACACACACACACACACACACACACACACAAAACCACAGAAACATAACCCCCCCAGTCCAAACCCACCCTCCAAAACCAACCCAGATCAAGTTTTTTAAAAAGGACTTACCAGTCCAAAGCCTGCTGGTGTTCTGCTGCCTCCACGCGGCCGGGGGCGAGCGGCCAAGCACCCGGCCAGCTCTAGCCTCCCGGTGCTGGGTGAGCTTCGGTGGCTCCGAAGCCAAAAAGGCAGGGAGAAAGGGCGGGAACTTCGAATTTCCTGCCCTTCCTCCCTGCCTTTGGAGCTTTCAAAGGGCTTCCTCCGACGTCGGGGGAAAGCCCTTTGAAACCTCTGAAGGCACCAATTGCGGTGGCGGGGACCCCCAGGGAGGCCAGACTGGCCATTCACCATTCCGCCGCTGCCATGGTCTCTGCGCTCCCTTTCTATCGCTCTGGAGATTGTAGTGGATTAGCCACTCCTGGCAGAAAGTGGAATGACAAGCCTCTCTGCCAGGTCAAGGACTGGTTAATCCGTCGTGAGCACATGAGCAATAGGAAGGGAGAGCGGAGCCCGCAGCAGTGGTCGACTTGGCCCCAGGGGGCCGGACCCTCATTATCTGCACCTGTGGGGGGATATTCATATATTAATACGAATACCCCCATCTCTAGTTTAGACATGTGGCCTCATCCCCACCACTTCTGTTCCTTCCAGGGATCTAGAAGTTTGCACAAAGAACTCTGTGCAGAGAGATTTTCACAAAGAATTAGTTAGCTGGCTTAATAAAGACATCACCGTGGCTTGAATTTTAGAATATGTCTTATAAAGCAGCACACGTGCCCTGTATCTTCTCTCTGTATATTGATTCTGACCAGCCATGCATGATTTTATAGCTGTGCCCAGAGCATGTTGCTCTGCCCATGGCCAATACTGTTGAGAGCGGAGGTCCCCAACCCCCGGTCTGCAGCCCAGTGCCGGTCCGTAGCCTGAGCCAGACTGGGCTGTGGAGACAGACCTCCTGCCCCAACCCCCCGCATGCACTCACCCCCACACAGCTGATTTGCACGTGCACGCGCCACACCATTTGCCCATACGCATGAACACACACACAAGTGCTACCATTTGTGCATGCTCACGGGAATGTGTGCACCCACACAAGATCCACGCCACCATTTGCTCATGCGCGCGCACACTCTTTTTTTCTTTTTGTTAAAAGGGGCTGGATGATGATCAAGGCATGGGGGTGATTTTTTTTAAAAGAAATCAAACAGAGGCCATGATGCCGAAAAGCTTGGGAACTGTAAAAGATTTAAAGGTCAAAACCAAAAAGCTTGGGAATTGCAAAAGATTTAAAGGTCAAAACTAACACTTCAGATTGGGCCTGAGAGTCAGTGAAGTTGCTACAAACTCAGTATAATACGCCCCATGTGGCTTGCAATAGCCAACATCTTAACTGCTGCATCTCAAACCCGTTACCACATCTGGACAGATTTTAAACGCAATGCCATATTGAGGGCATTACCGTGATCTAGCAGTAATATTTACAGACTAGCAGCAATATTTATAGGCTGGCAACTTCTGTGGATTTTGCAAACTCTTTAAAAGGCTGTTTGGGGAGGATAAAACTGATGATTGCAAGGAAAGGCTGTAATTAGGCATAAATATGCAAACTGCTGACAAACGGAAGAACAAAATCCATGTGGTGTCTCTCAGGAAAATAGGAAAGATACAAGTACAGTTGGCTTCAGAGAACTCATTTTATATATTTGCAGGAAGAAGGTGGGAAAAAAAAGAAATACAAAAAAGGCAGCTTATAAATGTGTTTGCGCTGAAGGTACCTTCTGTTGAACAGTTCTGCCCACAAGCTGTCTGTAGGATATAGAACATCTCTCGAGCATGCTTGCCACCTTGAAGCACAGCAGTCGGAAGCAGAAAAAAAATGAAAACAAGAAAACAGAATGCAAAAGGGGAAAAAAGCGTGAAGAGAAAAGAGAGAGAGAAATGAGGGACAGCCAATCTAAGTTACCGTCAAAATACATTTAGAAATGAGATTAGCAAACTATGGTCAGAGATTTTAAATGACAAGACAACATTAGGATTGCGAGTCAATCACATATTATGGAAGAGGAAGAAACAATCCAGCCATACAGCTTAGCTAAGGCATCATAACCGAAGCATGAAAAAGTAGTATAGTAGTACAGTAAGTTAGCCATTTTCCGTACAGCACCACAAAAGCAGTTTTAATGTAGGGGAGCTCATCCCTTGTTAGTGTTCTTCTTATCGAAAATTTACACACTACTGTCCTCCCCTCCATGAACAGGACTTTAGGACACCTTGCCCAAGCTTACCGACAATGTCAAACCACAGTGGGATGTTAGCAGGTTGCACAGAGACCACGCCAACGATTTCGGTCACTCGGTCACTTTCCATGACAGTAAAGTTGTAGAACGGTTCATCGAAAGTCAGTGGGACCGGCGATGGAGGGGGTTTCTTAATCCATTCAATGTGCAGGCGTGCGGTTGAAGACTTCTGTGGCCGGCCATTGTCTACTGCTTTTATCTGTTGCACGTGTTAAGAGAATACCAGTGACAGTTTAGCATGTAAGACATTTACTCATATTCTTTTCTTTAAATCATGTAGTTTACTTCTCTGGTGAGTTTCTAGAAACTATGACTTAGTGATAGGGTGCCTGTAATAAGAGCCCTGATCAATACCCAATATCTTTGGCTAAAACAGTGCTTTCACCCTTCAGATAGTTTATACAGTGGTGCCCTGCTTGACGACAATAATCCGTTCTGTTAAAATTGCTGTTAAGCGATATCGTCGTCAAGCGAAAGAAAAAGCCCATTGAAATGCATTGAAAACCAGTTCAATGCGTTCCAATGGGCGAAATACCTCATCGTCCAGTGAAGATCCTCCATAGGGGAAGCCATTTTCTGTTGCTGTCTTCCAGAAACAGGTCCGGAAAGCAGCGGGTGGCCATTTTGAAACCCGACGATCAGCTGTTTTTGATCGTCGTAATGCGAAGAATCGTAAAACGGATTTTCTCCATTCAATCATCATTTTGTGATCGCAATAGTGATCACAAAAAATTAATCGTGATTTTATCGTGCAGTGGGGTAATCGTCAAGCGGGGCACCACTGTACTATAATTTCCACCCATACAGCTGAGGTAAGGCATCCTAATCTGAATACAGGGTATTCAGAATACAGTGGTTTAGGTATCTGGCTGTGGAGCCAGAGGCTGGGAGCTTGATTCTCCACTGTCTGTCTTCGCAAGGGCTGGATTTGATCATAGAATCATGGAAGGGGCCTAGAAGGCCATTTAAATCCACCCCCCTGCTCAATGCAGGAATCCAAATCAAAGCAGAAAATTGGATGTCCAATTTTCTTGAACGAATCCGGCACTGGAATGCTCACCACCCTCTGAATTGGTTACATTGTCATACTGCTCTAACTGTTAAGAGTTTTTTCCTGTCAGATGACTGATGCTTTCGTTCAACTTGTTACTGAAGAGTTTACCAAAATCTGTGAATATCTTCATAAATTCGACAGAAAGGAATTAATTTAATAGCAAAGCAAAGCAAAATTGGGCAGGGGCAGAAGTCAAATCGACACATTTGTCCGTATCAAGTTTTAGTCTTTCTGAGAAGACCAACCTCGAGGAACTGAATGAAAAGACAGTGGAAGATGATGGTGGAGTCCGTGGTACATGGATGTCCACAGATCTAAGTTGTTCTTTGCATTAAGAACGTGCTGTCTCTCATTTAAGCCAGATCCCAAAGATTATCACGGTGTGAGTTCTGAAAGGCACCTGTTTACAGAGCTGTTTATTCTCATTTTGGAAATCACTGCTAAGGCTTATAAAGGAGGTGGGACGTGGTTGTGGGGGAAGCTATTGATCTGCATGGCTCATCACCAGACACCTGTGCCCACTCAATATTTTGCTCTTTGCCATTCATTTAGGTTCCTCCTCTATAAAACCACTTCCAACCCATGTAAAACCATTCCAACTTTTACATAAATGGACTCCAATTAACCGCCGGCAAAAAGACGAGCCTGCCAAGTACTCTTTATAGTCCTTAAGACCCAGATTGCTTGGGGGTTGGAGGAAGCCCTCGTGTACATTTGACAAGCCATCTACTTGCATTTTCAGTTTGAATGGGGACACCTGAACTCATCTCAGTTAAAAGAGAAGCTAAAAGCTTTTAATGTGATAGTTCTGGCCGGTAGTCTGTTGCCAATGGAAGCCCATGTCACAATACATTCATTAGTCTTTAAAGTGGCACACGTCTTTCTACTTAGTTCTTGTTTATATTTGTCTGGTGGAGGACAGCCTCCAAAATCAAGTATTATTGATTCTAAATGCACTGTGTTAGAGATGAGCACTTACCATTGTTCGGTGCAAAGGATCAGTCCCACAGGTGCTGCGTGGACCCCCGGGATTCTGCATACCCTTGCTCCCACAGGCACCCACTCAGAGGTAGTGGGGCAGAGAGATCCAAGGCTCTGCTTCTGATGGGGCACCCACAGGAAGGGGCGGGGCATAGAATCCAGGGCTCCCGTGCAACATGTGTGGGTCCAATCCTCTGCACCATGTCCATATATTATGTTGGATATGTTGTCAGGATATAGGTACTTATTTCCATATGTGGTGGGAGTGTAAATCATTACCGAAATTTTGGAAGTCGGTACTTAAAGAAATCTGAACAATTACAAAAGTTACACTAGCAGTCTCCCCAAAATTTGCATTATTATCTATTTTTGACAAAGAGCAGCGGGCGAAAAAGATATTCACGAATATGGTGATGGCAGCTATATTAGTGATTGTGAAAAATTGGAAATTTAATCATATGTTAAAATTAAGTGAACGGTATACCAAGGTTTGCAAACTAATAATTAATGATAAGTTGACATGTGATCTAAGACTAAAAAAAGAATGATTAAAAGAGAATAATTTTGTTGATATAGGCAAGATTTTTTGGACTCTCTATTATTGAAAAGACAAGGTCGGTTTAAAGCGTATGGCCAAACAAGAGATATCGCCTTTTTGGAAGGGGTATGGGGCATCATAATCATTGGTTTGGGGAGGAAATATATCTCTACCGGTCCTGTGATGGGTGCACTAACTTAAGATGTGTTTGTTGAATTGATATAGGTCATGTGGTTTTTTAAAATATTGTCTATTATTTATTACCTTGGTATAGTTCTATATAACTTGTATTGCTTCATCTTTCATTGTTTTCTTGTAATAAAGCAAGTTCTGAGGGCCACACACATACTTTGAGGGGCACACTTGGTTCTGTGATCTCTACAACTTCTCTTACAGCAGGACCCCCTACCATAAAGGGATTGGTTCCAAGCGCCCCGGGCCTCTGTGGATGTTTAAAAATACAAATTGTAGCAGACACCATTTTAATAGTGAACACTATATATAGCATGATCTCTGCCTCCCTCTACTGCACATGTCTGGTAAGTTCATCTTTAGAAATATATATTTCTAGGTTTTTTCTTTTAATATTTTTAATATTTTTAATATTTTCTGACCATGGACAAGTGAATCAGCAGATACGGTGTTTCTCCAAAAATAAGGCAGGGTCTTATATCAATTTTTGCTCCAAAAATGCACTAGGGCTTATTTTCAGGGGATGCTTTTTTTTTCATGCACAACCATCTATATTCATTCAAATACTGTCATTTCTTCTTTTGGTTGCTACATAATGGTGGAGGGCAGGGTTTCACTTAACTAGGGCTTATTTTTTGGGGTAGGGCTTATATTACGAGCATCCTGAAAAATCATACTAGGGCTTATTTTTAGGTTAGGGCTTATTTTCGGGAAAACAGGGTACTGATCCCACGGATACGGGAGCCCTACTGTATAAAAAGGGGACTCTTAACTGAAAAAAGGCCATTTTGTGCCATCTACTAGCCAAAATAAGTTGATTTTGTTTTTGTTTTTTTAAAAAAGATGGGGCTTTTTGCTGGCACAAAATATGGCAACCTCCCCCTGAAGATTGTAGTGTCTCGGGATACTGGTATCAGAAGAGATGCTTCTAGAGACAACCTGCTCTTGAAATGTACATACATATACATACTAACAACAACACTTTAAACCTAACAAGGTCAACTAGCGTTGAGGAAATCTCCTGTTGGAATAGAATGGCAGCAAGCAAACTCAAAAGCATGAATGAGAAGTGCAGGTTTATGTTAATAACAAATGCTTACAGTCAAGATATCATAGCTCCCAGCGGTAAACTGTTTTCTAGAAGAGACCATCCCCGTCTTTGGATCAATAAAAAACTTCCCGTCCTCATTTCCATCCACTATGCTGTAAGAAATCTCTGCGTTAGGGCCTTCGTCTTTGTCGAACGCAAATGCTCTGTAGATGGGCTCTCCTCTTTTCTTGCGGTCCCGTTCCGGCAATTTGATCTGGTAGACTTTTTCCGGGAACTGGGGCTTGTTGTCATTTTCGTCCAGAACTTGAACCACCAGCCAGACGGTGGACTGCTTGGGAGAGGCGCCTCCGTCCGTAACGGTCACCTGAGGGGGAGGTGGGGGAGAGGAATGAACAAAAAGAGAGAACTCTAGTTCTTTGCCAAAGTAGAGTTTCAAGGTTTCCAGAAGATGGAAACCGTGACAGTTAAAGTGGTATCAAATTCCTATAACTGGGTAGTGTAACTACAGTACAGAAAGAAAATGAGAGAGAAGGGAGATGTTATATTCATATGTTGTCACCAGGCTATGATTTGTTTCGCTAAACTGCAGTTTATCTGTATTGCTCCAAACCACTACTCCAGGCACAAACAGAAGCCTAGGATACTGGCCATTTTAAATTTACAAGGGGGAACTTTCTCCCTGCCTTCTGAGCCCCTCCTTCCCCATCACACACATCCATTATAATGCCTATTGAGGTTTTCCTTTCCAGGCAAGCTTTTCAGCAGTAAAATGCTGCTGAGAAAGGGATTTTAAAGGGAAAATTGCTCTTTAAATGTGCATTTTTAATTGGTTTTAGTGGGGTTTTATTCTGTGCCTTTTAGTAATTAACATGCTTAATTTTTTTAAAAGTGATTTTTATACTTCTAATTAGTTTAACAGTGTGATATACTAGATAGGGTGACAAACTAGGACTCTGGAGACTGAGGCCAGAATGGCAGGGTAGAAACGAAACAAAATGAAAAATAAATAAATAAACAGATCTATCTGCTGAAGCATTACAGAAGCAAAAGGTCTCCCATGGATTTGAGCCTCCTGATAGAGATGTCTATGCCACCTGTCTTGGAGTTCGCGATGGCCTGTGGTGGATTTTGGAAAAATAAAATGCCCACAAAAATCAGCTTGGAAACTACTTTTTCAGACTACAGCTCCCTTTTTGTGATCCAAAAAGTAATACGTCCAAGCTGTGAGAGAAACTTGTATGCATGTGAGCATTGAAAATGTGTGTACTTGAAAAATATGCATGTTCTAGTAATTCAGATATTTCATACATTAGACAAAATGAATACAAAATGACATAAAGGAGGAGAAACACATACTTATTTTCATACAAAAGAATAACAACACCAGAGTCTCATGATCTGATATAAATGAAGGATGGGAAAACATCTCAGGCATGGCTGAGAGAAACACAATGGAATTGAGGTCCTGCCCCCAAATATCTTGAGTTAGCACATAGATGGAATTATGTTGGGAGGATCACCTGGGAACCCTTTTTATGCCACCTTGCCTTCCCTGAAATATGTATGGAAGGTGAATAGTTGGTCTCTGAGGGAACACAATATCCCTAACTGGATTTTATAATTTGTTATTCAGTTCTCCAGAATTTGGATTTTGCTGTCTTTTGACCAAAGATGTACTTTAAATGGAAAGGAATAACTAGTAACGAGGCCCACACGTTCGTATTTTACTCTTTGTATCATGATTCAGAGCCACCAATTTGTAATTTAAAAAAGAAAAAGGTAAATAAACCAACCAGCAGTTAGCCAAGAAAGCAATCAATATAAAATGAGAGGTCAGTGCAATTAGACTAAGCAAAATGCAGAATTCTTGGCTGGAAACCATCACATTTATGTATTGTATAGATTTTATTGCTGTGATTTGTAAGCCGCCTAGAGTGGTCGAATAAGACCAGATAGGCGGGATAGAAATAAAATAAATAAATAAATAAATGTTGCCACTGAGAGAATTAGAATGTCAGCAGGTTTTGGCTAAAGCAAAACTCAAGCTACTTTCATGTAAGAACTCATTTCCGACACTTGTTAATGTGAACAAAAGTTATAGCTGAAATGAGAAGGAATAGAATATCAAAACATATATGGATTTCATTTGTTTTTCAAAAGATTCACAGATTTTTTATCTCCTGGAAGCTGTTCGATTCTGGATTATTTATGTATTTTATTTCTATAATGATCTTGCTGTAAAATTCTAATCAATCTCATTTTGGACTTTAAGACCATTTGTTAACTCTGTCTTCTATCTTTCAGCCTCATCTATATTGTTCGTTCATGGAATTAGAGTCAACACTAACATATATTCCTTGTTACCAAACTAAAAACACCATGTTTTCTGTCGTCCTGCAAAGCAGACCTGCAATTAATAAGTGATCAGATTACAAGGAAAAAGACACGAACTCACAGAACCGAAGTAGAAATGTGTTAAAACTTCTTGATCCATTGGCTACTTGACATGTTTTATTGTATATGCACCAATGTCTCTCTCTCTCTCTCTCTCTCTCACACACACACACACACACACACACACACACACACACACACACACACACACACACACACACACACACACACACACACACACACACCTGTAGTGGCCTAAATCTCACAGGAAAGCAGACTTTTGTCTGGACAAGAGATGAGCCAGAGTTTTCTTACAGGTTTTTCCCCACAAGGATTCATTTACCTTTGTCACATTTCTTCATGTTCAAAATGGCAAGAATTTGAGATCTAAAAATTTGAGTGGGAAAAAGCAAGACTACAATTTCTCCAGTTGAGGCAGGGAGCTGTGAGTGCTAAACTATTAAAATACAGATTTGAATCCTTATGTGTCCAGCCATTTTACTGCTATATTGGGGTTGCCTTCTCATTTGCCTCCTAAGAAGGCCATCAGTTTTAATATTTAAATACAGAAGTGCCTCGCTTAACGATTGCCCTGCATTATGACAAATCTGCTTTACGACAATCATTTTGCTATCACAATTGCGATCGCAAAACAATGGTCCAAATGGGAGAATTTCGCTTAGCAATGATCGGTTCCCTGCTTCGGGAACCGATTTTCACTTTACGACGATCAAAACAGCTGATCGTCGGGTTTTCAAAATGGCCACCGGCTGAAGAAAATGCCCCCCGCTGCGTTTAGGGATGGATTCCTCGCTATACAGGCAGCGAAAATGGCTGCTGTATGGAGGATCTTTGCTGGACGGTGAGTTTTTACCCCATTGGAATGCATTGAATGGGTTTAAATGCATTTCAATGGGGTTTTTAATTTCGTTTTACTATGTTTTTGCTTAATGGCAATTTTCCTGGAACGGATTATCGTCGTTAAGTGAGGCACCACTGTAGCTAATTCAACATTGCCCCTTTCAGGCTAGGAACAGCTGTACTTACTGAATTTGGCCAGTCTAAATGGGCTATGATTTTGTTGCATTTGTTGTTGTTGTTTAAAACTAAACACAGAAAGGTCTTCATATTTGGGAGAGAAGGAATTTATGGTGTTAAACATTCCAGCGCAGAAGGAAACAGAACTGACAAATTTCCCATCCCTAATCTCAGCTCCATCATTTCAGATTGCAAGTGATGGTTGTCATAATCTCAATCATCCTCTCTACAACCAAGTGCTCTCTACGCACAACATGAGATGCTGGGGGGCGGGGGAGGAAATATTACAGTCAATCCAGGAACATAAGGTTCTGGTTTTTTATTGCATCAATTTCTCTTCGTGTAGCAGTACACACACATATTGTAACATTTTCCAATTAATCAGCAAACCAAGAAATGTTAAGCATTTTGATATACATGAGGAATTTTAACATGTTTCTTTGCAAAAACTTGGAATCTAACATCTCATTAATTGTAAAATAATGCTGTGCTTAGCTGAAGGCAACAGTGGGTGGCTAGGAGAGAAGACAGAATGAGAGAGAGAGAAAGAGAGAGAGAGAGAGAGAGAGAACAGAACCCCACAAATAGAGGAACTCTTCTGACACACACAGCAGTAAAAGGTATGTCTTCTGAGCGCAAATATTTTTAAGATACTAGTTACCAATAACTAGTTAACTGTTGGTAATTACTTTTCCTAATATTGAAGGTATAGCTTACAATACGTTTGTAATGTTGTAAGAGAAGAATGTTAGTTTCCTCTATTCAGTCTCAAAGAACATAAATTCTTTGCAAGCCAGTGTTTTCATGTTGTTATTTCTAACAATGCAACCACACAGTTATGGTATTCGGTATCACAGCCACTGCTTAAATTTAGGATGGCATTCACAAGAAGTTATTCCTGAGAGCTTTCAGCACTTTCTACTGGCTTTATATCCTTATAAAATATAATGCAGAAATACATACATACATACATACATACATACATACATAAATACATACATACATACACACACACACACACACACACACACACACACACACACACACACACACACACACACACACACACACACACACACACACACACACATATACATACATACAGGTAAAGGTTCCCCTTGACAATTTTTGTCCAGTCGTGTTCGACTCTAGGGGGCGGTGCTCATCCCCATTTCCAAGCCATAGAGCTAGCGTTTGTCCGAAGACAATCTTCCGTGGTCACGTGGCCAGGGTGACTAAGACGCGGAACGCTGTTACCTTCCCATCAAGGTGGTCTCTATTCATCTACTCGCATTTGCATGCTTTTGAACTGCTAGGTTGGCGGGAGTTGGGACAAGCGACGGGTGCTCACTCCGTCACGTGGATTCGATCTTACAGCTGAAGGTCTACAGACTTTACAGCACAGAGGCTTCTGTGGTTTAACTCGCAGCGCCACCATGTCCTAGACATACATACATACATACATACATACATACATACATACATACATACATACATACATACATACATACATACATACATACATACATACATACATACATACATACATACATACATACATACATTAGAGATGGGGGTATTCATATATGAATATCCCTGCACAGGTGGAAATAATGATTTATTATTATAAAACCACTCATGATTTCACCACTGTCACCGACTCCGCATAGCCTTCCTATTGCGCTGTTCTCTGCAATGGATTAGCCACTCTGCAACCTAGCAAAGAGGCTTGTCATCCCGCCTCCTGCTAGGAGTGGGTAATCAATTCCAGAAAAAGGAGTGATAGGAAGGCTCTGTCAAGCTTGTACCAGTGGCAAAATCATGAGTGGTTTTATAATAATAAATCATTATATCTACCTGTGCAGGGATATTTGTATTCGTATATGAATACGATTACCCCCAAATCTACTTCACTCACATACATACATACATACATACATACATACATACATACATACATACATACATACATACATGCATGCATGCATGCATGCATGAGGGGGCTAGTAACATGGTGCATGAGGTTTATTCTCTAAACCAGAGAATATTAGAAGGTAGGGATTTTTTGTTGTTGCTGCTGCTGATTTTATAGAGAAGCAAGAAATTTCTTGCCACTCTCAACTCTTTTCAAATTCTCCTTATTAATCAAGTGAATGCTGAGGTGGCAGTAGCATCTGAAGACGCTTGAAGTTCAAGATTTTGAAAGATGCAGCGTTGCAAAATTGTAAAAAAAAGGATAAAAATAAAGAGTTATTTCACACTTGCAGTCAGAATTAGTTTGTAAGAAAAAAAATATCTGTAGCAACGACTGAAATTGTTCAATTTCTTTAAGGCGTAAAAACAAAAAAGGTACCCACAAAGTAAAGGAAAAATACAAAACGGAACAAAATACAAAACCAAGGAATACACTGAAAAGAAGTATGAGACTGCATATAGTTTTGTTCTGCCCTTGGTTTACAATACAAACTTATACAGTATAATGGAAAAAGTTTTCTTTAAACACTGCCAAGTAAAGGAAGTAGTCTCTTAAGGTGAAAAGATAACTACACAGCTTCCATTCTTGATTTTTTTTAAAAAAATTACAATTCCCTAGATATTTCTCTGAAACTAGAAGCACTAAATTAAGGTCTGTGCCTTGATTAATGTAAGTTTTAGTTGACTGACTGATTGCATATTGTTAAAAAAACAATCATCCTAGAGGAAGAAGCATACAATCCTGTAGTGTAGTAGGCACACTGAATCAGTGGAGAGTGGGTGAGCAAATCTCCACTAATTCAATGATCTAGTCTCGTGCAATTTACCAGACTAAGCAGCAGGATTTCGGCCATGGCATTAGATTCAGACTTACTCATGCTTAGAGTAGAGCCACTGAAATCAGTGAGTCGAGTTTTGTTATGAAGAAGACATGTACGGCAGCGTCTTAGAAGTGGCACTCTTCCCTGTGGGAGTAAGGAGCAGAGTAACATCCTCTTGACAGTGCTCACCATCTCCAACTCTTTCATGGATCCAGATTTTGTCAGATGCCAATGAAACAAATGTCAAAGTTTGCCGTGATTAGCTAAAGTCCAACTGATTCCAATGGAACCTAAATGTGACTTTGTCTGGATCCAGCCCTTCCACCTGATTAATCCACAGCACATATTTATTAAAAGTGTTCAAAATGACTAAACTAATTAATCAGTGGCTGGAATAGGAAGCATACAATGGCTAAAAATCCTGTTAGTTGGTGTACACACTGGAGCCCTACTAAATTAGTCTTAAAACCCACTTGTTATGAAAGTTGTCCCTTTCAATCACTGGTCTTGTGTTATGCCCATTGTGGCCAAACTTTATTCACCAACGAAGCCTTATTTGGCCTCTGAGAGTCCTATTATGGACATCCGCACTCCGATACTCTGCTCAGTTTTTCTACTTTAAAAAGTCTCCTCGCATCCACAAAGGAACATGTGGACAGTTCCACCATATTTTAAGAAGCACAAATCTTTTTTTATTTAGCCCAGTGTTGTATACTCTGCTTGTGGGGGGGGGGGGCTTTAAAAAACAACCTCCCAGGGCTGTCTTACATTCCATTCTCTGCAGTACTGCAGCCAGCACTCCGCTCACACACTGACTTTCAATCCCAAAAGATCTACTTTACCCACCCTTGATACACATTTATATCATGCCTTGTGCCACTGTGGAACTCGAGGCAGCATACATTAAGTTCTCCGGGTCTCTCCCAGACCTGCACAGCTTAGTTTATAGGCCATTATACATAGTGCTCGGGAGATAACTGTCGCTTTACAGTTTGGGGAGTTTATATTTTTAATCTTATTTGCCTTCTTTCTGCTGCCTCATTAAGCCACACATTTTTCGCTGGGTATTTTATATACTTATTAAAGGATATTTTATACAGACTTTTCTCCAAAAAGGCTCCGAAAGGGCTCTTTACCTGCCCACTCTGGATCTAAAACAACTCTTGTGGCACATGTGAGGCTGACAGACAATGTGACTGATTTAAGGTCACCTAAATGGGTTTTATACTACAGTGGGCAGTAGAACCTGGATCCCTCAAGTCTCAGTCAAAAACACTGACCCCTGTATCATCCTGGTTTTGTGTATTATCTCCACAAACAAGAGTTCCACCCTCCTTAATGTTGGGATAAAAACAATCTTGCATGCACTAGTGCTAGGTATCAGTTGCAAGGGGCTTGACCACCTTATGTGATTGTTCTTGGTAAATTTCTTTTCCCATCTCTGGCATTTGAGACAAGCCCCTGCTCCCTTTTTCCTGTTTGTTGGATTGCTTCCATTGTCTGCTTTTGTTGATAGCTGCTCTTCTTTCTCTGACCTTTCTCCAAGCAACAAGCATGGAGAGTCTTCCACATGGTGGAGACTCCATTGTTTCCTTTTTAATCTTCTAACTGTAACTACAGATGGTAACTGTAAGTAAAGATAATTTTTTTCTTCTTAAGAGTTTCTAGACTCTTCTTAAGAGTTTCTGATTTTATCAAACAAAGTGCAAGTCTGTGCACAAAAGAAACCATGTTGTGTATGTCATGGGACTGATCTGGCCTCTCCATTTTTCTGTACTGTTTTGTTGTTTTTCTCTACCTCATACTTTGCTATCATAAAGGAATAACCAAATTCCCCCAATACTTTATGTCCTAATGCTAATCTGGAGACATGGATATTATTGTTTTCCTGCTACTGGCAATGAGCAATCTGCTGGTATGTCTTTTTCTTAGGTAAGTGGTGATCATCTGAGACCCCAGAGGACCACTCTTAAAAAGCCTATGCAACACTGAGCTAAATGGAAAATATATACAGAACTGGTATAGACAGTATATGTATTGGCCAACAAATAGCTAGGCGTATTTCCACCAGTAGTTCCTGAAAACCTTTTCCCAAACGTACCCAGATAGTTCCACCTGCATTGCTTCATTTGAGCAGGTTTAGGAAGCTCTTCTATTGAGTATGAATATTAAAGAAACACTCTCCCCTAACTTTGACTGATTCTACTTTGGTGGATAATAGTCGTTCAAAACCTCTTGTCTGAGCACTTCAGGGGATAAAGTATCTCCCAGTCTGACTCCTCTCAGAGTCCTTGTGCCTGCTGAGCGGTACTCACAGACTACAAAGCTCATCATATTACCATCTTTTCAGAGGCTCACCTACCGTTCATTTCCTATTCATGCAACTTGCTTGACTCCAATCTCCTAAACCAGCAGGAACTATACATCTTCCTTCAAAGTTTCTTTAAAATTATGGTGATTGCTAGAAAATTCTAACTGCCTCCATTACAGGTTGGCTGGCCCAGAATACAAGGCACCCGCAGCAGCATTTCTAGCAGGAACAAAGAGACTTATATGTTTACAGAATCCTTCTCCCCCTGTCTGCTCCTTCTCTTTTTAAAAAATCTTTTAAGCTCCTATCCCTTTTTGTAGATTTGTGAAGTGAGTACAGTGGTGCATCGCAAGACTATTGCCTCACGGGACGATTAATCCGCAAGACGATGGTTTTTTGTGATCGCTGTTGCGTTTCGCAAAACGGTTTTTCCTATGGGCGATTTTCACTAGATGATGTTTGGGTCCGTGCTTCACAAGACGGTTTTGTTGTACAGTGTTTCCCCGCATAGCGACGAAAATCTGTGCAGCCAAAATCATCACTATACGGATTCGGCGCTATACAAATAAAAAAGCCCATAGGAATGCATTAAAACCTGTTTAATGCATTCCTATGGGCAAAAAACTCACCTTTATGTGAAAATCCTCCATACGGCCACCATTTTCGCTGCCCGGTAAGCAAGGAATCCGGGCAAAAACACTTAGGACAAAGGTGGCAAAGTATGTTTCAAGACACTTTTCGATGCCTCCAAAATAATATTCACCAAATAGTAAAATCAAGAGCCTTAGCAGGGGCACCATTTTCAATTCAAATGTAGTTTTATCCCTGCACCCCTGGCTTTTGGTGCATGAAGAACTGTTTCTCGGGAGTGACTCGTACACATGCCAAGTTTTAAGCGTCCAGGTTTTACGGAACGGTGGTTCTGATCTATGAAAGATGATACAAACATGCCCTCTGTCCTTCTTATAGATATAAAGCTGCATAAATCTATTATGAGGGTGCATTGTTTTTATGCAAACTTGTTTCTGACTTTCTATTACAAGAATCTTTTTCTTAAATACCAGAATGTTGTTCTGAGATTTTTTTTAAAATCTATATTTCAAAAAATGTTTGGGTGGGAAAATGTGAAGAGAAAGCCCAGTGCCAGGAGGCTGGGGTTCCGATTACAACTTCCCCATATTTTTCTTTGCACTCAAAGATGGATAAACATAAAAAAGATGGCATGAGAAGAGCAGGTAAACCTGTGAAAAGCTGTATTAAAATATCCCTGCATGTTTCTGCTTTTGAGTTATTTAGAAGAAAGACACAGATTAATTCAGTCCTGTCATCCTTACTCTTTTGGATATATGTATTCATCTAGTATTTCCTACAGGGGTGCTCAGAATAAGCATATTTCTCAAAAAGAATCAGATAATGCTTTTCGGAAGCATGCTGCAAACTATCTTTGTAATGCGGCAGGTGAGAAAATGATGTTATGGTTCATCATATTCCTATCATTCTTGGCATCTTGAATTCCTCAGGCTAGGAGAAAGAAATTGTGCGGTGGTTTTTTTTTTTGGTTTTTTTTTTAAGGATAAGACTTCTTTGCACTCAATCCTTTTGAACTCTGGTTCCCTTCTTCCTGACAAAGATGCTTCCTGATGAATACTAGGCCGAAACAAAACAAGAATAAAGAAGACAAAAACATTGTGGCACTTTAAAGACTTACCGCTGCATTTCAATCTGAGCTTTTATGGACCAGTCCACTTCCTCAGACAGACTTGCAACATCTGGTCTGTGATTATAAACTGAACATTAATTTAGTGAAGCAGCTCATTATCTGGAAAAACTAAAATGTCCTATATTTATATATTGTCAAGTGCTGTAACAGCGAAACAGCAATTCTGCAAAAAAATCTGTAACTTTAAGCATTGTTACATGATGACAATCTATCCAATTTTCTTCCACACACTTCTGCTAAATTTCTTCTACACAGCTTACAATGTACTGTATTGTTCCGTGTATAAGACTATACTTTTGTCTAAAATCTTTAGACTAAAAATTGAGAGCCATCTCATATACGGAAGTAAGCTGCGGAGAGAAAACAAATGGAGGGGAAATCAGGGATCAAAGTGATTCTGCAGCACTTTGATCCCTTTTCCCCCTACACTTGCTAAACCCCACTTATTTTTCTTAATTTTGGATCAGAAAAGTGGGGGGCATCTTATACATGGGGGCGTCTTATACACGAAAAAATACAGTACTCTGTTTAGAGAGACAGCCCAGCCCGGCCCCAAATATAGGATCTAATGAGATGAGATGCTGATTCTAGATCTAGAAACTGTGCACCTATAACAGGAAAAGGCTGTTTAATTTAGAACGGCATTGCTGAATCAACATTCGGCAAACTCCCTTGCTTTTGTAATCTGTTATTTGGGACATAGCACAGCTTGGTTTGCATGTTTGACATCTCATCTATGTATCACCAAGAGACTTAGAAGGATAATGTAAGACAGGGAAAAAGGCATTTGCTTTAACACATGATCTGATTCTAACCGAGTAAACAAAAAGCTATGGCAAACTACAGATGTTCTAACTCCAGAATTAATTTTCTAAAATTCTCCTTAATTCAGTGCAGTCCGAATTAGTGAAACAATAAAGGAATAGGACACTGGAAGTTTGCCCAATCTTACTGTCTAAAACCATGGTTCCCAACCGTGGGTCCTTGGATATTTTGGACGACAACTTCCAGAAATCCTTGCCAGCACAGCTAGTGGTGAAGGCTTCTGGGAGATTTACTTCAAGGACACCTGTGGAACCAAGGTTGGGAACCACTGATCTAAAAGCACAAGGCAATATACTATATGTCTACCTGGAAGTAAGCCAAATCTATTTCAATGAGGCTTACTCTCAGATAAATGGGTATAGGAACACAACCTTAAATTTATTTCCCAATACCTGAGTACCATCTGTAAAATATGATCTGTAATATCTCCTCTTGCGTTTGTATCATAAGCAAGCCAGATCACCTTCTACCTACACGATTAAATGATTGTGTAAATTAAAATAATGTGAACATTAATTATCCTGTTAGAACTCCGAATATGGTCTTCTTTGCAGCCATCCACAATTTAATTATACTTCCCTGAGTTACAGTTAGAAAATATAAGTCTCCCGCCATCTTTGAAAAACGAGTTAAACGAAAAACTGAAGGCTACCATATTTTATTTCCACACAATCCCAATGTGATTCTGAAGGTTTCCTATCTATATATTTTATTGGCATCATGCTACAAATTATGACAAGCCTTCAGCCTTGCTTCTACAATTCCCTGTGAATAATAGACATTTGTTCAAATGATACATTATTTGTTGGCTGGAGGGGAGGGCATTAATATCAGCAGGATGTGAGGTTTTCCATGTCTTAATTCTAACCATTTCATCTATTACTTGACGATACTTGTTGCCTGCTCTAGGTTTTAGTATTAACATATTCAGGCACTATGGAGGCATTACAATGAGAGAGATACCACAACACAACACAATATGAGGGAGGGAGGGAAGGAGAGCAATTTGAATCCAGAAAGATTTTGCTTGGGCCAGCCCTTAAAACAGTTTCTGGTGCATTTTAATTTCAGTGGAAAGTACGGTGCATTAAAATTTTACTGTGTATTTGGAATAGTTGAATGCCAATTTCAATGAAAAGTTTTTAAGGTTATTTACTCAATTAAAGGGGGACATAAATATTTCTGCATAAGAGCTGTTTTCCAGTATTATTCATTTCTGAGCATACTACGGTATGCTCTTCAGCTTTTCCACTCTTGACCTTCTTGTGTTGAAGGGTTTCTATAGGGCTATACTTGAACGCAACTGAATCTGGTTACAATGTTCCATATAACTGGAAACCATACCATATCCATCATAGGCATCCTTCAGTCTCGAGAGACTATGGTAACATGCTCTGTATCAAGAAGTGTCCTCTCCAGAGCATGAAGCCTGGGTAAAGTAATATGGAGGATAGGCTGTTGCCCAAGCAGCAAACCCCCCCTCTCCACATTGCTGAAATGGTCCAATGGAAAGGCAAGAGCCAATACAACTGGTTCCAGCGATGTCGCAGGAGTTGGCAGAACAACACGAACTGCCTTCGGGACTCCAGCTCCTTTACCACAGGGAAGAAAAAGAGGGAGAAAGCAATACAAGACATCACCAGGACTTGCTGCCTTTGCAATAGGTCCTGATGAGGAGAAAAAGAGATGAAAAGGAGTCTAGAAAAACCAGGGAAATCACAAGGGCAATCCCCCATTTCACAAATTATGCAGTTGAGTTCCCCACATTTGGGGAAATCATAGGGATCAGCAGCACACCCAAAGTGCAATGGATGAGCCTCCCCCTGGGAAAACCACTTTTATGACACGGAAATACCATTTCCCTTGCAAGGTACTTCTGCAGTAGAGCTCTCCAAATCTCCCGGGTAGTATGGCCAGGGGACATGCTGGCTAGCTGAGGATCTGTGAGGACCCTAATTTAATGGAGCTCTGTAGCTATATTCAGCCAAACAGGTTTACAACTTATTCTCAAAGGCTTTCCTGGCCGGGATCTGATGCCTGTTGTAGGTTTTTCAGTCTGTTTGAAGGTTTTTCTTCCTAACGTTTCGCCAAAAGATGCCGGCCACAGAGACTGGCGAAACGTTAGGAAGAAAAACCTCCAGAACAAGGCCAAACAGTCTGAAAAACCTACAACAACCATAGGTTTACAACTTCTTTGCAGACCTTCCTTGTCAACACAGGGAGCTCAGGAGTTCATTTTCCACACTCACACAAATGCGCACACCCTTTAGACAACTCTCTACAGCACAGACCTCTTTCCCCAGACAACGTATCCGTGCTCTTTTGCATGCTATTTCTTTTAAAATACACGAGCTGAGGAAAAACTTGGAGAAGTACAAAAACTGAAGGATAATTGCATTCTGTTTTGCATACTTTTTGGAAAGTGAGAATTAGGTCAGCGAGTCTGTATTAAAATGAGAAATAAACTGATTTTCCCCACATCCCCAGACTCAATAGTAGGTCTTCCATTCTGAACCAAGACAATGGATTCCTTCACTGTATGCCTGAGTGACTACACAGTTCCCAGCTGTTTAGGTGAACTATCCCTCCTTCTATTTCTCCATGTCCCCTTCCCCAAATCCAGGAAGGGACCAGATCATTATTTGTCAATCCCATATGGTATGATAATATCAGATGAGGAGCTGGTGAGTCTTGCCCCATAGCTTCCCCACCATCGCAGCTGACTGGACAGCAGAAGGAATCCTTGCAGGAGTGAAGTTGATGGGGATGCTGTCAACGCCAGTGATGGTTCTAGTTGCTTTGGCTGGGAAAACACAACTTTGGCTTATAGTTGACAACAAGGAATTGCAATGTATTCTCGAACACATGTATTCAGAGCACAGTTTGCTGTCCTCTGAAGATGCCGGCCACAGAGACTGGCGAAACGTTAGGAAAAACCACCTTCAGAACACGGCCAAGAAGCCCGAAAAACCCACAACAAGGAATTGCAATATTTTTCTCCTGGTTCGCAGGGACGGTGACAAATTTCGCAGGGCTTACCACAGGGTTCTGACATTTGGGGAGAAAAGGATCCAAACGACAGCCAGCTTCCCTGCCTGTCTCCCTGCTATTGTAGCTGAGTGGAGCGGCTTAAAACAGAACCACTACACCCCCACATCGATTCAAGCCTGAATTTATGAGAATGCATTTGGTACCAAAAACAAAAAAACAGAAGTCCCTGCAGCCAAGGAAAGAAGTCTGGATTAGAGAGGGAGAACTCCAGACTGATTTGCACTGAACTCCTACCAGAAATTTAAACAGAGATAAGAATTCTTTGTAAGATGCCATAGTGAAAGGATATTACCATCTCTACACAAGAATTGGAGGTTGTTCATGATTTTGTGTATCTTGGCTCAACGATATCTGACACTCTCTCCCTAGATGTTAAGCTAAATAAACACATTGGCAAAGCAGCTCCCATGTTCTCTAGACTCACAAAGAGAGTATGGCTTAATAAGAAGCTGACGAAATATGCCAAAATCCAGGTCTATACAGCCTGTGTCCTGAGCACACGCCTGTACTGCGGTGAGTCCTGGACCCTTTGTGCACGGCAAGAGAGGAAGCTGAACACCTTCCATATGCGTTGTCTCTGACACATTTTTAGTATCACCTGGCAGGACAAAGTTCCAAATAGAGTAGTCCTAGAATGAGCTGGAATTTTTACCATGTATACATTACTGAAACAGCGACATCTATGTTGGCTTCGGCATGACGTGAGAATGGCTGACGGTCGGATTCCAAAGGATCTCCTGTATGGAGAATGAGTGCAGGGGAATCGCCCCAGAGGGAGACCACACCGCAATACAAGGACATCTGCAAGCGGGATCTGAAGGCCTTAGGAATGGACCTCAACAGATCGGAAACTCTGATATCTGAGCATTCAGCCTGGAGGCAGGCGGTGCAGCATGGCCTCTCCCAATTTGAAGAGGCACTTTTTCAGCAGGCCAAGGCCAACAAGAGGCAGTCCCCAAACCATCAAAATCAGGGAGCTGGACAGGGGACAGAGTGAATTTGTCTTCGGTGTAAGGGATTCTCACTCTGGAATTGGCCTCCTCAGCCATGCTAGATGTTGTTCCAGGACCTCTATTCAGAGCATGTTACCACAGTCTCTCGAGAATGAAGGATGCTTACAGTGAATGAATAATAGTGGTGTTTGCATGTTGAGCATATGCCTGCTCATGCGTCTGGCACATGCACATCACCATTTCAGTTAGCTGCAGTTAGCTGTGCTAATTCTGTGCCTGCTCTTAAATTCACATAAATATTCAACAGGATTCTGGCTTGCAGTTCTCAATATTTGCTCCACATGTTGTTTGGGACGTCAGCTCTCATAATCCATATACAGTATTTTTAACATAACCATACTGTCTATCTTTTCTTCTATGATTGCTTTGAATTTTAATTTTAAAAAGCATTCATTTCAACAACAACAACAACTCTGAAATACCCCTGGGGGAAAACAGGCCCACACATTTCCCGTTCCAATTATTGTACCCTTGACATACAGTCTATGTCTTCTGTCCTGAAATTTCTCAGATCAAAGATGGGGGTTTTTTTGTGGGTTTTTTTGGGGGGGGGATTTTCAAGCATGACAAACAACAGGCAGTAAAAGTGAACATACATTACTTTCCCCCCACTTCCCCAGTTTTTCCAGTGTTCCAGAAGTTTGAAACTATCCGGCCAGAGACCAAGGGAGTGCAAAAAAACCCAACATGTTTACTGCAGGAACACTGCCCTCAAGTCTCCGAAAATCTACTGCCTGCACAGAGGCTTAAATAAATCTATTATATTGCAGCATAACTACCTTTTCCCTTTGTCTGCAGTTACATCAACTGAAGCACAAAAGCCTTGACTGGGTTTGTGCTATAAAAACTGCTGACGAGAACAACATTCTTTATTCGCTCACCTGCTTCTTGAGCAGCCTTGCTTCTCTTAAAAATAATGGGGTAGAAAGAAGCTTCCAAAATTGTCATAAAAAGCGGGAAAGGGAAAAGACAGCAGCCCCAGCTTCACGACTTTCAACTATTTTGCAGGGTTTCACAACTCAAACCACCCATTAAGAATCCACTGGGCCTGAGAATGGAATAGCGGCATCCAGGGTGAGGCAGCTGACAATGCTTCATCTCTTTGGATCCTATCAATTAGTAGGAGCCCGAGAATCCATGCACTTACTTATCGGTACCGACAACTGTGACAGCAGGAAGACTTTCTCATTCTGCCAGGCAAGTGATTTTTACGCTTGAAAGCTGAGAAACAGGTCACAGCGGAGCACTTTACACAGTAGGCTTTGTTTCCTTCTATTTCTCCATGTCCTGGCAATCGTCATGTGTGAACAGATACCAGTGATGCCTTTATGAAACATTTAGAATCTAATGCTTATCTAATTCTTTTAACATATTTGAATAATTTACTGTTTTTTGTTTTGAATATTGTATTTTTAACTACGGGTCCTTTTTAAGGGGAAAGGCAGGTTTCTCCTAAAAAATAAAATAAAATATAGGTATAACTCATCAATTTTATTAGCTCCCATCTTCATAGCAATTGCTATTGGGTATACCGTGGTGGCGCTGCGGGCTAAACTGCAGAAGCCTTTGTGTGCTGCAGGGTCGGAAGACCAGCAGTTGGAAGATCAAATGCACGCAACGGAGTGAGCTCCCGTCGCTTTGTCCCAGCTCTTGCCAACCTAGCAGTTCGAAAACATGTAAAAATGCGAGTAGATAAATAGGTACCACCTCGGTGGGAAAGTGTGAGGGCAAGAGGAGAAGGGGACGACAGAGGTCGAGATGGTTAGATAGTGTCACTGAAGCTATGAACGTGAGTTTGACCCAACTCTGGGAGGGAGTGGAAGACAGGAGGTCCTGGCGTGCTCTGGTCCATGGGGTCACGAAGAGTCGGACATGACTTAATGACTAAACAACGAATATCTAAGAATGGATGAATATTTGTTTTTACTTTATTTCTGATGAAAATTCACCAGTTTTTGAAAATTTTCTCATAACCTAGATGGAAAGAACTTGAGATTCCACCCTCTGCAAAATACAGTAGGACCCCCTATCCATGGGATCAGTATCCACTGATTCACTTATCTTGAAAATACTAACCCCCCCCCAATACATATTGATATGTATTTCCAGGCTGTATTTAACAGCTAGAGGGAGCCAGAAACCATGAAATGTACAGTGTTTGATCCTTCCACATTTTCTGGTATCTGCAGTGCAGGGGTGGTGGTGGTTGGAACTGATCCTCTGTGGATATTATGGTCGCTGTTTCTTTCTTTCCAAAAGGCTCCTTAATCTTCACCAGCTATGGTATCCACACTGAGAACGGCTGTGCTGTTTTTAAAATTGTTTTTATCTTTTATTGTATTTTAAGTTGAATAATAAATAAATAAATAAATAAATAAATAAATAAATAAATAAGAAAGAAAGAAAGAAAGAATGAATGAATGAATGAATGGATGGATGGATGGATGGATGGATGGATGGATGGATGGATGGATGGATGGATGGATGAATGAATGAATGAATGAATCATTACTGGATGCCTGAAGCCAACCCTATTGATAAATCAATTACCTACCACACATTGCACCTAGTGATATACGGACAGAAGTGGCAGATAACAGTGAAAGGTTGAAATCATCCTCTCTTTAGGTATCACCTACCCTTCTCAGACTAAAATCAAAGCACAGTGGTGCCTCGCATAACGATTTTAATTGGTTAAAAAAAAACGTTATGTGAAACATCGTTATGCGAAACACCATTTTCCATAGGAATGCATTGGAAACCGGTTAATCCGTTCCAATAGGCACGGATTGCCGTCCTTAAGCGAAAAAACCCATAGGAAACATCGTTAAACGATACAATGTTTCCTCCATTGGAATGTATTGAAGCTGACTCAATACATTTCAATGGCTTTGCGAAGTCAATTTTTGCAAAATTAAGTGTGTCATAAAAGGGTCAAAATGGTTTTAAATGCTTGGATTAGCTTCTGCACCCTCTAAAACAGATGCAAAAGTTAATTTGGCTTTGATCTGATTTTTCGTTAATTTATGGTGAATTTCCCCCCCCAACTTTTGACAGCTGTCAAAATCTGACAGCTCCATTATTTCCTATGGGGGAAGAAAAAATTCACAAAAAATTAACGAAGACTCAGCAACTGTTCTAAATGCTTGGGTTCGTTAGAGGACCCCCTAAGTCGTGTGCAAACCTGATTTGGCTTTGATCTGAACTTTCGTTAATTTATGGTGAATTGTTTTCTCCCCCATAGGAAAGCATGGAGCTGTCAGATTTTGACAGGTGCATTGGTTCCTATGGGCTGAAAAAAAAATTCACGATAAATTAACGAAAAGTCAGATCAAAGCCAAATCAGGTTTGCACACGACTTAGGGGGTCCTCTAACGAATCCAAGCATTTAGAACCGTTTTTGACCCTTCTAAGACACTTCTTAAATTGAAAAAAGAAACATCATTAAGTGAAGCAGGGGACCTAAAATCGCAATTCGTTATGCGAAGCATGGTCTCAAACTTCGCTAAGCGAAAATCACCCATAGGAAACATCGTTATACGGTGCATATTATTTTCTAAAAAAACACATTGTTATGCGAATTCATCACTAAATGAGGCAATTGTTAAGTGAGGCACCACTGCATTTTCTTTTCAGAACAATAACCATTGAACTGGCTACGTGTTGGCAAGAATGGTCGCAAAAATGGCTCGTGGCAGGATCTTTTCAGAACAAGAATTAGAGCTGCCTCTTCATCCTTTCAAAACTTGTCCAAGTTTTAGCACAAAGCAAGGCCATGCTGCTTACCATAACTCTGTCAAATACGATCCCAATTAGAGATGAGGCTATTTGTATACGACTATCTCCCCACATGTGAAAATAATGAGGGCCTGTCCACTCACGCGCACTCGATGGCGGCTTCCTATCGCGTCGCTGTCTGCAATGGATTAGCTACTCCTGGCAGGAGGCGGGAAGACAAGCCTCTCTGCCAGGTCGCAGAGGGGCTAATCCGTTGTGGACAACAGCATGATAAGAAGGCTCCGTTGAGAGCGCGCCCGCAATGGAATGGTGAGTGGACAATCCAGCCCCATGAGGCCGAACCCTTGTTATTTTCACCTGTGGGGGGGAAATTCATAATTGTATACAAATATCCCCCATCTCTAATCCCAATTCAAGAACTCCCTCCCATGGGAGGCCAGGCTGGCCCCATCTTTGCTGTCCTTCCACAAGCAGGCTTGTTACCTGAAGGTAACAAGCTACCTGTGTGTGAATTTTTAACATGGATTGTTATGCATTACTGCTTTGACTAGATTTTTAGTACTACTTGTGTTTTCCAACATGGTGTTTGGACTGACTTTTTCTATTAAGTAATGGTCTCTGGACCACTTTACTGATGGGTGACACAATATCAGAGGTATACTCCTGTGCACCTCTCACAAAATGTGTTTGTATACACAACAGAGCTGCCTGAGAAAATCCACTTCTGATGTCCAGAGGGAGAGCCATAAGCTGGAACCTAACTCTTTCACTTCTGTTAACAGACGGCTCCTTGCTAAAGAGAGAGCTCAGAAGGTAAGAAATTATTCTTAAAACTAAATTTACCTGGCACCAAATAAAGAAAAGAAAAGAAAAATGGCCATTTCAGAATGAGATGCCTGCCCAGAAAGGCATGAACAGGCCTGCGGTTGCGAGACTTCATTCCAATATTGGAACCAAGAATAAAGCTTTGGATTTATTTTCCTTTTTCTAAGCATCAATGTGCAAGTCAATGAGCTGTAACTGGATTAAACGTTTCACTTCCATCAAACCGCACATGTACACTGGCAGAACAGAACAGGCATGATTTATATTCTCTCCACTTCTGGGGAAGCTGGGGAGGGTGCTTGTATATTCATATCTGAGAATGATTAATTTTCAGCATGCATTTCAGACAGCTGTCATTCCATTTGCTATCCGAACAAAATCGGCAACTAATTTCACCATGCCGACAAGCTGTAAAGACACTGAGGGAAACGGAGGGAGGGGAAGAGCCCAGGAAAGGGCTACCGGCTAAAACACAGCCTTAGAAGGAACCTACAAAGATCTAGTGCATGTTTACATTCGGTACATAAACTTAGAACGGCCAATGAAAATAGCAGCCCTGCATATTCTCCAACCCTCCCCATGACACATTAAAAATACAACAACAACAACACAGTTTGGAAAGTTTCTCTTCAAAGTAAATCATTATGTAACTTTTTGCAAGGAGCAAATAAGTAACTTGGTTTCATTAGTATGGCAGGTGGTCATGCCCTAGTTACATCCCAGCTGGATTACTGTAACAAGCTGTATGTGGGGCTACCTCTGAAAAGTGTTCGGGTCCAAAATGCAGCTGCCAGATCACTAACTAGAGCTGGTCACAGAGAACAAATACTGTATTTTTCCGTGTATAAAACAACACTATTTCCTTAAATAATTAAGACAAAAAATTGAGGGTCGCTTTATATATGGAAGGCAGCCACTTTCCCTGCCTTTTGCGAAGCCACAGGGCTTAGCAAAAAGGAAGGGAAGGCTCCCTCTCGGTAAAGCAGGCAGGAAACGGCTGCACGATCGCATCCCTTTGATCCTGATGCCTATTCATGGCAGCTTCAGGATCAAAGGAGTGCGATCGTGCAGCCCTTTCACAGCTGCTTAATTCACTTCCTAAGCCCTGCAGGGATCAAATTATCTAATTTGGGGGCTAGAAAAGGGGGAGTCGTCTTATACATTGAGTCGTCTTATAAACGGAGAAATACTGTAACAGCTCCTCTGGCTACCAATGTGTTTCCAAGCACAGTTCAAAATACAGTGCTGCCTCGCTTAACGGGTGCCCCGTTTAAAGAGGAATCCGTATAGTGATGAAGATTTTGCCATCGCTTTTTGCATCACATTGCGATGTTCCCTATAGGGAAAAATCGCTTTGCGATGATGGCTTCCCCCCCTCATCGCAAATGCCCCATTTCTGCACAGCTTGCGATGAGGGAGGGGGAAGGATCGTCCCAGAAAAGAGCTGAGCACCAGCTTCCCTGCTCCAGCCCCTCCCCCTCCCTGCCTTACAGCTGATCCGCGGTGCCTCTTTGAAGCTTCCGCAGCAGCTAAATAGGCAGGGAAAATGCCCTGGGGAAGCCTCTGAAAGCCCCGCTTTGCCGGGATGGGGGTGGGTGGGTGGGTGGCAGTGACAGGCCAGCCACGCCCCCCCCACGCCCCCCGGCGGCAAAGCGGGGGTTTCAGAGGTGCATTTTCACTCCTGAAAAAAGCCACAGGAGTCTTCGAAAGTGGCGCGGGGGGTGGGGTGGTGGGGGTGGGAGGCGGGAGGGTGGCGGACCTGCCCCTACCACACCCCCACCCCCACCCACACCGGCAAAGCGCCGCTTTCGGAAGCCTTCTGGGGCTTTTTTCAGCAGTGAAAATGCACCTCTGAAAGCCCCGCTTTGCCGCGGGGGCGTGCGCGGGGGGGGTGGCGGGGGGTGGCGGGCCTGTCCCTGCCACACCCCCACCCAACCCGGCAAAGCGGGGCTTTCAGAGGCTTCCCCAGGGCATTTTCCCTGCCTATTTAGCTGCTGCGGAAACTTCAAAGAGGCACCGCGGATCAGCTGTAAGGCGGGGAGGGGGAGGGGCTGGAGCAGGGAAGCTGGCAAAATGGCCGCCCCCTGTGTTTTGGCCCGGATTCCTCGCTTACCGGGCAGCAAAAATGGCGGCCAGATGGAGGATTCCCTTCATAGCGGTGAGTTTTTCCCCAATAGGAATGCATTAAACGGAGTTTAATGCATTTCTATGGGTTTTTTGTTTCGGAAAACGATGTTTCCGGATAGCGACGTTAATCCTGGAACGGATTAACGCCGCTATGCGAGGCACCACTGTACTGGTTGTAAGCTATAAAGCACTTAATGGCTTGGGTCCAAGCTATCTAAAACACTGTATCTCCCTTTATGAGCCTACCTGGGTAATAAGATCTGCTTATTAGGATGGCCATCTCATGAGAAGAGAAGGCTCCTTGGAAAAGACCCTGATGTTAGGAAAGTGTGATGGCAAGAGGAGAAGGGGATGACAGAGGATGAGATGGATGGACAGTGTCACCGAAGCGACCAACATGAATTTGACCAAACTCTGAGAGGCAGTGGAAGACAGGAGGGCCTGGCGTGCTCTGGTCCATGAGGTCACGAAGAGTCGGACACAGCTAAACGACGAAACAAGAACAAAAATTAGGATGGTGGCACTTTCTCTTAGTGTCACCATCCTCACAGGCACATTAGGAGAGAACACAGGAGAGAGCCTTCTCTGTTGCTGCTCCCAGACTCTGGAACTCCCTCCCACAGGAGGCCAGGCTGGCCCCATCTTTGCTGTCCTTCCACAAGCAGGCAAAGACCTTGCTTTTCAGGCAGACTTTCCCTGAGTGATTAGTTTCCTGAGTGGGGTTTTTGAATGGATGGTTGTGCCTTATTACTTTGAATGTGATTTTGGTGTTGCTTTTGGTTTTATTTGATTTTTTAAAAAAATATTTGTATACTTACTGTTTTTAGCTTTATACATTTTAATAATGTAAGCCACCTTGGGTCTTTCTTGAGGAGAAAGGTGAGATAAAAATAATTTAAAGAAACAAACCAAAAATAAACAAACACAATTACAGTGGTGCCCCGCTTCACAACAATCCCATTAGATGACGAAATCGTTGACGATTAGTTTTTTGTGATCGCTCTAGTGACTGCAAAACGACGATTCAATGTTTTTTTTTCATTTGACGAAGATTTATTTATTTGTTTTATTTATTTTATTTATTTTATTTATTTTATTTATTTTATTTATATCCCGCCTATCTGGTCGGATTTTATTTATATCCCGCCTATCTGGTCGATTGGTTCCCTGTTTCGGGAACCGATTTTTCACTTCACGATGATCAAAAACAGCTGATCGTTGCGTTTTCAAAATGGCCACCCAATGTTTTCCGAACCTATTTCCGGAAGACAGCGATCGAAAATGGCTTCCCTTATGGAGGATCTTCGCTTTACAATGAGGTATTTTGCCCACTGGAACACGCTGAATGGTTTTCAATGCATTTCAATGGGTTTTTTACTTTCGCTTGATGACGATATCACGTAACAGCAATTTTAATGGAACAGATTATCGTCGTAAAGCGGGGCACCACTGTATGCTACTTGTAATATTTTTTGACTTTTTCTTTCCTTTCTAGAAATGAAGTTACCAGTCATCGCATTCAGGGATGTCAAGTATAGTCAACAAAAAAGATCCATTTTAAAAATAGCTTAACAGCGTGGTCTAAGAAATAGACTGTGCAAACCATTCTACCCTTTGTATGATAGTGCCTCTTCTCTTTTCCCAGTCACACCATTCAGTTGTTCACCAGCATACAGTTCACTGCTATTACGTATATTCTGCTCCAATAAGAGATTTCAGTAAGGCAACCACCATCCTTATATGACATTCGTAATTTTGATTTTGAGCTTCCAGGTAAAATATATCCTTGTTTATCTCCAAATTACCTCTATCAAACTCCTTGTCATCAGGTTTGAAGTGGTAAAAGCTTTCATGGACTGCAACCTGCTTCTTCGGATGCATGGAGTGTAGCTCCTGTTCGCAACATGTCCACAAAATCTTATGCCAAATAAAATACTGTATATGAGCATTACATGTACTGGTAACACTCTTTATCACTTTTGCTGCAACAGAGTCTGGATTAACATGGCCGCCCCTTGGGAAATTGCTGAAAGTAATTTCTGAAGGGAGCTCTCTGTAAACCCAACTTAGAGTTAGGAAGCAGATGATTTCTCTTGAGCCCCTGTTCTCTCACCTGCAGTGAGTATTTGTATAATTCAGAAAGCACAGGAATGTAATTCTTACTTTCTTATTTGCTCATCTTTTTCAGATGTATTTTAAGTGTAAAAGGAGGTGAGATGGACTTTCTCTTTCATGTACATCCGAAGGAGCAAAGAAAAAGAAAAGTGTGAAGAGAGGAGGAAACTGCGTGAATGTGTGTGAGAGGGACTTTATGTTCAGAATGGCCTAGCACTTCACGAAATACTGTATCAGAATCCTGGAAGCTTCAATCACAGCTTACTTTCTATGAAGCATTTATTTCCATTTATCTGATCCACACAAAAAAGAATAACAACTAGATTTTTATTTCTTTCACCATCTTGAATGTTTAAAGAAGCACTATCCTCATCTCGGAAATCGATCCATTTAAGTTATTACTTTGTGGAACTGTCGGTGGAATTGCGTCTGGATTGCTAAAGGCTATAAAATAATGTAACGTTCATGTAATTTTCATCTGATTTAAGATGAAGCTATTTTACTTGCACATCTCTAGGAAGGGCAGGGGATGCAGGGAATCACAAAATATGCGATCTCTGAAGACTAATCAGTAGAACAAGATAAAAGCATTCAAGTGGGCAGTTTGTATTGGAATATCACGGTCTGCCACAAGTGAAGTTTCATCAGCTGACTTCAGAAAGGGTAGAAACAACTGGTTTTAGGTGGTTGTGACTGATGGGAGCATTGCTGTTCCATAAGATCTTGGAAACAAATGGACTACCACTTTCAAAGGCAGTATGAACTTTAAAATGTACTGATTGCGGGGAGAATCAAGAATAGAAGCTCCTTAAGCTGAATAGGGAGATGACCCGGGCGGTTGACACGATTGCGCCTAAGCGCCCTCTCCCTGCTCGCCGAGCCCAGACAGCTCCCTGGTATACTTCTGAACTGCGGGCGATGAAGCGAGAGGGGAGACGGCTAGAGCGCAGGTGGAGGAAGTCCCGCTGGGAATCTGATCGAACACGACTTAGAGCCCATTATCGGGCCTATTTCGTGGCAATACGGCTGGCGAAACGGCAATATTTCTCCAGCCGCATTGCTTCCTCAGAATGTCGTCCAGCAGAGCTGTTTCGGGTGGTCCGGGATCTTCTTCAACCGGGAAACCCGGTGGAGGTCCCGGACTGCTCATCAGCTCGCTGTGATGAGTTTGCTATTCATTTTGAGGAAAAAATCGCTCAGATTCGCAGTGGGCTGGACTCCACTGTTACTGCAAAATCGGAAGATGTGTCCAGTGTGCCGTGCTTAGGTCAAACTTTAATGGATGAGTTTCAATTGTTGAGACCCGAGGATGTGGACAGGGTGCTTGGATCTGTCCGTTCTACCACCACGCCGCTCGACCCTTGCCCATCTTGGCTAATTGGAAGATCTGCCAGGGGGGTTCGCACTTGGGTCCAGGAGGCCGTAAACGCCTCTCTGAGAGAGGGAGTGGTCCCTACCGCCTTGAAAGAGGCGGTGATTCGACCACTCCTTAAAAAGCCTAACCTGGACCCAAGGCTGGTGGTCAACTACCGACCAGTGGCGAACCTCCCTTATTTGGGCAAGGTGTTGGAGCGGGTTGTGGCCGGGCAACTCCAGGCGCTGCTGGATGAAACGGATTTTCTGGATCCATTTCAGTCGGGTTTCAGGCCGGGTTTTGGTACAGAGACGGCCTTGGTCGCCCTGTATGATGACCTTTGCCGGGAGAGAGACAGGGGGAGTGTGACCCTGTTGATACTCCTGGACCTCTCAGCGGCTTTTGACACCATCGACCATGGTGTCCTTCTGGATAGGCTGGCTGGGTTAGGAGTTGGGGGCACTGTTTTACGGTGGTTCCGCTCCTTCCTAGCTAACCGTATCCAGAGGGTGGTGCTGGGGGACAGTTGCTCTGCCCCATGGCATTTATGTCATGGGGTTCCTCAGGGCTCGATACTGTCCCCCATGCTGTTTAACATCTACATGAAACCGCTGGGAGAGGTCATCAGGAGGTTTGGGCTGAGGAGTCAGCAATATGCTGACGACACTCAGCTCTACCTCTCGTTTTCCACCAATCCAGGTGAGGCGGTTTCTGTGCTGAACTCGTGTCTGGACCTGATAATGGACTGGATGAGGGTTAATAAATTGAAACTCAATCCAGACAAGACGGAAGTGCTGTTAGTGGGTGCTTCGCCGGACAGGTTGGAGGGCCACTTCCCTGTCCTGAATGGGGTTACACTCCCCCTAAGGGACAGGGTCCGCAGCCTGGGGGTGCTCCTGGACCCCAGTCTAACTTTGGAAGCTCAGGTGGACTCGGTGGCCAGGGGTGCCTTCCTTCAGCTGCGGAAATTATACCAGCTACGGCCCTACCTGGACGAGTGGAGTCTCATGACAGTTACACATGCACTGGTAACATCTCGTATTGATTATTGCAATGCGCTCTACGTGGGGCTGCCTTTGAAGACGGTCCGGCGACTGCAACTGGTTCAGAATCGAGCTGCGCGGCTGGTGAGTGGTGGGGCCGCCAGAGAGCACATCAAGCCGATTCTGTATAATTTACACTGGTTACCAGTTGCTGTCCGGGCCCAATTCAAAGTGCTTGTTTTGACATATAAAGCCCTAAACGGCTTGGGCCCTGGATACTTGAAGGACCGCCTCCTTCCATATGAGCCTACCCGGCTGTTAAGATCTAGCCAGGGGGCCCTTTTGAAAGAGCCATCCCTCAAGGAGGTAAGAGGGATGGCTTGTAGACAAAGGGCCTTCTCGGCAGCTGCCCCCAGACTATGGAACGCCCTCCCAACTGAAATTCGCCTGGCGCCGACACTGATGATATTTCGGCGCCAGGTCAAAACCTTCCTGTTCCAGAAGGCTTTTAATTGAAATAACATTAACTGTGGGTCTTAATGATGGCAATTTTAATTGTATTTTAATTGTATTTTAATTGTATTTTAATCATTTTATTTTATTCCATTGAATTTTAATTGTTGTAAGCCGCCCAGAGACCTTTGGGTAGAGTGGGCGGCATATAAATTAAATAAATAAATAAATAAATAAATAAATAAATAAATAAGTCAGTAGAACTGCCCTTTTGCCTGCAGAAATGCCTTTAGGTCACAACATAGTTCTTCTCCTGGCTGATTTATGGAGATCTGTGAGCAAAGGAAACGGCCAGCAGACCTAAGGTCTGCCATTAGAAAAGCCAAAGAAGGGGAAGGAGAACGGTGGAGTAAGAGCACGGCCAGGTTATGTCAGATGCAAATCTCCTCGTAGTGCAGAGACACAGATACTGTGGGGAGACAAAATTATGCCAAATTGAGGGCAGTCCCAAGTAGAGCTGTGCAGTGGCCCCTCAATCCAATCCACAACCAATTAAGGGCTTACAAATAAGTGCCCGATTCAGTCCATGTTCCCCAGGAGATTCTCCTATCAGATCTGCATCCATGCTTGTCATTTCATAGTACGATACAACACCCCCTCCCATCTTTTGCTCAAACGGAGAAAAGCAAACCGCCATAACTTGGAGGAGTGTTACACAACATGATAAGTTTTGGGGGACAGCGTGGACCTCAGACCACAAGTCAAGTGTGCCAAATTGGAAACACCTGGGGTCCAGACATTTTTTGCTGCGGCTGCTGACTGTGTAATCCTGTCAATTGAGGAACAGGTGTCCTTCCTACTGGAGGTTCGGCCAGGGGGATGGGATGAAGGACAATATGACAGGCTACTGCCTTATATGAGGCACTGGTTGTGTTGCATTTCAGGAACGTTGGCGGTGGTATAACGTCAGCACCAAACTAACAAGAAACTGAAGGGAAGACCCTAAAAGGGTGAATTGGAGAAGGCAGGTTTTCTTTTTGATAAGCAAAACAATAAGACAATCACAAAACAGTGAGGAAAGTGGTGCAATTTTTACATTGAATCAAAGGAAATAAACAATGGAATTGTGCAAGGAGAGGAGCCAGCATCATTTTATAGTCCTAAATAATCTGCAGTCAAAAGTACACTTGCTAAGGCCTAATTGTTACTACCAATTACAGGAAACCCATTAAATCTATTGATAAACAGGAAATCAACATTTATTGTATGTGAATGCTATGGATTTGGTGGATTTCCTTTTGTTGGGACTGCCAACTGGATTTGAGCCCAAGTTCGCAGATAATACTCTCGATGATGAAATTCCACACATGAGATGGTTGACTTGCAAAATATCTAAGAAGTCTCAATTTGTGTGTGTCTCAGAAGTCTCGCTATAAATTAAAGAGATTGAAGATACCAGGTTAATGGAGAATACAGCATGGAAGGAAGCTTCTGCTTGTGTTCTGGTTTGCACTAAGGCCTCAGAGAATTCCCAGACTTACCCATCAGTCTCCTCAGCCTTACAAATCTCCTTCAAAGATGTTTTTACATTACCGTGAACTAAGATGAATATTCTGCCTCTGGACACACATATGAAATGAAAAACCAATTTACTACAGTCCAGCGAACATTATGAGTCCATTTATGGTGTTCAAGAATATCCACCTCACTTCCTAAGACATCTGTGACAAAATTCTAATCAGGTAGACTGTTTCTGCATCATGCTGAGGGAAATTCATAATAGTGGCCTAATAACTAAACGGATGTAAGTTCAATGGGATAAATTGAAGCAGCTAATTTTTATTAGTTAACAAGTTGCCACTTGTACATCCAAAACAGTGATCTGTTAACTGGTAGTAATTACTGTATCTACTATAATTTATGCCACTGAATTTATACCAGCATAAATAACCGATAAGATTCTGAATCTAAATAATGAACTGACACACGTTCATTGCACATGTGAGCTATTATTATCCAGGGGATACAAAGTGTGGGATATAAACTGAGGGAGTGACAGACTGGGACTCAGATGGCCTGGGTTCAAATTCCTTCTCAGCCACAGAAACTCATCAGGGAGGATGGAACTGGTAAAACCACACCTTAAATATCTCACTTATCTTGAAAGCCCTATTAGGGTCACTAATAAGTTAGTTCCCACTTGATGATACTGTACATAACAACATAACAACAATAGCCCCCGCCCAAAACATTTTTTGGGCGGGGGCTATTAATTTCACAGTAATTTTCAAGACTGACATTAAGTACCTAGGGAAAAAATATGGATACTTTTCTAAAAGATAAATACATAAGTCCTATCTTCAAATGTTTAGTACAGTACTATGCTTTGGTCCAAGAGACCGCTATTATCCAGGAAACCTATCTTAAGCTATAATGAACAACTCACCAAAATTGTCCTCTCAGGAGTAGTAACACACTCGCCCATTTTCAGTGCTCTTAGCTGTCCTCACCATTGCTTTTACAGTTTTTACAAAACTCTTTCATTTTATTCAGGCCTTGCATTGAAGGCTATGAATGGGCTAAAGAAAAAGCTTTATGAGTACTATGTCACAGTCAGATTTAGAGGAAATCAGGTTTATTTTAAGAAATAATTAAAGGACCTCCATATTCACGGGGTCCCATCAATGCCAAGGTCCCCTCCTTCCACACATGCACACGCACCATGGAAGCGGAAAAACGGAAGCTTTCAGGTCAAAGCCTAGTCAACTATCTTTTCATAGGGAGCCAATTTTATTCTCTTTTTACGTCAATCAGACTCTAATGGGAGGAAGAGTATGAAATCATTCCGGAGGGCTAAAGTGATTCTATGGGGACACTGTGGTTATTCTGGCAATTAAGGGTTCCCCCAGGAGGTTAATTAACCACGTTAATAGCCATACAGTTCACAAAAAAATGCTCTGCAAGTGTCATAAAAGGAACCCTTCCCCTTCAGATGACTTAGCCTTGAACTGTCAACAGCCTGTTTGTTTTCATTATTGAGAAAAAGTTGCTGTCAAAAGGACAAATGTTAATGGGTTCTTAATATGGGGGTGGGCGCAAGAGGCCAATCTGGGCTTCTATTCTTTGCATCTGCCAGTCAATAATTTGGCTTCTTCTAGTCATAAAGGTTCAGAAGCCTCAGGGTACTAATCATCCTTCCTTGATTTTTCCGTGTTCAGACAGACTGTGACAGGGGGACCTTGGGCTTATCTTCAAAAGCAACAGGTACCAGATTCCCTATTAACATTCCCCATGTAAATCAACCACGCTCAAATAACTGAAGCTGAACTATAATGAATCACCTACTTTGCAACTTCTTTCCCAATTAAAAAGCAAATCCCATTAAAAAATAATAATTAACGGATACTTTCAGGAAATATTCTGTTCACTATGTTTCATGCCTACGCCCAAGGCTAATAAAAGATATAAAGCCTCTTAATTAGTGCACAGATTTCTGTGGTAAGATAATTTCAGTTAGTCACTTTTCTTCGTCAGTGAAAACTGTTTTTAAAAAAGGGGAGTCAAACATTGCATGCAGCTATAAGGACCCATATCACCAAATCATTTCTAGCAGTGTTCACATCCACCAATGGTATGTTTTTAAAAAGCTCCTAGGTCTTAATTGTCCACTTAAGACCAAGCTAGCTACAAACTTTTCATTACACTAGGGAGAGGCTGCAACAACAGAATTGCTGCAGGGCAAATCCATACCATTCTCAACTATGCTGTGAGGACTGTGCTTCCACTCAGAAAGAGATTACTAATTACGTCTCTGCTAATCAACATGTTCCGGCTCTTCAACACTGTGAATCTTGGCTCCACTTCAACACTGTTTCGTTCCTTCCATTATGGATATGGGTACCGGCGTGATGAAGGCCTGAACTTAAATTTATGACATCCCCTCTGGCCATCAAATACATCAGCCCCTTTTTGTCCCTTTCTGTGTGGAACTTGGGACGTTAAAATCTCAAAACACAAACAAACAAACAAAAAACAAAAAAAAATCAAGGAGTTTAAGTCTGGGACAGAAAAGAGGCAAAAAACACTCCCCAAACAAGCCAGGCTGATGAAGCAGGAAGAGGAGGAGCAAAGAAAGGAAGGAAATAAAGAGTAGCATTATTGCAATGGTGACAATCACTCCCCTCAAAATCCAGTGAAGGTATCAGTATATTTTGGGATGCTGACACAATGAGACTCTACTTATGCGCAACTGGTTTATATGTGTAACTGTGTAACTACCTGTAACTGGAATTCTTTGAGTGGTCATCTGCGAGGTTTGTTTTGCACATATGGGAATCTTCAAGAGCTGTGGTTCCCAACCTTGAGTCCCTCGATGTTCTTGGACTACATTTCCCAGAAATCCTGGCCAGCACAGCTAGTGGTGAAGGCTTCTGGGAGTTTTACTCTGAGAACATCTGGGGACCCATGTTTGGAAACCACTGTTATAGGGCCTAGAAAAAAATATTAGGACATGCCCCCTACACCACATTCCCTCCCAATCCTGAGGGCAGTTCTCTTAGTATGCTACTGATTCAGAAACACCAAGAGTTGTGTGGCAGACTGAAGGGGAAATGGGCAGGTTGTGTGAATTCACAGATGACCACTTGAAGAACTACAATTACTGGTTAAGTTCCCTTGACATTTTTAGTCCAGTTGTGTCCAACTCTATGGGGTGGTGCTCATCCCGTTTTTCAAGCCGTAGAGCCAGCACTTGTCAGAAGACAGTTTCCGTTGTCACGTGACCAGCGCGACTAGGGAATGCTGTTTTACCTTCCCATCGAGATGGTACCTATTTAGCTATTCACATTTGCATGCTTTCGAACTGCTAGGTTGACAAGGAGCTGGGACAAAGCGACGGGAGCTCACTCCGTCGCGTGGATTCAATCTTACGACTGCTGGTCTTCTGACCCTGCAGCACAGGGGCTTCTACGGTTTAGCCCGCAGCGCCACCACGTCCACCATGCCTGGTAAGCCACCTGTCTTTCTTCTTTGTGGTTTCTGTGAAATCACACATGAGGGACTGGTAACTCCCCTTACCAGTAGCAGAATGTCACACCAATACACAGGAAATCACCGTTCTGCTGAATGCAGCATCAAGTTTAGCCCAGACATCCAGTCTATAATATGTGGCAAATGTCAAAGGCTGAGACCAGGTTGCTGCCTTGCAAATACCTCTCAGTTGCGCTCCTCTGAGAAATGCCATGGATGCAGCAACCACTCTAGCAGAATGCCCTTTCAGGGAACTAGGCAGTAGCTTCTGTACTAGTTGGTAGCATAAAGATATTGTGCTAATTATCCACTTAGTGTTGGGAAACAAGTAGAGTACAGTGCTAGTGAAGAACTGAGGAAGGTATCTCAACTCCTCCATCGGCCAGTGTCGACATTTCAACAGTCTGTTTACCATTGTAGAGCATTTATCCTGAAGGTTGAAACCCAACATTGAGAAGGACACCCAATATTGTTCTTAACAAATAAGGGATTCTTCTCCTGTAGAAACTCTCAACTGGGTGGTGATAACTTGCCTAGCATTTCCTGGGCAAACGGGCTCTATTTGGGCAATTGGCTAAAGTCTGTGGACAATGCCTGATCCCAGGACTCCTCTCCCTCCTACTTTGGGCAGAAGTGTTTGGCTCTTTGAGTTCTTGATCTGGTCCCTTTTTTGACTTAAGGTCGGGATCAGTAGACCTCTTCTTTCTTTTCTGTATCCATGTTGGTGGTATCAATGATTTAAAAGTGGAAGGCCTATTCTCAGTTTCAAGGTTTGGCCTTGGAATTGACTGGCTAGGGTCTATCTGAGTAGCTTGCTCCTCAACAGCAGGTGGAATTGGTCTGAAGAACCTCCATCAGAGATTTACAGACCAAAGCTGTAGGAATGGAAGTTGCTTCAACTATATCAACAGCCTGCAGTGATTTTCCCACAGATAAAATCCCAGGGATATTTGGTGGTTCCTAATGGCTCCCTTCATCAATTTTTGACAGAGGACAAGATGGGTGGACAGTGTCACTGAAGCTACCAACATGAATTTGACCCAACTCCGGGAGGCAGTGGAATACCCGAGGGCCTGGCGTGCTCTGGTGCATGGGGTCACGAAGAGTCGGACACGACTTAATGATTAAACAATCAGCTTTGTGGTTGATGTCCATCACCAAGGTAATATAAACACTTTGAATGTCTTTCAGCAAAGGAGAGTTTATTATTACAGCTACAACTCAGCAGCGATGCGGGGAGATTTATCCTCCACCCCCTGCTTAGAGTGGCCGGCCGAGCAGGGAGACGGCGGAGCTACTACTGCAATTGGTAGGAGAAACGGGAAGCTGGTGGCACAGCAAAGCATGAGTGGACAGGCTGGTTCTGTGGGCCATACCTCTATTAGGCTCACTTGGGACAGGGATATTCTCATTCATCTCTAATTACAACTCACACATCTTTAGAATGGGCCAGATGGGGCCATAAAAGATGGGGATAGCCAGTAATCTTGAATGACGATTAAATAATAAACAATATTTTTGGAATGAGGAAGAGAAAAGCTGAAGGCATGGAAGAAAGGTATGAAAAACTATATACATACAGCTTGAGAGAAATCTAGTGATGGTGGTATCTAAGAAAACCCCTGAGGGTTTCTCTCCGTGGTGACCAAAAAGGCTGCCCTCTGGATGCGGAACATGGGCAATGAAGATGGCATGTCTTAATCGTTTTCTAGGCTCTAGAAGATCTCAAGGATGTTTGCACAGGCACAGAATGAATCTGTATGTGTGATTTCACAGAGACCACAAGAAGAACATCGTATGCTACTATTATTTCATTCCTGGAAGACAGTTCAGTGCTTTTAAGCCTGGATTTCCTCATTGCTATTGGTGTCAGAACTTACAAAAATATGGTTTGTGGGCAGATCCGAATGTCATTAAAATGTACTGTCGCCAAATCCGAAATGAGGGTAGAATCAAGAGTGAACAAGGGAATCAAGGGGGATGTGCAAGAATCAGACTTATTTGTGAAGCAGAAAATTGTGCACTTTTAGTAAAACACACACACTAACACTCACTGGTATATACATACTTTGAACCCTAGTCTGCTTAGCCATGTTTTAGAGCACATGTCCATCTCCTCTTACCTCAAGGAAATGTTCTGCTTGCTGTTCACGATCCAATTTTCTTGATGTTGTGGTTATGAGACCTGTTTATCAAAAAAAAAAGCAGAATAGCTTTAATTAACTTTGAGAAGACAACTAGTTTTATACTGGATTATTATTAAGTATATTGAGTTCTACCCACACAATAGGAATTGTGTTGATGTACCAGAAGGTAAACTCTTGTGTGTTATGTTAGATTATCACTTGTCCCAACAAAGCTGTAGAAAATAAAGCCATCCACTTAAACAAATCATCAAACAATCAGCAACTACAACAAAAAATATTTTAAAAGCATTAAGCAAAAACAAACCCTCTCCCCTTTAAGGACAGAGATTCCAACCTCGTTTGGATCTCGGATTTCTCCAATAGATAAGAATGCATTCTCTTTCTCCAATAGGTTTCCGGTGAGCATTGAAAATATAACATATAAAATGTTACGCTATACTCCTGTCTTTTTCTTGGCCCAAGCATAAATTAGTTTCCAATTTTGTTTCAGAATGCTGATTTTCAAGGGTCCCAACACACATGGTGGCTCCATGGATAGCGGGGTCTTATCTTCAGATTAGGAGTAGTCACTCGCTACATGTAGGAGAGTGACAGAACTGGAAACAGAATGCTCCCCTCTACTGGTGGCAAGTGGGGATTGCGGATCCATCAACACTCTTCTGGACCAGCAATTATTCTTATAGCCTTGGGCCACTGAGATGTGCACTCCATCTTCTTTATAGTGATATTTAATATTCTCTCTATATAGCTTTTGGTAGCAGTAGGGGTCTGGGAGCAAAATGCCCTCAGCATGTGGATGACATGGACCTCTCTCTTCCTGTAACATCTGAATAGGGTACAACCACACAGGTCCTTGACTCATGTTCGAACTTGGCTTCTGGGCTGCATGAGGACCAATACACTGAGCTAAACTCCTTGCAGACTGGGAATGCTGCAGATAAATGTCATTTTTGCTGACCAAGCTAAATTCCCCAATGTTTCCGATCTCATTAACGAAGGCTGAATTAGACAGGCTTCTGTTTTATCCCTGGCAGTCATAATTACGATTGTATAGATATACAAATTGCTCATTCAGCCAAATATCCATTCACAGGTTTATTTATTTCTATTTCCCTCACCTCCCACTAATGCTACCCCAATTTAAGTATGAAGAATTGAATTTTATTCCCTATTCTTCTTAGTTAAGGCAGGCTCATTATCAGAACGAGAAAAAATCTCTTGTCTAGACTAATACAATACATCAGAGGTTTTTCTTCCCCTCTCAGCGCTGCATGCAAGCCTCTCTTGTCTTCCTGACAGCAGGCGTAAGGAAAGGCATCACAATAATAAGGGGCAATTTTATTACCCACTATGAATAAGTTGTCTTTCAAACAGTAACAGCACGTTCATCTAGTTAGCACAGTAAATTAGAGATTGACATAATGAAATGGAGCATTTTAAAAAAATAAAATCACAGAAAATAAGTTAAATGTGACTTAAGGGTGTAAATAAACATATCATTTTATATAATTACTCATGGAAGTCTCTAATTTGAAAGAGAATGCATTCTTATCTGGAATAAATGGGAATTCGTTAAATATTGCAAAAACTAGTCTCAAGGCCAAATGTTCAATTATTTTAAAAGTTGCTGCATTATTCATGTTTCATTTCTTTGTGAGGACGATGAGGTTGAAATGACCTCTCTTTCTGAGATAAAGAGAGATAAACTGTCTTGTCAAAAGGTGGAAACAGCAAATGCTCTCTAATACAGGATTTTGTTGTTCAATGTACTGTTACACTAGCATTTCTCTTATAATAATTTCTCTCAACATAATCGCGAATTTGACATTACTACTAAAATCATGATAACATCCTATTAACAAATGCAAATACAGAGTTACAATAGTGGTATAGGCAAAACTGGGCATGGATGGAATCACACAGTCATAGAGTTGGAAGAGACCAGTGAGGCCATCCAGTCCAACCCCCCGCCATGCGGGAACATCCATCAAAGCACTCCCGACAGATGGCCATCCAAGCCTGTGCTTAAAAACCTCCAAAGGAGGAGACTCCACCAGCCTTCGAGGCAGCCTATTCCACTGCCAGACAGCTCTGACCATCAGGAAGTTCTTCCTAATGTTCAGATGGAATCTCTTTTCCTGTTGTTTGAAATCATTGCTCCGTGTCCTAGTCTCTGGAGCTCTGGAAAACAAACCTGTTCCCTCTTCAACATGACATCCTTTCAAATATTTAAACATGGCTATCATGTCCCCTCTTGACCTTTTTGTAAGTCTAAACATTCCCAACTCCCTAAGCCGCTCCTCGTAGGACATGGTTTCCAGACCTTTAACCGTTTTAGTCGCCGTCCTCTGGACACATTCCTGTCTCTAGACAGATGTAAGCAAAGATGCAATAGGGATTCTTGTTTCGGAATTACAGAATTACCCTCCCAGAGTGTGAGGTGTGTTATGGAGCTTTCTGAACAGACTGAGACCTAATTTTTATACAAACTGTACAAGTAACTCTTTAATGAAAATAATACAAGCTGCATAAAATAACAATGACTACTGTACTGCGAACTTTTAACTATCGGAAGGTTTTTTTTCCTTACATAATCAGTCAGTTGTTGTGTGCTTGCAGCATGCATGTGTTTTGCTTCCAAAAATGAAAAGTGTTGGTTTTGCACAGTTAGTTTGCACTGATTACAGAGACCTCGATCAGGCAACGGGGCAAAATAAATAATGCCTTTTGTTTCAATCTCGCCTAGAGACATGAATCTCACACGGCTTGAAAATTTCTTCCCAATGTTGCCCATAAATTTGGCACAACTAAAATCAATGAAAATAAAGAATGTAGCCGCTATTCTTTAGTACCCTAAATTACAGTACCTCTAGTACTGTCTCAAGACAGAACTGGATCAATTGCCATTTCTTCTTTTGCAACAAACTCTGAAAACTATAATTTTGAGGGAGAAGACAAAGAACATTCCCTTTCTGCTCCAAAAGAATCCTGAAGGTGAGGTCATAACTATTAAAATGGTATAAAGCCAACAAATATTCGAGGCATAAGTCAGGAGCAGAGTATGTGGGGTTTCTGTATTCATAGTCATAACCTGAGATTAATGGCAATACTGGAGTATGAGCAAGTTCTTCCTTGCGCTGCCAGTTGGATTCCAGTCAACATTTTATGTACCTTTTGAGAATTGAAGAGAACATAAATTATCTTATTTACAAATTTTGTAATTCGTGATCATCAACAGCTGAACTGTCAGCAAAGGCTAAATATATATTTTGTCCCTCCCCAAAGAACAGTAAAAAAGAAACAACTGTAGCTCTTTATTTTCCTAATATAACAAAGTGCCTTCCTCTGCATACCTTAAGATAGCACATAAATCAACCATCACAATATAACTGCATGTCCCTGATGCAATGTGTGTAGCAGAAGACTTTATGGGAAACCCATAATGAACTATAGATGGAGAAGTGGCTACATGAATAAGGAAAGCCCTGCATCAGAGGTCGTAGTCGGTTTTGTATGAAAAGTGGGGGCAAAACATGTGGGGACTCAGGGTCTAGGACACAAATCAAGCCAATTACAGTGGTGCCTCGCTTAGCGATGTTGTGTGTAGGCATCCTTCAGTCTCGAAAGACTATGGTAGCGTGCTCTGTATGGAGGACTTGGAACAGTGTCTAGTGTGGCTGAGGAGGCCAATTCGAGAGTTACAATCTCTTCCACACTGAAGACAAATCCAATCTGTCCCCTGTCCAGCTCCCTGGTTTTGCTTCCTTTGTGACTTCCTCTTTGCCTCGGCCTGCTGGACAAGGGTCTCTTCAAATTGGGAGAGGCCGTGATGTACCGCCTGCCTCCAGGCTGAACGATCAGATGTCAGAGTTTCTCATCTGTTGAGGTCTATTCCTAAGGCCGTCAGATCCCGCTTGCAGATATCCTTGTATCACAGCTGTGGTCTCCCTCTGGGGCGATTTCCCTGCACTAATTCTCCATATAGGAGATCCTTTGGAATCCGACCATCAGCCATTCTCACAATGTGCCCAAGCCAGCGTAGACGTCGCTGTTTCAGTAATGTATGCATGCTGAACATTCCAGCTCGTTCTAGGACTACTCTATTTGGAACTCTGTCCTGCCAGGTGATACCAAAAATCCGTCAGAGGCAACGCATACGGAAGGTGTTCAGCTTCCTCTCCTGCCGGGCACAAAGTGTCCAGGACTCACTGCAGTACAGGAGTGTGCTCAGGACACAGGCTCTATAGACCTGGATCTTGGTATGTGTTGTCAGTTTCTTATTGAGCCATACTCTCTTTGTGAGTCTAGAGAACATGGTAGCTGCTTTCCCAATGCGTTTGTCCAGCTCGACATCAATTAGATGTTAATTGGTTCAAAAAAACATCACTATGGGAAAACATCACTAAGCGAAACACCATCTCCCATAGGAATGCATTGAAAACCAGATAATCCGTTCCAATGGGAATGGATTACCATCCCTAAGCAAAAATCGCCATAGGACACATCGCTAAGCAAAATGTGGTTCCCCCATTGGAATGCATTGAATAGGTTTCAATGCATTTCAATGGTTTTGACAGGTCCGTTTTCGCTATTTTTAAAATATCTTAAAATGTACAAAAACTGTTTTAAATGCTTGGAATTGTTAGTGCACCTTGTAAAACCTTTGCAAACTTAATTTGGCTTTGTTCTGACTCTTCGTTAATTTTTGGTGAATTCCCCCCCCCCATTGGAATGCACTGAACTGTAGGTTTGACAGCTGTCAAACCTACAGTTCAATGCATTCCAATGGGGGGAAAATTCACCAAAAATTAACGAAGAGTCAGAACAAAGCCAAATTAAGTTTGCAAAGGTTTTACAAGTTTTTGAACATTTTAAGACACTTTAAAAATAGCAAAAACGGACATCGCTAAGCGAAACAGGGGGACCTAAACTGTCATCGCTAAGCGAGGCAAGGTCCCGAACATCGCTATGAAAAATTTTCCCATTGGAAACATTGCTACACGGAGCGCAGGATCACTCCAAAAACCTCATCACTAAGCGAATACATCATTAAATGAGGCAATCGCTAAGCGAGGCACCACTGTATGTGCCACTGACGTCAGAACAGTCTTTGACATGGCTGAACAGGGGATGGAGGACAGACAGGCTTGGTTAAACAAACAATCAGTGCACACTTTCTGTGTGATGTGGCTTCCTCTTCCTCCAGCAAGAAGAACACATGTAGCTGTCTTACCCTAAATAAGACCACTGATCTATCTAATCCAGGGTTATCAATTCTGGCTGGTAGCAGCTCACCACAGTTTCAGGCAGGATTCAGCTGGGAGCCTGAAGATGAGACAGACTGCTTTCGCCAAGACCCCCATATGAGTTAATGGCACATCCAACTGTACAATCAAGCACTTTCTGGAGAGCAGGCTCATTTTTCTGTTCTTTGCAACAAGCAAGTTCTCATGATTTAATATCAATGCAATAAAGCTCTTAATGTGTGCATCATGTATGTGCATAAAAAATGGACATTTCAGCAGCCATCATGCTGCCTGATTTGTCAGTCTATTGAAACATACCATTAAGGTCTCACCCACCATTTCATTTGTGGCACTATGTACAGATGAATACATATGGTTTGCTCTGCCAAATTTGGGTCCATGGCCTTCTTCCTTTTCCTACCTCGAAGCCTGTTCTTGCCAGCTCTATGTTATTATTTTTCCCCTTTTTTCCCCCTCCAAAAACCAAAAAACGAACGTGTATTTACAGACAGATAGCTAGACAGATATGTGAACCTCTCAAAGGAACAGACAGCCCATTAACTGTAACTGGGACCAGTGCAGAAATGGTTGCAGGTTTTGTGTGTGATGTTCTGCATGCACACATACTGTCAAATATTCCTTTCTTCCATGCCATGCATGGCACAGATTTGCCACTCCAAATTGCATCTTTGGTCCAGAAAGTGTGCATCAGGTAAAAAAAAAAAACACACACACACCTTAGCAGAGATCCTTTTACATATCTTCTTTACATGCATATTCTGTGACAAATCAAACAGCAAACCAACGTATAGATCTACTTAACATTAACACATCCTGCATTTTGACACTCTCAACCTATTCTTCCTAACAGATAATAACATGGCTGCTTAGTCATCAAAGTGGAAAAGGTTCATGAGTTTACTCATGTTTGGTGGAAGGTGAGCACCAAGGCTCACGATAAATAACCCAAAACTGCAGCCAGAAAGGCCCATTGGTCTCATTCTCTCTTCCTAAGGAATTATTTGCTCACAGCTGGATCACTGCACTTTTTTCCTGTTTCTTCTCCAGGGTTGGTTAGTTATTTCACTTATTTAATTCACTGATTTATGTGCCACCCCGTTAGTGCAAAGCAATATTCTGGACGGTTTCACTAGTCTGGGTAAAATAGATATTATTTCTTTGTTATAGAAAGTAGACTAGATGGTGTTCCAAGTCCTCCATACAGAGCACGTTACCATAGCCTTTCGAGACGGAAGGATGCCTAACTAGAAAGTAGGGATGTGATTAAAATCTCACCAACATCTTGCTTAGAGTCAAGAAAGGCTTGCCTTGGCATGGCACAACAGCCTATCAATACTTCTGCCGTAAATGTTGCTACCTCCAGTATGGGAGTGAGACACTCATTTTTCTAGTTGTTGTTTTTTCCCCCAAAGGAATGTGCCCACATGGACACACGCAGACACGTGGATACCAAACTCAGAAGGAAAAGCAGACTGCTCATAAAGATGCGTTGTAAATAATCTATCACGTGGCTTTTTTATTTGTTTTAAAGTACAATGGTTTAGGTATCCGGTTGTGGAGCCAGAGGCTGGGAGTTTGATTTCTCACTGTATCTCCTGTAAGAGAAGTCGGTCTATGTAGTTTTTGGCAAGCTGCACAATCCCAGGATGGCCCCAGAATGGTAAACCATTTCTGCGTATTCTCTACCAGAAAAACATCACCGTAAGTCAGAATCTATCCATCTATCTATCTATCTATCTATCTATCTATCTATCTATCTATCTATCTATCTATCTATCTATCTATCTATCTATCTATCTATCTATCTATCTATCCATCCATCCATCCATCCATCCATCCATCCATCCATCCATCCATCCATCCACCCACCCACCCACCCACCCACCCTTCCTTCCTTCCTTCCTTCCTTCCTTCCTTCCTTCCTTCCTTCCTTCCTTCCTTCCTTCCTTCCTTCCTTCCTTCCTTCCTTCCTTCCTTCCTTCCTTCCTTCTGCCCATCTGATCTAAGGCCACTCATAGAATTAACTTGACAGCATGTTATTATTATGTATTATGACACAACTAGGCACAGATAATCATTGTTTTGTACACTGTACATTTTCTGAAACCAATTTTAAAAACTTCCATCACAAGGAGAAGAAAACTGTGTGATTTCCTGAATAGAAAGCAGTGCATGTTTTTCCATCCCTAATACGTAGCAAGACGTTGCCACATGTTTCTGTAATGGCCCCGAGCATGGTTGCACTCATGAAGTCCAGCTCTTAGGGGCTTCTGTAAACTTTGAAATCTTTGCTTCTAATGTATCTCAGAATGAATTTCCTGAAGCAATGAAGTGTACATTTGCTAAACAAGAAAATAAATGACCAAAAGCTGTTTACATCTTTTAAGAGAAGCAAACTCAAGCACCAAAACTGTTGCATTATAATGGTTGTTGTAGGTTTTTCGGGCTCTTTGGTCGTGTTCTAAAGGTTGTTCTTCCTAACGTTTCGCCAGTCCCTGTGGCCAGCATCTTCAGAGGACAGCATACGCCAGAGCACAGAGTGCTGTCCTCTGAAGATGCCAGCCACAGAGACTGGCGAAACGTTAGGAAGAACAACCTTCAGAACACGGCCAAAGAGCCCGAAAAACCCACAACAACCATTAGATCCTGGCCGTGAAAGCCTTCATGAATACATTTTTTGCATTATACTTCTATAAATACCCAACATTTCCCCATAATGTTGGCAGTGATTTGTGCCCTTCTTTCTGAGTCAGTTCCACTTCCAGAAAACTGCCACTAGCTCACTGACCTACAATAAGAGTATCTTCATGAGAAGGTTGAAAAACCCAGCATTCATTATATGGGTCTCATGCCAATGTTTCTTCAGAATAGTGATTTGAAAATGGAGGTCAGAACCCATGGGAATGTCTCAGGAAGGATACAAAGGCTGCTGGTAGCCAATCTGAAGCAGAGTGCTGTTTCTTTTGCAGGAAGACAATCCCCACGGTGGATTTTCTTTGTGTAACATATGGGATCTTACCATTATATCCTCGGGGGGGGGCAGCTGTCCAAATGAAATATGGCCCCTTGGGTGGTGACAGGGCTGGAGCATGTCTCCCTTAGACTCAGGAGTAGAGTCTGCCCCAAAATGAAGCACTCCTTCCAAACTTCATAAGTAAGCAAAACATTTCTAACTTAAAGCCCTCCAAAAAAAATCCAGCGAGTGGGGTGGCTGGTGCTAATGAATGCGGCAGCTAAGCAATGGATCTTTGCTCTGAACAAAATGCTACTCATTCAGCATCCCTCACCTCTCAGCAGCTAAAAGATGTCAAAATGTACTCATTTACAGGCAAATGAAAACATAGATGGATATAAAACAAAATTTGTCTTTTTTTTTTGTCTGACAAAATTCGGTGTCTCCTAAACAGCTAATTGTTAATATGGAGCTTCAGCACAGATTTTTAACAACTGTATCACTCTCTCGTTTTCAGTGAAAATTACGGTATTCTAGTCTGCTTGTAATTAGCATGTAATTAGTACTTCTAGCAGTAGCTATAAATACTTATCTTTCTGCTGGCTAGCTTGATACCCACATGATCATTATACAATTTTGTTCCATTTTTGCCATGCATAAATGCCAGGGGAAACTGAGTAAAACTTCGGAAGCCTATGGCTGTAATTTGTGCTAATTGGCTCGGCCCTTTAGCCAAAAGTAAATTCGTGCCATGTTAGCCAGGTGGCAGTGGCACTGGAAGAGGCAAAGAAGATGAGCAAACAAGCCATATACCAGTTGGCTATCTCGAATGTCAAATAAAATTGCTATGCCATCATTCCATTTGAATCTATCTCCGTGTCAACATAGGAGAGGAAACACAGTGAGGATTCTCCCTCTTGTATCTTTTCTTTCGTAAAACACATGCACAAGTCACAGAAGGACAACACGTTGATATTCTGCTCACCCAGACTAACAGGATGAGAGAGAAAATTTGTTTGTTACCCTGCCACATCTGCAGTTGTTGCTTAAGAATCTAGTTATTCTTCTTGTTTTAACAGAAGATTTTATATAAGACGTGCAGCTGGCAAAATGAATGCACCCATCTTTTCTGACTGTGGATGAAGAACTGGATTCTATAGTCATGCAGAGTTCCAGGTCATACCATTAACAATGAAAAACCCAGGAAAATTAATTGAAAATGCCACTATCAAGATTGTACTGTACTTCCGAAAATATCTCATGTACTTGTCAAAACCATCAGCATCACCACATGTGGAATGATTTGGAGTTCTTCTATGGCAAGGGGTGGACAACATTGATGGAGCCATGATTTATGACATAAACCAGAGTGGTGAGCTGTCACTAATTCATGACTTGCTGTTTGCAGTTCTATTGTATGCCCACTACACAAGTTGGCGGCATTAATCCGCAATAGGATTCTAGCCACTATTTTGAAAGATGTATGTATGTGTGTATGTATGTATGTGTGTGTATGTATATGTAAAACTAGCAAATAAAAGATTTTCTCATATTGTTGTTTAGTCGTTGAGTCGTGTCCGACTCTTCGTGACCCCATGGACTAGAGCACGCCAGGCCCTCCTGTCTTCCACTGCCTCCCGGAGCTGGGCCAAATTCATGCTGGTCGTTTCGATGACACTGTCCAACCATCTCATCCTCTGTCGTCCCCTTCTCCTCTTGCCTTCACACTTTCCCAACATCAGCGTCTTTTCCAGGGAGTCTTCTCTTCTCATGAGATGGCCAAAGTACTGGAGCCTCAGCTTCAGGATCTGTCCTTCCAGTGAGCATTCAGGCTTGATTTCCTTTAGAATGGATAGGTTTGTTCTCCTTGCAGTCCAGGGGACTCTCAAGAGTCTTCTCCAGCACCACAATTCAAAAGCATCAATTCTTTGGCGGTCAGCCTTCCTTATGGTCCAGCTCTCACTTCCGTACATCACTACAGGAAAAACCATATCTTTGACTATGCATGCTTTTGTCGGCAAGGTGATGTCTCTGCTTTTTAAGATGCTTTCAGGGTTTGTCATTGCTTTCCTCCCAAGAAGCAGGCGTCTTTTAATTTCGGGGCTGCTGTCCCCATCTACAGTGATCATGGAGCCCAAGAAAGTAAAATCTGTCACTACCTCCATATCTTCCCCTTCTATTTGCCAGGACGTGATGGGACCAGTGGCCATGATCTTAGTTTTTTTGATGTTGAGCTTCAGACCATTTTTTGCACTCTCCTCTTTCACCCTCATTACAAGGTTCTTTAATTCCTCTTCACTTTCTGCCATCAGAGTGGTATCATCTGCATATCGGAGGTTGTTGATATTTCTTCCGGCAATCTTAATTCCGGCTTTGGATTCCTTCAGTCCTGCCTTTCGCATGATGTATTCTGCATATAAGTTAAATAAGCAGGGGGACAATATATGGTTAAAACCATATCTTTGACTATTCAGACTTTTGTCGGCAAGGTGATGTCTCTGCTTTTTAAGATGCTGTCAAGGTTTGTCATTGCTTTCCTCCCAAGAAGCAGGCTTCTTTTAATTTCGGGGCTGCTGTCACCATCTGCAGTGATCATGGAGCCCAAGAAAGTAAAATCTGTCACTACCTCCATATCTTCCCCTTCTATTTGCCAGGACGTGATGGGACCAGTGGCCATGATCTTAGTTTTTTTGATGTTGAGCTTCAGACCATTTTTTGCGCTCTCCTCTTTCACCCTCATTACAAGGTTCCTTAATTCCTCTTCACTTTCTGCCATCAGAGTGGTATCATCTGCATATCGGAGGTTGTTGATATTTCTTCCGGCAATCTTAATTCCAGTTTGGGATTCCTCCAGTCCTGCCTTTCGCATGATGTATTCTGCATATAAGTTAAATAAGCAGGGGGATAATATACAGCCTTGTCGTACCCCTTTCCCAATTTTGAACCAATCCGTGTTTCCGTATCCAGTTCTAACTGTTGCTTCCTGTCCCACGTATAGGTTTATCAGGAGATAGATAAGGTGGTCAGGCACTCCCATTTCTTTAAGGACTTGCCATAGTTTGTTGTGGTCGACACAGTCAAAGGCTTTTGCATAGTCAATGAAGCAGAAGTAGATGTTTTTCTGGAACTCTCTGGCTTTCTCCATAATCCAGCGCATGTTAGCAATTTGGTCTCGAGTTCCTCTGCCCTTCGAAATCCAGCTTGCACTTCTGGGAGTTCTTGGTCCACATACTGCTGAATCCTACCTTGCAGGATTTTGAGCATAACCTTGCTAGCGTGGGAAATGAGTGCAATTGTATGGTAGTTGGGGCATTCTTTGGCACTGCCCTTCTTTGGGATTGGTATGTAAACTGATCTTTTCCAGTCCTCTGGCCACTGCTGAGTTTTCCAAACTTGCTGGCATATTGAATGTAGCACCTTAACAGCATCATCTTTCAAGATTTTAAATAGTTCCACTGGAATGCCATCACCTCCACTGGCCTTGTTGTTAGACAAGCTTTCTAAGGCCCACTTGACTTCACTCTCCAGGATGTCTGGCTCAAGGTCAGCAACCACACTATCTGGGTTGTAAGGGATATCCAAGTCTTTCTGGTATAGTTCCTCTGTGTATTCTTGCCACCTCTTCTTGATGTCTTCTGCTTCTGTGAGGTCTCTCCCATTTTTTTCCTTTATCGTGTTCGTCTTTGCACAAAATGTTCCTTTAATATCTCCAATTCTCCTGAACAGATCTCTGGTTTTTCCTTTTCTATTATTTTCCTCTATTTCTTTGCATTGTTCATTTAAGAAGGCCCTCTTGTCTCTCCTTGCTATTCAATTGATTATATTCTCTGCAGCCAAAGATGGAGAAGCTCTATACCGTCAGCAAAAACAAGACCTGGAGCTGATTGTGGCTCTGATCATCAGCTTCTCATAGCAAAATTCAAGCTTAAACTGAAGAGATTAGGAAAAACCACTGGGCTAGTCAGTTACAATCTAAACCAAATCCCTTATGAATACACAGTGGAATTGAAGAACAGATTTAAGGAACTCGATTTGGTGGACAGAGTGCCTGAAGAACTTTGGATAGAGGCTCGTAACATTGTACAGGAGGCAGCAACAAAAACCATCCCAAAGAAAAGGAAATGCAAGAAAGCAAAGTGGCTGTCCAATGAGGCCTTAGAAATAGCAGAGAGGAGAAGGAAAACAAAATGCAAGGGAGACAGGGAAAGTTACAGAAAATTGAATGCAGACTTCCAAAGAATAGCAAGGAGAGACAAGATGGCCTTCTTAAATGAACAATGCAAAGAAATAGAGGAAAATAATAGAAAAGGAAAAACCAGAGATCTGTTCAGGAAAATTGGAGATTTTTCTCATATATAATATGTAAAAAATGTATGTCATTAATTTTTTTGCCCATATTTTCCTCAATTATAAAGAGACATTACCCTGCCTCAAATTATTAGAAAAAATAGTTTTATTCACTTAGTTTTATAACAAGAACCGAAAATATTTTGGGCAGTTTACTTTGTGGACTTCTTCAGGGGCTAGTAAGAAGAAAAATAGCACAATATATATGTGACATTCTGCTGATATCATTTGCCTTGCACACTGTCTACATTGGCGGTACATTCATGGGATTTTTACCTCAACACATATGTAACATATGATAAATATGATATATGATATGATGAATAAAATATTTTTTTTAAAAAACTGGACACTATATTTTTTATATAAAATTACATTAAATCTGTGAAAATCAAATTTATTCCTTCATCTTAATTCATGTTAAGTGCAAGAAAAAAAAAGATATGGAATCTGTTTTACCAAACTGTATTTTCTACAGAACCTCTTTTTATTTTTAACTCAGTGTGTGTTTACTGATATTTGAATGATTAGTCAATTTTTAATCTGAAACAAACAGTGCACTATCTTGAAATGCTACACTTTATCTTACCCTTTTGACATCTTCATGGGCCTGTGAACTGAACTGAATTGACTATTGATTTTGATTTGCTGTCCAGGTTTCCTTTCCTTTTCCTTTTTTTGACACCCTGAATTTTAATGTTTATTGTTTCTCTTTATTTATGTTCTTGTGGGTGGGATTGGGCAGTTGTGTTTTAACTATTGTTAGCTGCCCAGAGTACTGCTCAAGAACTAGATAGCAGGATACAAATGTAATGAAAATAAAAAAAACCAAAAGAAATAAATCTCTTCTGTGAATCACTTTTAATGTGGTTCGTCAATTATCATGGACAACTGGGATGCAAATAAAGGTGAACTATCAAGGTAAGAAACGCAAGCAACATGGAGAAATTACTTCTTCAAAACACAGCTCCCCTAGTCTCCCAACTATCGTGGCCACTGACTAGATTGGGTCATGAGTTCTTTAAGGTGTAATCCCCCCCCCCAAAAAACCCCCCACTTTTCCACATTTTGGGAACAGAATTATAGCACTGCAGCATTTGGAGCCTACAAGAGTCATCTCATTTAACCCTCATCAATGGAAGGAAACTGCAGCTAAAGCATAACTGACAGATGGCCACCCAACCTCTTCTGAAAAAGTTCAAATGAAGGGAAGTCTACTACTTTCCAACATAGTCCATTCCATTGTCAAACTCCTCTTACTTCCAGGAAGTTTCTCGTCCCATTTAGCTGAAAACCTTCCAACAATTTGAACCCTCTGGTTCAGGTCCTACCTTCTGGAGCAGCAGAGAACAACAATCTCTTAATCATAATTGCCTTTCAAATATTTGAAAATGACTACCACATCCTCTTCTCCATGCTAAACATACCCAACTCCCTCAACCATTCCTAATAAAGTAGGTTCTCAAAACTCTTCAGTTTATAACTAGCCCCAGATATATCCATCCTGACCAGAAATCGATACTAGCAGATGAAGTGAATGTGAAACAAAGTGGTTTGGTAGGCATTTCCATTTGCATCTCAATAGATATCAAAGTCAACCTCCTGGAGGTTGTTTCCTTCCAGAATTGTTGCCTTGAGTGCTGCAAACAAGCTGAAAAGATTTGGGTATGCTTTCTAGTAAAGCTTTTCCCCCTGGTAAATGAATGACTTTTGCATAGTGGTCAAATTGATCCCATTTTCCATTTCTGAAGCCTCCCCGTGTAGTTTCCAGCAATCGTGAGCAAATCTATAACAAGAAAATGAAATTACAGAAACGTCAACCCTGCTGGGGGCTCTCTCACAATGGTACTGAAACAAGAATTATTTCCCATTTGCATGAAGTAATGGGTATGAAGGCCACACCGCACATGGCCGTGCATTAACTCTCCTTTCTGCTTCCCTGACATTAGTTTGCAAAGATGTGTGTTAAATTAAAACTCAAAAAGAACATTGTTTTTATTGCAGTCTGATTGCTAACTTCTTTCCAGATGATTAATAAGCAGATTCACAATCCATCCAAACTTAAATTCAGTGAACATTGGTCTGATTGTATTATACCCACTTCTACTTAACTAAACGATACTGTGCACTTCATATTTCAATGCATTTAAATTTAAAAAATGAAAAGCAAGAGCTATTATGGGACACCCAAGCAAAATCAGGACCAGGGAAAGAGATCACTGCGAGTTCTTTCTCCCTACAAAGCAGTTGTAGCAAGCCCACCCCCCAAATACAACAATTCTTCATTGAATGAGAAACATAATAGAGAAAAGAGTAAACACACGTTAACACGTGTTTCCCTGCATGCAATGGTACCAATCCTGATCTCTTTCTTCTCTTCTTTCCACAGCTGGTAATGTTAATTGTTTAAAAGGTCACAGAAATATCATTTACAATTTAATATCATGCCTATTTGATCCTTGGCAGATGTTACTTAATACCTTATTTATCTGCAACATTGCCGAAGAACAGAATCACAGAATAAATTAGTTGGAAGGGACCTATCAGGCCATCGAGTCCAGTCTCCTGCTCAAGGCAGGTAATGTTTTCCCTCTGCCCTTTTAAAAACCATGTAATAACCCTAAAGATTGTATGGTTGGGCTTATAACATCCTATGCAACATATCTTTGTGAAGAAGGGAGCACATTCTGAAGGCTCCTCGGAGGGTGGGCGGCCAAGGGCTTCCTTGCAGCTTAGCATCACTCAGTCCTTGTAAATGTCCTTTTAATGTGCATCTAAGTGCCCAGCAGATACTCCAGAGCACTCCAATGCTCCAGAAAGAGGCACATCTTAACTAGCAGGGGTGAGTGGAGAGGAAGAGATCAGTATGTTTCCAACCATGTAAAATTTGCAAATATTCTCTCATATGTTCTTTGCTATTCAAGCATAAATCTGTGGGGTGTCCCCCCCAAAAAAACTGAAATTTTAAATATAAATGTTGAACCTTTTATCTCGCACATGGCATTTCTAAATATATTTTACTTCAAAATGCAAAATTAAAAATATATTCAGAAGATTTCTTTTTAATTGTAAGAAATGAGTCATAGAATTCAGATAATTGTAAAAAAAAAAACCAATGTGCATTATTTTGTGATTTGCACATTTGTCTGGAAGATGCAGGAAAGGTCAGTATATTTATTTTCTTCTGAAAGTTCATGGTGTCAGGGACCATTTGAAGCCTATGTGTTGTGCAGGATATATGCACATAAGATTTATGCCCACTTTCAGTTACGGTAATCAGCTTGACAGCCTGCTAGGGGATGACATCACTCTCCTTCATGGAATGAACCAAAAACAGTTGAAACTAGCTGATGTTCTGCACTAGGAACAAACAACTGACCCATAATAACTAAACAGTGCCTTTCTCAAGTCTTCGTTAATGTACTAAAAGGCTTTGATACTGGAGCGGAAAGCACAATGATGTAACACTATGGCATTTTTCTTGGGGTGAGAGAAAAATCATTTTGTAGTAGTGTTGCTTTCTCTCCTTAAATTCACTTTGTGTCAAGTTCCAATAAAGCTAGAAGTTGCTTGTGACGGCTTTCATCGTATATATATTACAATGAGGCCGAGGAGCCAAACCAAGGAATAAAAGCCAAGGGAGGAGGGAGAGCAAACAAGCAATTCAGCAAATGACGTTTCCATGGAGAAAATGCTGAGATGACACAAAAGGCGCAGATAAAAGTAGCGGTTAACCCAGCAGTAGCCTTAGCGTCACATGGCTTTGCAAACATTGACACCCAGGCAATGCTAGGGAAAGCTGCAAAGGAGGCCACTTAGCCTTCGGTTGCTAGGGGATGACATCACCTCTTCTATTCCTTAGGCCTTTTCCCCTCCCGGATTTTGTTTGTCTCATTAAGCAAGAAGATCACTAACAGGCCCATTCAGAAAGACCTCAACTGTCAACACTCCGGGCTTGCTGTTCAACACAGACAATCGAAGTTAGGCGGCAATCCAGAGGACTGGCAGTTCTTGCTGTATGGTTGTAGCAGGGTCTACGCATCTCTTCAGAATCAGGCTCTTTCACATCGAGGATGACAATTGTTGGGGGGAAAATAGAAACAATGTGTTATGCAACATTTTTTTTTTGTTTTGCTTTATTTCAACGAGTAAATAAGTGGTCGTGATGGAAGCCCAGCCAAGGATATTTACCAACATTAGTTCTTTGGCCTTAGATGGTCCATTTCCTCATAATTAGCTCTTACAACAACACCAGAATGCTATATACAGTGGTGCCTTGCTTAACGAGCGCACAGTTTAATGAAGAATCCGCATAGCGACATGTTTTTTGCGATCGCTAATGCGATCGCATTGCGACGTTTTGAATGGCAAAACATCGCATTGCAATGATCGGTAAGCATTTCGCTTACCGATCTTCACATTGCGATGTTCTAAAAACAGCTGATCAGCAGTTCCAAAATGGCCGCCAGAAGAAAAAATGGCCACCCGCTCCGTTTTCGCGCCCTGCCCTTGCTTACTGGGCGGCGAAAATGGCGGCCGGATGGGGGAATCTTCGCATAGCGGTGAGTTTTCACCCCATAGGAACGCATTTAACGGATTTTAATGTGTTCCTATGGGTTCCCCCCGCATAACGACAAATCTGATTAGCAACGTTAATCCTGGAATGGATTAACGTCGCTATGCGGGGCACCACTGTATGATGGTGTCTTTAAAAACAATTTAGAAATTATTCTTGTTTCAAGACTGCAAGATTATGAACTGAGACTAGGCCTCTTGCCTAGAGCTTGAAAAAGTTACTTTTTTGGACTACAACTTCAAAAATTTTGCAACTACCACAGTCTCTTTCCCATCATTTCCACTTAACAATATGGCACCTTTATGTTCCTGTCCACACTGGCTCCTGTTCCAATTTCCAGTCTAAGGGTTTTAAGTTCTAAATGGCTTGAGGTTGCTTTCTTCCATATGTACCTCTGACATATGGAAGCCTTATACTGAATCAGACCACTAGCCCATCTAGAACTGTATTTTAATCTCTAACTGAGATTATTTAAAATTTCCCTGGCTCTATGTGGCAATTCCTGGTGGTCTCCCATAAAGTACTGACCAGCCTTGTTTAGCTTCCCAAATCAAATGATATCTAGGGACGTGGCTTTCATATCTCCTAGTCCCAGAATTCTCCCAGACCTTCCCAGGCTGAATTCTGGTTCTGGAAGCACCAAAATCCAAAGAGAGTAGACCTGCTCTTTCTACTTCCATGCTTTTCCTGTGCTGCTTCTACCAAACGTGATCAGCCGTATGAACTGTACTCCGACGCCACTGATCCCGCCAGATCATTCTGAAGTGCTCCTTTGCAAAGACAAAAAAACCTGCAGTCTCAGTGTTCAGCTTACATACAATGAGAGGAAACTCTTCCCCAATATGTGTGCACTGTTACTTCAGGCGCACACAATACCCACCTTCAAGAAGTCAAAGGTGAAAAGAAATATGAACGGGCAGCCTGCTGATATTTGCTCCACAGCTTGTGTTCGATTCTTGAATGAATCTGCCTGTGCACCTCCCTCTTTGTCAACTATATCCCATTTCTGCATTCCAGGTGGCTGTGGGTACCCACTCTTTCCCACCCATACGATTCTTTACAGGTCGGCACACACAGTGAACATGGCCCCTCAGTGCATGTTTCCTCAGAGAGTTTTCCTTCCTTCCTTCCTTCCTTCCTTCCTTCCTTCCTTCCTTCCTTCCTTCCTTCCTTCCTTCCTTCCTTCCTTCCTTCCTTCCTTCCTTCCTTCCTTCCTTCCTTCCTTCCTTCCTTCCTTCCAAAATTGTATCCTACCCATTTAGCATCCAGTCACTACTCTTGCACCGTACAGCTGACATACAGCTATCAGAACAGTGACTGTATGTGTCATACAAATGCAGTCCACATTGAATTGCTTTGCTGAACTTGCGTGTGGCAACACAAGAATCCACATGAGGTAGTGAACCTTCTCTGTGATAACTGCCAGAAGCAGTGTTACTACTCTATCATACTCTGAGGAGTGCATGCTGAACTCATTCAGAACAATGGGGATGTGCATACCTGCTTGTTCAGTCTTTCTGTTTGCGGACTCACAAGTGGAGTGGCTATTGCCCATATGCTCTTGATAGTCAGTATGCAAGATGTGACATCCCCCTTCAGAGGCCACCTCTGATGCCTGCTTGCCTCTTACTCACTGCATGCAGGCATTTCTGTTCCCTTGTGTACTGCACCCCCTCCTCCGCCTTAGATCTGGTGTGCCAACCAGCTCTGCTCATGGAAGCAACAGGGTGCCATTTCTGCATTCCCTGATACAGTGGTGCCTCGCTTAATGGGCGCTCCATTTTACAACAAAATTGCATAACGATGAAGTTTTTGCAATTCGCTTTGCAATGATCGGTTCCCTGCTTCGGGAACCGATTCTCGCAAAATGACGATTTTCCTACAGCTGATCGGCAGTTTCAAAATGGCCGCCGGGTAAAAAAAAATGGCCACCCGCTGTTTTCTGGGACGGATTTCTCGCTGCACGGGCAGCGAAAATGGCCGCGCTATGGAGGATCTTCGCTGGACGGTGAGTTTCAAGCCCACAGGAACACATTAATCGGGTTTTAATGTGTTTCTATGGGCTTTTTAATTTCGCTTTACGATGTTTTTGTTCTACAGCGATTTCGCTGGACCAAATTAACATTGTAATGTGCGGCACCACTGTACTTAAGAACTGGTTGTTTCACTCCATGAACAGATCTTTCTCCTATATACAGGCTTCTGCAATGCTACAAAAGCGGAGCTATTTGAACAAGCATTAGTGCAACAGTATACTAGTGCACAATGAGATGAGATATGATAGCACTCTTCAAATACAGTGGTGCCTCGCTTAATGATTACCTCGTTAAACGATGAAACTGCTATACGATTACTGTTTTGCGATCACTTTTGCAATCGCAAAACGATGTTTTAATAGGCAAAATTCGCTTTCCGACGATTGGTTCCCTGCTTTGGGAACCGATTCTTCGCTAGATTACATTTTTAAAACAGCTGATTGGCAGCTTCAAAATGGCTGCCCGCTGTGTAAACGCTCCCCACTTTGTTTTTGGACGGATTCCTCGCTTTACAGGCACAAAAAATGACCGTCCCTATGGAGGATCTTTGCTGGACGGTTTTTCAGCCCATTGGAACGTATTGAATGGGTTTTCAATGCGTTTCAATTGGATTTTTTTATTTCGCTTAACAAGGATTTCACTCTACAGTGATTTCGCTGGAACGGATTATCCTCGTTAAGCAAGGCACCACTGTAGTGATAGTCATGCAGAGGAGGGGCAGGATCTGTTCTCATCATCCCAGAGTGCAGGACGCATAATAATCGCAGCACATTTAGGCTGAATATGAGGAAAAAGTTAACTGTTAGAACAATGGAATCAATTACTTTGGGAGGTGGCGAAAGCATACGCTGGAAGCATTCACATTGGACAATCATCTGTCAGATCTGCTTTGATTTTGATTCCTGCATTGAATAGGGGTTGCACTCGATGGTCTTATTTGCCCCTTCCAACTCAATTATTCTATGATTCTATGATACTGGAAAAAAATGTGTTCCAATAGTGGTGAATATATGCTGAAATGAATTTGCATTTTGGAATATATATATCCAAAAATGGAAATTCATTTCAGCATATTTTCAATACTTCTGGACCACATTTTCCCAACATCATATACATTGGTAAAACCAAAATCTGCAAAGTCTGTGGCTCTGTGGTGGAAGAGGTCTACCCAAGCTTCTGTACCCAGAAGTGCTGGTTGCACATGTTTTTTTTTTTTTTTTTTTTTTTTTTTTTTTTTTTGCAGCTTGTATCTAAAGATGACGCAGGCATGCCTTACTTCAAATATTAAAAGAGGAGAGAACAACTGAGAACAATATTCTGTACCCGACATCAAGTTCTAAGTGGCATTCTACACAGACAGAATCATAGAGGATCCACAGATCTTCCTTTCAAAATATAACAAAGCTGAAACAGCCCAGTATTTCCAGTACAACCCACAGCTTTTTTTCCCCTGCTAGGTGGGAAAAGGAATGGCACTGGCACTCTCGCACACTAAAGGCATTAAATTTTCAGGGAGATAAAATGAAACATGACAAATTACTTAGCGAGTCTACAAAACTGCATAGACCAGAACACACTGGGGTCCTATTATTCATCTGACTTCTCCTTCGGTTAAGAAAAAAAAGCAGAAGAGGAAGAGAACACAGACAGCCAAGATTCACTTAGCAAGTAGATTTTCTTTCCTCCGTTTTATTGCTTATACGGTAAGATTTTAAATCACTAGTGATGCTTTTATGAAAGGACAGGCATATAGGCTGCAAGCTCAGCTATCAGTAACTTTAAATCTCAGATTTATTATTATTATTTTAAAAATCCATTTAATTTATCTTTCACTCTTTCAGTCTGTCTCTTCCAACATACCTTGGATGTAAACATGAGTGAGGAAAACATCAGACTCACTTTTCTTACTGAAAAAAAACTGTGCAGAATGAATGAGGGAAGATACGGGGACAGAAGCTCCCGGTAAAATGTTCCCCCTAAAGTTTGGCAGTAATTTGTGCAACTGTGAAACATAGTCCTCACTCTGATTGGGCTTTGTAATGTTATCATAATGGCAAATCTCATTGGCTGTTGGGCACAACGACTAACGTGACTTCATGATACCTGATTGGTTGTAGCTATCAAGAAGCATCATTACGACAAAGTTAGTAAGAGTGATGCAGAGTAGACACAATGGAGAAACAATATGCTTATTGGGGTAACGTGATAGAAAGGGCATGGCAGATACACACATTGTTGTTGTTTTGATTTATTTACCATTCCATAGGGCTCGGGCACTCTCTGGGTGGTTTGCAACATAATGATGCAAGGAACACTTTGGTCCCCAGCAAGCTGGGCGGGTACTCAGTTTACCAGCCTCGGAAGAATGGAAGGCGAAGTCAGCCTTGAGCTGGCTACCTGAACTTGTCCGAATCAAACTCAAGTTGTGAGCAGAGGCTTGACTGCAATACTGCAGTTTAACTACTGGAGCATTGTGTTATATATCATCCAGTCCAATACTGGTTTAGTAATTTATGATCACTGTTACAAAATCCATTTTGAGAACAGAAGAGAGGGTACTGTTTTCAAATTCTAACATTCTAGAAATGTTGTGGCATCATTTGATAGCTGCTATGACAGGAAGCAACAGTTAGAACTGGATATGGAAACACTGATTGGTTCAAAATTGGGAAAGGAGTACGACAAGGCTGTATACTGTCTCCCTGCTTATTTAACTTATATGCAGAATCTGTCCTGCGAAAAGCTGGACTGGATGAATCCCAAACCAGAATTAAGATTGCCAGAAGAAATATCAACAACCTCAGATATGCAGATGATACCACTCTGATGGCAAAAAGACAAGAAGAATTAAAGAACCTCTTAATGAGGGTGAAGGAGGAGAGTGCGAAAAATGGTCTGAAGCTCAACATCAAAAAACCTAAGATCATGGCCACTGGTCCCATAACCTCCGGGGAAATAGAAGAGGAAGAAATGGAGGCAGTGACAGATTTTACTTTCTTGGGCTCCATGATCACTGCAGATGAAGATAGCTGCCACAAATCAAAAGATGTCTGCTTCTTGGGAGGAAAGTGATGACAAACCTAGACAGCATCTTCAAAAGCAGAGACATCACCTTGCCAACAAAAGTATGCATAGTCAAAGCTATGGTTTTTCCTGTAGTGATATATGGAAGTGAGAGCTGGACCATAAAGAAAGCTGACGGCTGAAGAATTGATGCTTTTGAATTGTGGTGCTGGAGGAGACTCTTGAGAGTCCCCTGGACTGCAAGGAGAACAAACCTATCCATTTTGAAGGAAATCAACCCTGAGTGCTCACTGAAAGGACAGATCCTGAAGCTGAGCCTCCAATCCTTTGGCCATCTCATGAGAAGAGAAGACTCCCTGGAAAAGACCTTGATGTTGGGAAAGTGTGAAGGCAAGAGGAGAAGGGGATGACAGAGGACGAGATGGTTGGACAGTGTCATCGAAGCGACCAACATGAATTTGACCCAACTTCGGGAGGCAGTGAAAGACAGGAAGGCCTGGCGTGCTCTGGTCCATGGGGTCACAAAGAGTCGGACATGACTAAACGACTAAACAACAAAAACAACAAATCTTCACTGACTGTAGCATTAGCTACCTGAGAATCTCAGCTTTCATTTAAATTAGTGCTTTGAATCCATGTAGCCAAAATGGTGTACATGGAAGATAAAAACCAGAGATGTAGCAGAAAGTGTCTGCTGTTTGGGGTCTAATGTACTTCAAAATTCCTTGCCCTGCCTAGTGACTGGTAAACTCAGAAGAGTTTTAAAACTAATACTAGTCGTGGTAAAAATAAAACTATTTAACATTGAACAAGAATATATTCACATTTTTTACAATACAGTCAGGTTACAGAAACTTAGCACACAGTTTCCTTCTCCCCACCCAAGAATAAACTCAGCGGTATCTACCGCACACACAGGCTTTGAAATTACAATGAATTGTGTTGCAAACAATGTTTATGAAAAAGAGGCATAACATTTCTGGCAAAACATATGCTGGAGTTTTTCAGAAGAAAGAACATCTTTGCAGGCTCTCCTCGCTTCCCAGAGTGCAACAGAGCTGAAATAACTGGGGAATTCTTTTCTCCGTCACCTTGCAGGTTGAGTGTGTCACTTATCGAGGCTGTCATCACACTCGTTTCTGTTCCAAATAATAGCTCCTGGCACACAATGCTCATATATTGTAACACATTAACAGCAAGCTGTGAGGAGCTGGCAAGTCAAAACGCAAATTGCTGGTGTGGATTTTTATGAAAGGGGAAGAGAGAGGAATAATGTTATTAGTTAAGGTTCAACAACTGAACTTCCAGCAATGGGCAAAAGAAAGTAACGAGAAGTTTTCAAAATTCTCATTTGAACTCTTTTTTTAAAAAACCAAACTCTATTTGGAGCGGTCGCACACAGAACTGAGGTTTTGTCCAAAGAAAAACAAGCTGCCTCTCAGTCAGGGTTGATTAAAAAAATCAATGATTTTTTTAAAATAAATTAAATTGATTTAAATCAAAACATTGATTTTTTAAAATTTAAAATCATCAAAAATTATATCTTTTTTTAAAAAAACTTCAATCGTGATTTTAATTGATTTGATTTAAATCAAATCCATTCTGCTCCCAGCAAAGCTCCTGGTGCCAAAAAATCAAACACACATCCCACATGTACCATGTATGCACTTCACACTTTTGTGGGGCAGATTACTTTTGGAAAAGGTGGTGATGTTGACCTTGATCTAAACTAAATTTCTTTATTTAGAATTACAACAAGGTATGCCTTCTTACAAGGACGGATCCTGAAGCTGAGGCTCCAATATTTTGGCCATCTCATGAGAAGAGAAGACTCCATGGGAAAGTCCCTGATGTTGGGAAAGTGTGAGGGCAAGAGGAGAAGGGGACGACAGAGGGCGGGATGGTTGGACAGTGTCATTGAAGCTACCAACACAAATTTGACCAAACTCCGGGAGGCAATGGAAGACAGGAGGGCCTGGCATGCTCTGGTCCATGGGGTCACGAAGAGTCGGACGCGACTTAACGACTAACCAACACAACAAATGCCTTCTTACAGCATACTCCATCTTATTTCCTTTCTTCTATATCTTGTAAGTGTGTTTGATTTATTTTTGTCCTTCAACAGCTATTCATAATCCTGAGGCCATTGGGAATGTTCTATTCAGGAACCCTTACAACTCTGGGATGATTTCTGTGGTAGTTCCATAAGCTTTGGGATTTCTGAAAGTCCGCTGACACCTCTCTCTTGTGCCTGGGGAGTACAGTCTGGGTTACTTTAAGAGCTATGCTCTGAGATTGAGAACATGGGTTAATACACAGGATTATTAACATCGAATTTAGGATAGTCTTGAAAGCCACCAAAGTCCAAGCACAAAAACAATGGAATGATCTCCAAAGAGAATATGAATCGGCATGCAACTATCATTATAGGAAGGTCTGGATAGAATGCAACAGAAACCCAGTCCCTGATGAGTGAGTGACTGGAGCCAAGAAGACAACATAATTTGGTTACAAATTATGTTGTCTTCTTGGTAAGTCAGAGGACAGTCCACGGGAAACAGAAAATACCGTGACTAAGCCAATTGATCTAGCACTGGCCTTATACTCCATACTGTCTATGCTGACCAGGGTTTCAGGAGCTTTAGAAAGGGATCTTTCCCAGACATATACCGAGATGCCAGAAGTGAACCCATGACTTTCTGCAAGGAAAACATGCACATTTATTTATTTATTTATTTATTTATTTATTTATTTATTTATTTATTTATTTGTTTGTTTGTTTGTTTGTTTGTTTGTTTGTTTGTTTGTTTATTATGCCACCCATCTAGTGGAAAATGCTAGGCTAGGCAGTTTAAGACAGTACACAAAAGAAAATATATTAGAATAAAAATATATTAGAATAAATTGTACGACTGTAACCAAAATAATGTAACTAAATTATAACTACAGTAGAGCAGAATAGGCAGCAATACATTTATGATAACATTAAGGCATTCCATCAGTTTGTATTTCTTTCTTTTTCTTCTTCAGTTATCACTGAGCTACTGAAATTACAGCTCAGTTTAACCTCATGATACCATGAAATGAAAATGTAGGATACACACTTCTGAGCCGACTATATGTTAGGGACTAAAGCATTTGGATCTACACAAAGCCTTTTTAATGGGCAGCATACCTAGCTCAAAATCCTTGGTTCTCAATCCTTAATAATATACAACGTGACTTTCGCTATTTAAGAGTTAAATTCTAATCACATGTTTCCACCCACACTGGCAACCTCAAGGCAGCTAATAATCAACACTGAAGCAAAATATCAGCATATGAAAACATAATAAAATGGTCACAAATAATATACTTCATTCTAAGTCTCAATACATTAGGAGACTGTAGACTTGAAGCTGTAAATCCAGCTGCTTGTCCCAGAGAGAGAATGCCCACTGAATCAATGCAATTTATATAAACCTTGATTTACTGTTCAACAGTGATGATTGAATCTAAAATGTCCTACAAATAACATCATAGACTTATAGAACAATTGAGTGAGAAGGGGCCTAAAAGGCCATTGAGTTCAACTTCTGCTCAATGTAGGAATCCAAATCAAATTATGTCTGTCAGATAGTTGTCTAATTTTCTCTTGAATGCCTCCAGCATTAGAGTTGTATACACAAATGATAAATACTTCCTGTATGTATATCCACCAAATATGTTAAAAATGAAGTGAGTATTGTAGATAATCTTCATTTTTTATATTCTTCTACTGTTTTATACTGGAAGCACTATTTTGCTCACTGGAAGGACAGATCCTGAAGCTGAGGCTCCAATACTTTGGCCATCTCACAAGAAGAGAAGACTCCCTGTAAAAGACCCTGATGTTGGGAATGTGTGAAGACAAGAGGAGAAGGGGACGACAGAGGACAAGATGGTTGGACAGTGTCATTGAAGCTACCAACACAAATTTGACCCAACTTCGGGAGGCAGTGGAAGACAGGAAGGCCTGGCGTGCTCTGGTCCATGGGGTCACGAAGAGCCGGACATGACTTAACGACTAAACAACAACTATTTTACAATGTGAGTTCAGTTGAGCAGAATTCGCAGTGTTCTACCAATGTGTTTTAGAGGACACTTGGAGAAATCCTAGGAGTAAAAATAGTCAGCTCTTACAAATCTCTCATGAAGACTTTCTGTCTTTCAGTTCACAGGGTTAGTTTCCTAGGACAACATGAATCTTGAGAACTCTTTGGAAAGCTTGAGGCCTTGCTTCCATGCCACTTATTCTGGACCAAAACAAGGGAGTTGCTAGGGATTGTTTCTATTTCACTTCATCCTGACTGACCCATGAAGTTGTGAATGAGCTAGAAACAGAAGAAGATTCCAGGTCTAATTGTTCAAGGATGGTTCATCCCGAATTAAAAATGACCAGGAGAAGGTAGAATATAAGCTGCAATGATGCATAAAGTCAGCAAGGCAGGGGTGGGGACATTCTGAGGCACTCCAATATTTTGGACTTCCACCTCCAGAAGCACCAGGTAGGATGGCCAGAGGTAAGGGACTGTGAGAGGTTTAGTGAAAACTGGTTTAGCCGAAGTCCCATTTCCTTGCAAACAAGAATCACAGATTCTTGCATTCTGCTGTAAGGCTTAAATCTTTCATAGAATCACAGAAGCATAGAATAATGAAGTTGAATGGGTCTATAAGGCCATTGAATCCAAATGGTGAATTGTGAAAGGACAACAAAGGGATAGTCACATGCCCCAAGAAGTCTCCAACTTCTGTTACAATGCTAATAAATGTCTCCAAGATCAGTACTTCCTAGAGTAGATCCAGTGAAATCAGTGCTTGGCAAGTCGTTGGTGGCTCTGTTCTAGGTAAGCCTCACTTGGATCTAGACGATTTAATTAGAAATTAATCCCAGTGACTCCAACTACCCTAACTACAGAAAGATATACGTAATATACACAGATTGCTGAAAGCACACTATTTTTCGGGAAGCACAACAGAGGCTGTCTCTTGTGTTTGAAAAATCAGATTGAACTTCGGTACTAACGTCCTTTACTTAAGACAGATAAAAAAAAATGCAGCCATCTTGTGTCCTCATTTTTGTTAGAAAAATGGGATGGGAACCAGAAATAAACAAATAATTTCCAAACTACACTACATGGACGAAGAGAACCTCCTCATGGGACACTCACATATAGCCCATGAAGACTTTCTTATTATGATGATGGGCTACTTATAATGTTTCTTTTTCTTCTGCCTTTGGAACTCACTGGATTCGAACAGATTCAATCGATGCATGAGCTTGTTAGCAAATGCTTAGTGAGTTTCACTGATTCAATGATTCTACTACTTGAAGCTGAAACTAACAGTTGCGTTTACCCCCACTGATTGCAATGAAACCTATATAAAAGAACATACTGTATTCAAGACCGTAGCTCTGATTTAATTATCCAACATCTTGATGCTCCATAAGCTGTTTGGTTACATGGCCAGAGTCATTATTCAACAGAATATGTAGGCTCACCATGTAATGAAACCAAAATGCAAATTTGCACCCATAGAGATGAATGAATGCCAGGGTTTGGCAGAGAGCATGCCATGAAGATCTTGTTGAACTACAAAATCCTCTTAAGAATTCAAGAGATGCCCATCTTACAAAGGAAAGTTAACACACATACTTCTAAGGTCCAACAAAACATGCCAACTCTTTCGAAGCACAGCGAGAGTTGGTCTTTTTCTCTTCTTTTTAGGTACAAAGGAAAAACCCTCAGAGCTTTTCAGTATGGCAGGTTCTTCCCTTACTAAGGCCTGAAGTATTGCAGCATCAAATGTCAACATCAAAACAATATAGAAAAAAATAATTACAGACAGTGTTAGTGTTGTAAGCTGATAAGAACCAGATGGTCCTTTGTATTTATGGTTTGCTTTGTGCATACAAATGTGTTAGGGATCTAATTAGCCTCCTCCAAAACCGAAACTGGGTAATTACTATCATTATCCCCTTTTCAAATAAATCTGAAGTCTAAACTGCAATTAAGTTTTTATTTTATATTTATATTTATATTTATTTTTAACAGGTTTTTTTAGTCACATTATTTTAAGGATTTATCACTGGAATCACCCCCCCCCAAAAGAACACCTCCCCAAACGAACACACAATAAGCTTCTGATAATGACTGCCACAACATGTTTGGATTTAATGTTTGAAAAGAGAGAGAGGAAAGCGAAGGAAAATAATAACTCAGCGGAAAAAAGTGTTTGGCACTTCAGCTTAAAGTGCTTCCCAAACAAGCACTGAACCTATGTGGAATCACTCTTTTGTTTCTTAAACAATGCTGCTTCCTCATATTGAAGCATACTATCATCCATGAAGTTTGTTTGTTTGTTTGTTTTTAAAACTACCACATCGAATTCACATCAACCTGTGTCTTTGCAACATGCAAAAGTGAGTAAAGCTATGGAGACAAGCAATGTCTCACCCGAGAGGCTTCTGGAGGTGCTGGACTAAAACTACCAGCACAAACCAGTGGTCAAGCTGGCTAGAGATGAGGGAAACTGCAGACCAATACATCTAGAGGTCATCCATAGTTGTGGGGAAAGAACATGAATGTAACTATTGGATAGCTCAGTGCTGGAGGTTGGGAGTTTGATTCCCCACTGCACCTCCCTGACAGGGGCTGGACTCAAATGATCCAAAGGGTCCCTCTTCAAGCTCTGCCGTTCTGAGATGATGATAATGTTTATTTAAATTAAATAGAGGTGCTATGCAAATAGGAGCAGACCGCAGTCAGTAGGGGATGATGAATAAAAACACAGATAAGCAAAACATCCCCTCTACTCTGGACTTCTGTTATGAGGGCCCTGTTTTTCTCATTGCATTGTTGACCTTGACCTTATACAGTGGTGCCTCGCTTAGCAATTGCCTCGTTTAACGATGTATTCGCTTAGCGATGAGATTTTAGGAGCGATCTTGCGCTCCATTTAGCAATGTTTCCAATGGGGGAATTTCACATAGCGATGTTTGGGACCATGCCTCGCATAGCGATGACAGTTTTGGTCCCCCTGTTTCGCTTAGCGATGTCCTTTTTTGCTATTTTTAAAGTGTCTTAAAATGTTCAAAAACAGTTTAAAATGCTTGGAATCATTAGTGCACCTTGTAAAACCTTTGCAAACTTAATTTGGCTTTGTTCTGAGTCTTCGTTAATTTTGGGTGATTTTTCCCCCCATTGGAATGCATTGACAGCCGTAAACCTACAGTTCAATGCATTTCAATGGGGGGAGAAAAAATTCACCAAAAATTAACGAAGACTCAGAACAAAGCCAAATTAAGATTGCAAAGGTTTTACAGGGTGCACGAACGATTCCAAGCATTTAAAAGAGTTTTTGAACATTTTACGACACTTTAAAAATTGCGAAAATGGACCTGTCAAAACCATTGAAACCTATTCAATGCAATCCAATGGGGGAACCGCGTTTCGCTTAGCGATGTTTCCTATGGCGATTTTCGCTTAAGGACAGTAATCCATTCCCATTGGAACGGATTATCCGGTTTTCAATGCATTCCTATGGGAAATGGTGTTTCGCTTAGCAATGTTTTCCCATAGCGATGTTTTTTGGAACCAATTAACATCGCTAAGCGAGGCACCACTGTATATGACTTTACTTTCCTCCACTGATGTGAATAAATGCCACTCAGTCCTGAGGAGGAAAGGGGGGGAATAGCTCAGTAGTCAATAATTTGATAATCAATAATAATTGCATGCCATAAATTGATTTCTAATTGTTGTTGTTTAGTCCTTAAGTCATGTCAGATTCTTCATGACCCCATGGACCAGAGCACGCGAGGCAATCCTGTCTTCCACTGCCTCCTGGAGTTGGGTCAAATACATGTTGGTTGCTTCAATGACACTGTCCAACCATCTCATCCTCTGTCGTCTCCTTCTCCGCTTGCCCTCACACTTTTCCAACATCAGGGTCTTTTTCCAGGCAGTCTTATCTTCTCATGAGATGGCCAAAGTATTGGAGCCTCTGTCCTTCCAGTGAGCACTCAGGGTTGATTTCATTTAGAATGGATAGGTTTGTCCTCCTTGCAGTCCAGGGAACACTCAAGAGTCTCCTCCAGCTCCACAATTCAACAGCATCGATTCTTTGGCAGGATTTCTAATTAGGACAACACTTTCCAGGGTTTTCTAGATATAGGGTACTCAGAAATGATTTATTGGTCCCCTCTTCCAGGGATGCTCTGGTACCATGTAGCTTGCCCAAAGAGACACAGGGTGGCTTTTCATCCACAAGCACAGTGGGGAGTTAAACTTTTCAGCCCTGGCTCTCTAAGCCAGGAGTTCCAATTCACTGAACTATTAAGGGAGAAAACAACAACTCAAAACCAATTCAACAAATGATAGAGGAAGAAGAAGAAGGCTGCATACTACCTCAGCAGAAGTGGGCTACAGTCCACATAAGCTTTTGTCAGAGAAAACCTGTTAATCCTTAAAGTGTCACAATCAGATTAGGCATCCTTCAGTCTTGAGAGACTATGGTAACGTGCTCCGTATCGAGGACTTGGAGCAGCATTTAGAGTGGCTGAGGAGACCAATTCGAGAGGAACCATCCCTTCCACACTGAAGACAAATTCAATCTGTCCCCTGCCCAGCTCCCTGATTTTGCTCATTTCGGGGTTGCCTCTTTGCCTCGGCCTGCTGGACAAGGGTCTCTTCAAATTGGGAGATGCTGTGATGCACGGCCTACATCCAGGCTGAATGCTCTGATGTCTGGGTTTCTCATCTGTTGAGGTCCATTCCTAGGGTGGCACAATACTCCTTTAGCAAAAGAAGAAGTAACCTGTTCTGTATATCCTGACAATTCTGCAAACTCGAAATGGATCTGCTATTTTCTCATCAGTCCATTGGGAAGAACCTGCCACTGGCTTTGGACCCCAATTTATGAGAGATCGGGAGACAGATATTCAGGAATGTTTAACAAAGAACAAAAGCGCAGAGGGTTGTGTATTTTACCCAAGTGATCCTGCATATCTACGAAAGCTGTATGATGGGAAGATGTGGAATGGCCTTAGGGAAGGCTGTTGGGTTGTAAGAAGATGATTTATCATCAGGTCCATCTGCTTGGTAAATGTGAGACAGGGACAAAATTCTGCATTTCTGTGAATCCAAAGAGCTGGCATGCATCCACAATGTAAATTCTTATATGCTCAAAGTAGTAATTGCTTATGAGATAAGAAGCGGTTGGTGTTTTTTTTTTTAAACGCGATAAGAAGCAGCACTCATTCTAATTAACTTTCAAATGCGCTCCAATAGGCAACACACAACCCAGCGATGGGGCTACAAAAGTGTGGTGATGCAAGTAATTAAACGAGTCATGTCAGTCGTGTTGGCTGTGTGCCCCCCAATGTGGGAGATCACATGACAGAAGCACCATGCCATGTGGAAGTATGACAGTGCAGCAGCATGCACTGGTGAACCCACTTAATAGAAAAATTAATCAAACTCTGTTCAAAAACTAAATAAGTAGAGATGACAATATTATAACTTAACCACTTAACCACTGGTCAGAGGAATAAGGAAGAAGAAGGAAGAGAAGGAAGAGAAGTTAAAGCTGTTGTTCCTGAGAAGGGTGGATAGAAATCAGTGATTCCTTGAATTCAAATTGATTTAAATCACAATTTCAAACATGACTTTTTAAAAAATCGATTGATGATTTCAGTTCTCGAAGAAATCTGATAAAAGGAAGCTGGAGAATCTGAGACTGACATGCACAATTTCCATCTAGAATTCCACAAAATTCCAACTTCCAATGAAATTGGAAGTTGGAATATCAAGCTGAAAAGTTCCAGCACTCCTTGTTTTGTATGTTTAAAGCCCTAGCTGATTTGGTCTTGGCTTCTTCAAATACCATCCTCCCCCACTAAATACACCCAGGCATGCTTCTAAAAGGACCTTTGCTTCTGAAGATCTCTTTGCATGAAGCAGATAAGGATTCAATGTGGGTCTCTGTGCCTGCAAAACATGTGCCCTGTTACTGGCCTAGGACTGCTGGTATGTCCGATGTCTGAAAAAAAATAATCATATAGACATTTGTGGGCAGGGCGTGGGGGGAAGTTCAGCACATTTCAATCAGGACAGTTCACAGGAGAAATCCATAGATGTTGGTCCTTATTTGATGAGGTGCCCAAATCCAGCAGATGTGTTTTTGATGTGTGCAGATACACCTACATTTTTGGGCCCGGACAGCACAATCTGCATCTCTAGCCCGAGAGTCCTTATCACTTCCCATCCTTTCGCTGAGTGCCTTTGGCTGTATGTAGACAGCACTGCTGCCAGCTGTCTTTCTTTTGGAATCAGACAGTGACAGGTACCGCATGGAGGTGCAGTACTTTGATGCTGTGTTAGTAACAGCAGCCAAGTTCCACTTGGAAAGCAAACGTATCTGGCTGAGAAGTCAAACGGAATGTATTTTCCTCTTAAGCCACTACATGGGGGCTTGCTCAAGTTCTGTTGTTTTGTGAGCGAGAAGACAATGACATTATGGTTTATAATTGTAAGCCACCGCGCATTCAGTGTCAGGCAGGTCACACAGCAATTATCCCTTGTCTCTGTGGAGATGGGAAGAAACCCATGCTTTCCCTGTCATTTGGTTCTTCCTTCCATATTAATTACTGTTGACCCTAAGGGCATCTAGTTCTTTCTTTTCTGGTGCTTTGTTCTTGATTGTGGATTTTTCTAAGACATCAATAAGAAACCTTCTTATGGATAAAGCAGGTATGGAAAACTACACAGGCAGGGAGAACGTTTTCTGGACTTTATCCTGTCATTGCTTTTGCATCTTGCCCTTACCATAGGCAAGAAAAAGAGTGGCTTAGAAAAAGGAGCAAGTGAAATACCGTATTTTTCCGTGTATAAGACTATACTTTTCTCTGAAATATTTAGACTAAAAATTGAGGGTCGTCTTATACATGGAAGAAAGCTGAGGAGAGAACAAACACAAGTAGAGGGGAAAGCAGGGATCAAAGTGATCCTGCAGTGCTTTGATCCCTTCCCCTCTACACTTGCTAAGACCCACTTCAATTACTTAATTTTGAGTTAGAAAAGTGTAGGGGCCGTCTTATACATGGAAAAATACGGTATATAAGGATAAGGAGTGTCAAGGACCCCATTACTAAGATAACTCAGTGTATGTGCTGGGTAGATACACCTCTATTGCTAACAAGAGCTGGGTTTGCATATGCATAGAGACAGATTTGATTCCTCAGAACTATTCCTTATGTAGCAACTGCTGATGAAGGTGTAAACTAGGATAAGCAACTTCCAGAGGTTCCAGAAGCCAAACAGGTCCACCTCTAGACCCTAGGACAGTGGAGGCAAACCTTTTTTGGCTCGAGTGCCCAAAATGAGGGTGTGGGGAAGAAACTAGTGGCTGCCATGCTGCCTGGAAGATCAGAAGCGGAACAGGAAGTGGCAGTTTCAGGGGAATCATGGGGACGGAAAGGAAGTTAAAGGGGGTATCATGGGGACGGACAGGAAGTTAAAGGACTCAGAACTGGAAGAACAGGGGAATCCCAGCTGCAGCCACTTCAAAAGGTTTGTCGCGTGCTGTAGAAAGGGCTTTGTGTGCCAGCTGTGGCATGCGTGCCATAGGTCCGCCATCGATACCCTAGGAGGATGAGTGTGAGCCTTTATCTGCACCATCATAATACTGTCTTATTTTCCTTTCTTTTCCTTTTTTATTCAAAAGAGCTACAAGCATCATCAGAGGAAACCAGGCCATATGAGGAAAGACTGAAAGAACTGGGCATGTTTAGTCTTGAGAAAAGAAGACATAGGGGAGATAGGGTAGCACTTTTCAAATACAGTGGGGTCTTGACTTGAGAACTTAATCCGTATTGGAAGGCGGTTCTCAAGTCAAAAAGTTCTCAGATCAAATCTGCATTTCCCATAGGAATGCATTGAAAACCATTTGATCCGTATCTGCTCTTTTCCGTCCATAGAAACTAATGGGAAGCTGCTATTCTGCCTTCGACCACTAGAGGGGGATATTTTGTTTCTTTTTTTCTTAGGTCAAGAAAGGTTCAGGGAAGGCAGGAAAAATACAGTCCAGGCAGTCCAGTACCAGGCAGTCCGAAGACTGTCTCCCAATCCACTCTCTAAACGCTGGGAGGCATGAGGAAGCAGACAGGCACCCTTTTCACTGGCCAACAGTTAACTGAAAGTTCAAATTTTGCACTTTCCCTGCCTCCCATGTGGTTTTTTTTTCAGTTCTTAACTCAAATCTAAGTATGTAAGTCAAGTCAATATTTTCCTATGAGAGCGGTTCTTAAGTCAAAATGTTCTTAACTCGAGCTGTTCTTAAGTCAAGACCCCACTGTACTTTAAAGACTGCCATACAGAGGAGTGAAAGGACATGCTCTTGATAATCTCAGAATGCAGGACATGTAATAATGGGCCAAATTACAGGAAGCCAGAGTTTGGTTGAATATTAGGGGAAAGCCTCTTCACTGTTAGAGCAGTAGAACAATGGGACCAATTGCCTTAGGAGGTGGTGAAAGCTTCAATGCTAGAAGCATTCAACAAAAAGTTAGACAACCTTCTGTCAGATATATTTTGATTTTGATTCCTGCAGTGAGCAGGGAGCTAGACTCAATGGCCTTATAGGCCCCTTCCAATGCCATGATTCTATGACCGAATGAAAGATGTCGTTTTGTGTAGACACAGCAGTTGGTCCAAAGTGTGTTTTACACAATTTAAAGAAAGCGAGGCAAGAAAAATAATGATGTCCTCTTCCAACACGGGCAGTGAGATCTCACAAGGGGGTTAAAGACTCTTCAGGTTACTATCTCACTGTGTGAAGATGCCAGTCTCAGTGGAACTTTCAGCACAGACAAGGCCCCTCACATTATTATAAACATACTTGCTCCTGGATTGCATCATATCCCAGCAATTGGCTGGATTAAGTTTTAACTTGTATCCATCCATTTTAGGGATATAAATCTTTGTTTATTTTGCTCTCTGGTTAGGATGACAAATGTTAAAATTGTTCTCCTTGGTGGACAATGTTATAGGAGTTTTTGTGTATTCTTCACATTTGCGGGCTTTTCTGGTATTTGCAGAAGAGGGTGCAAATATATATAACAGGCTGATAATGAAAGAGAAAGACACTGGTCTTTTTGCTGTTGTATAAAGAAAGAGCAGAGTATTTCAGAGCGTCTGACCATTATTTTTCACATGATGTTCCATGCATCATCATATCTCTTCTCATCCAAGTTGAAAAACTTTGCAACCATTTGTTATATCCTCTACCAGTAGTTCCCAACCTTGGGTCTCCAGATGTTTTGGACCAAAACTCCCATAAGCCTTCGCCACTAGCCTTGTTGGCCAAGATTTCTGGGAGTTGTAGTCCAAGAGTATCTGGGGACCCAAGGTCCTGCAGGTTTGCCTCATTTCAGATGCTGTTACAGGTCCCACCTGTTGTGGTATAATAGCCCTATCCTCTTCTACATTTTCCTGATCCTGTTTCACCTACTCTCTCTCTAATTCTTTCTTTTTCCAAGTGACTGGCCATTAGACTAGCCCTCTAGGGAGAAATGGCTGATTTTCATTTAATATACTCTACTTTTTGAGCAGTAATGATATATTGCACTAGAACCTCATTTTCTGAACTGATCATACAGTATACATAATGAAATATTTAATGCTTGCAGGTGATTTGCAGGCCACCTTCTTTAGCTCTTAAAGGAATTATACCTTTGAGAAAGCCACACTAAGAAATTCTGCTGAGCAGTCACATTTTCCTGCTGCCCCCACCAACTCTGTTTTCCCTTACTAAGGAAGTGAGCATGAAAAACTGATTATTGACACAGGAAATCATCTCTCCCTTCTGCAGAATCTTCACCTATAGTCATAAGACTGCCCTTGAGAATTCGCATTCATCCCAGCAGCAAACAGCCGCCCAGAGTGGTCGACCAGACCAGATGGGCGGGATATAAATCAAATAAATAAATTAAAAAATGTTAGAACCAGAGGATAGGAAGCTCTGTTGTGGAATAAACAGAGATGAACCCCAAAGGGGGTGGGGGGGAGAGAGACACAGCCTTCAAAAGACATGCCCCCCCCCACAATGTAGGGCATTTCAAAAAGAAAGAAAGATTCTGATGGAAGCTGACACTGTATTTTACCTGATTCTTCAAGAGTGCTCTTATCACTATCCTAGTTTTTGGGATAGGTGTAGATGGCGGGTGTGGGGCGCCTTAAAAATATGCAAAGAATTCCTCCAGTTTCTTAATTTCAGAACTGTGTACAGTTGCTTAGGTCACCAAAACAGGACCATCCCTGCACAAAAGGGAGATATCAGTATGTTTGGAAAACTCAAGGTGTATAGAACATTATTTTAAAAGCTTTTGTGTGCGAGGGGGACAACAATGGTGGCAGTGATACAAAATTTGAGGGCCCACTTGTTGTGGAAAATTGACTCTTAGGCTTAAAATACTAACCTAAATAGATCAAATATACAGGTGTGCTCTTTCGGTGTTGTTTCTGTTGTTTTGGACTCCAGCTCTCAGAATTTTCCAATAATTCCTCAGGCAGAATTCTGAGAGTTTCGTTCCATAAACGCACATCTACAGATGCCTAGATTTCACTCACCTGGAGAAGGTCCTACATCTGAGGTTACATGGCCTTCTCTGTCTTTGCCTAGTGTTGTTAAATTTTTTTAAAGGAAGCTGCAGCAGTGGGAGTAATAGTCTTGCTGCCCCTTAGACACTATGGAAGGCACCTCCCAAAGAACTATGAATTCCAGGAAGCACTGTAACAGCTTCCTTTTTTTTTTTTTACATTAACTACAGGAAGCCAGGGAGTGTAATTTACCAAGACTAGGATATGCAACTCCACAACATCAGAAGCAGTAACACACCTCTTGTTTCTTGCATCATTTTCTGCACAGCACGCATCCTATAAAACAGTGGTCCTCAATCTTGGGCCTCCAGATGTTCTTGGACTACAACTCCCAGAAGCCTTCAGCACCACCTCTACTGGCCAGGATTTCTGGGAGATGAAGTCCAAGAACATCTAGAGGCCCAAGGTTGAGGACCACTGCTATAAAACAGCCATTCTCTCCCGCCCCCCCCCCCCGCCATGGCCATGAATACAATACGAAAGAAATACAGGTTCAATCAGGATTGCATAACTCGCATAGCGAATCTTATAAAGTGGTGTGTGAAGAACTGTTTCCAGTCTGTGTCCCCCTTTAAATGTGCCAGGGTCCCCCGGGGGGGGGCTATACGGCCTCTGTTGAGAACAGCTGCTATAAACACTAGCACTATGCCCCAGAAGCCTCTTGGACGTTGGTTGGGATTTGGGGAAACAATATGTTTGCATCAGAATTTTGTTGCCTGCTTTGCTTAAGGGCCTGAGCAAAACAGGTGTTTCAGGCAGAAGCAACAGAAAAGAAAGCCTGCAATTCATAGTGTTATTTTGTATGCTGAGATCTCAAGTGAAAAAAAACTGCTTGTCAAGTCAAAAGGTAATACACAGGTAGCAGTCGAAATATGTTGACGCTTCAAGACTGATTGTGCTTCCCCCCCTCCACAAGTTGGAGTTTCGCTAAACACTCTGCGGTTTCCAGCCTCTCTCTCCTGCAGGAAAAGAAATGTCCGCTGAGCACCTGGGCTGACGAAAATTAGATGAATTACATATGCGGCGATGGCATGCACCGATAAAAGGAGCAGCGCATAGAAGGACAAGTTGCCATCACGCACGGCTCATGAGGAGTGGAAGAATGGCACTTAATAGCCGACATGGCCCACAGAGCAGAATAAATCTGGCATGACAGGGCTAATAATAGCATGCCATGCATGCACTGTACATTATTAACTCTTTGTTAGAGGAAAAGAACATGGTGTTCTTTGGAATCCATCAAACTCATTTAAAAAGAAAAAAGAAAAATCCAAACCCACATACTAAGAAATATACATTGTGATTCTATTTGCAACTTACCACCTTACAAAACCTAAAGAAGTCTGGCACACTGTGGGTGTATGTTTGTGTTTTAAATGTGACATTAAAAATAGCTAAGCATTTATAAAAAGGGTGGGTTCTTGGCAACCAAAAGCCCTAGACAGTAATGCATAGTAAGTGTTTATGGGGGTTATAATTTTAAATTGTTGTTCCGAACCTTGGTTTCCCAGATGTTCCTGGACTGAAAACTCCCAGATGCCTTCACCACTAGCTGTGCTTGCCAGCATTTCTGGGAGTTTAAGAATGACCCAAGGTTGGGAACCACTAAACCAAGGGTCCCTATACCTAATATAGGGCACATTTCACAAGTGGTTCTCACTAACCTTGGGACAAGGTTACTTCTACTATATGGAGGCATCTGGTGGTCTAGCACCCGAACCCATCTGACCTAGTTGAATATGCCAAGGAAGAAACCCTGGTTCATCCACATGAGTTTTGGAAGTATGTCCAAATCCATGTGCCATCAGATAAAGCAAGTAGGCACCTTTATTTTATTTATTTTTAATTTTTAAAAACTAGGGATAAGGTAAGGAGTACAAAAGGTAGAGGGGGAAATTGGGGGGGGGGGAGAGGGAGAAGGAGAAAACAAAATGTTCTGTCATCCAATCTGTTCATGTTGCGATATCAAGTCGACCTTTTGCCTTTCTACAATTCGATTGCCCTCCAGGACTCAACTTACAGTTACATCTTAGTTTAATTCTATATTATTCAAGCACTATCTGGTGACTCAAGCCATTTATATAATAAATCCCATCGTTCAGTTGCCTTTTGTATTGGGCAGTCTTTCAACACTTCTGATAGAATATCCATTTCTGCCACTTCCCGTATCTTCTCAATGAGTTCCTCTTGTTTCGGTATCTCCAATTTCTTCCAGTTCTTAGCATATTTTATTTATTTATTTATTTATTGGACTTATATACCGCCCCATAGCGCTACAAGCACTCCCCGGGCAGTTTACAATTTTTAATTATACAGGCTACACATTGCCCCCCCAGCGAGCTGGGTACTCATTTTACCGACCTCGGAAGGATGGAAGGCTGAGTCAACCTTGAGCCGGCTACCTGGGATTTGAACCCTAGGTCGTGAGCACAGTTTTTGCTTGCAGTACAGCATTTTAACCACTGGCTGCAGTGACTATACATATAACTAGGTAGTTCTTTGTCTTATCTATATTATCTGGTATAATGCTCAGTAAAAACAATTCTAGCGTTAGTGGAACATTACAAAGCAGTATTTTTCGTAACAGACTATGTACTGCTATCCAATAATGTTCGCTACTCTACAAGTCCACCACATATCGTAAAAACTTCTCTCTTGTACTTCAACCTTCCAACAAACATTTGACACCTCTGTACAAATATTTGACCATTTTTCCGGAGTCAAATGCCACCTATAAAGCATCTGGGACCTGTAAGGCCATCAAGTCCAACTCCCTGCTCCATGCAGGAATCCAAATCAAAGCAGATCTGACATGTTTGTTCTGTGGGCTCTTGGGGGGCAAAGAAAGGGAGGCAGTGGCAGCACATGGATATTATCTGCAAAGCAAGAAATGTTCTTTAGTACCGTGTTTACAGCAAGCTATAAGCAGGCCATTCAGATGGGGTTACCGGTCTGTGTGCTACATTTCTCTGAATGCTCTTCCTGGACACTCCAGACCACATGGGCTCTTGGGGAAAATTGGGGAGGGTATTAGAGATGTCATGAAAACTCAGCTGGCAAGGCAGAGGAAACCACCCTCCCCAAGCTCCAATTTAACTGATCAGCCGCACACATTTATGGGTGGATTACGGACTCCATAGCTATACATAATAAGGTACAGCAGTCACAAGCATCCCTGCTGGAGGCTGCTTTCAAAAACTTTGCCTTAAATAGGGAAAATGAATTTGTCCTTTACTTTGTCAGAACCTATCAAATGAACAGACATGATGATTGCTGCTTCTGCCCTTTGAAGTGAACCATTAGCAAGTCTATCTTGTTAGAAGTGACCTGCAGAAGCTTGGAGGGGAACTCCAGCAGCTTCTGAATTGCACTAACTAGAAGGAGTGAAAGGAAATAAACGCTCTGAATTGAATTTTATTCTGGCAAGGGGACAGCAATCAGATGTGGCAGTGTTTACTCCTTGGTATCAATGCTATCATGAATACACCTATTCTATGTATGACAGTATTCAAGCCATCAGAATGGATAGGATTGGAAAGCAAAGTCTACTTTAGTACAGTCATGCATGCCCCCCTCCCACGTGTATGTCTGTGTGCATGTGCACGCGTCCACACACACACACACACACACACACACAGAGAGAGAGAGAGAGAGAGAGAGAGAGAAACAATGTTTTTTTTAAAGGTTGAAAAATGGACTATCATATTTCCTGTAAAAATAGTTTCTACCCAACAATTATTACATCCTAAGATTACAGACCCTATAGCAGGGGTCTCAAACATGCGGCCCGGGGGCCATTTGCGGCCCGCCGGATGATAGTTTGTGGCCCCTGCCTTGCCCCAAAGCACCCACACGTCCTCTGCTGTCAAGAGTCAAAAAAAGCCTTGCCTCGCTCACCAGCTCTCTCCCAAGACTGCAGCCTGTCTTGGGGAAGGGCCGGTGAGCAAGGCGCACTGCTGGCCCTTTTCCCCGAGCCCCTGAGCCATCGCCGAGCGATGCCGGAGAGCGGAGCTCACTCCCGGGCTGTCCTTGAAGAGCGCCTCCAAATCGCCAACAGCAGCCGCCGCTGCTGCCTCTTCCAGGGAAGCAGCTCTCTGGCTTTCTTTCTCTCTCCGCACCCCCAGCACCAGCCCGGCCAGTGGCCGCCTCAGCACCCAGCGATGCTTCTTCCTCCTCCTCCTCTTCGTCCTGTTTCAGCCACCTTGGCTCTGGAGGTTGCCTGGGCTTGCCTCGCAAAGTTTGCTCCCCTGTCGTGGTGGGGGTAGCTGCTGCTACTGAGTGCGCCTTTTTTGGGGGGGGCTGAGAGGAAGGTTGCCGGACCTCCGTGTGTTTGTGTGTGTGTGTGTGTGTGTGTGTGTACACACGCATGCGTGCACCTGTGGGGCGTGCACCTGTGGGGCATGCGCCCCATTCTGTTTAATTTCGCAGGGACCGATGGGGGCTTTTCTCCTTTGGCAAGGTGATTCTGTGAGGGTTTTTTTTTTAATCTGATGCGGCCCAGCCTCACCCAGACTCTGCCTCCAGCGGCCCCCAGGTAAATTGAGTTTGAGGCCCCTGCCCTATAGTGTATTACAACTTTAGGCAGATTACATGTGCACAAGATTAACTATCAGAGCTATTTGGGAATTAAAAAAAAAATCAAGAAAAAGCAAAGCCTTAACAAAATCCAAGGAATATATTCAGACATTTCCTCCTCCCCTCATTTTCCTCACAACAACCCTGTGAGGTTAAAATAAGACGAAGCCCAAGTCATGATGTAAATTTCACGGCGAAGTGAGGGGCTTAAATGCAGATCCTCCCGAAACCCATGTCTCCCCACCCCCACCAACAGGGGCTGAAGCATGGAATGGATTTTGAGTTTTTAACACATTCGAACAGATCTTATTACTGTACTTCAGCCTTCTGCAGTTATTTGACTTTATGTGACATTACGGGTTTCTCCTCATGGCTGAGCAGATCAGCTTCTTTTAAATCCTTTATTCCACTCAGAATAAATTAATTCTTCACCTATGAGGCCAGGAAACCTAGTGATATGCAAATAGATGCTGGAGAATAACTCAGCTGAAACTCACCCCAAACAGGCACAGAAGTGGATTGAAAATTACAGCTTCTCACAGGGGAAGGAAGCTCATAAAAAAGAGACAATGATAAGCCATCATTTGATAGATGAGACAACGATAAACATTTTAAACTTGAAGCCTTCTAAAACATTCAGTGCACAAATTATTGTCATTTTCCCCCTAGGGTGAAGTCTCTTCTATTTCAAGACATGACAGTTTAACAGCAAAGAGATTGGCCCAAAGGATCTTTTACGGGTGAAACAAAAGTTGCCTTACTTCTGTCGTATATCTTCAGCAGGCTTATACAGGAGTTATAGTTTGACACTGTCTAGGACTTCAAGTGTGCTGGGTGAACAGGGGTGAATACATCAGTCTGAACAGGGCTTCTGTCTGTCTCGGATCCAAATATTCACTAGACTCAAGGGAGGAAAGTTAGGAAAACAGTTCCCTTGAACCAGGTACATGAAAAAGCAATCAAAATAAGAGGTGTATGTTGGAGACAAGGGACATGGTGGCGCCGCAGGTTAAACCGCAGAAGCCTCTGTGCTGCAGGGTCAGAAAACCAGCCGTCGTAAGACCGAATCCACGCAACAGAGTGAGCTCCCATCACTTGTCCCAGCTCCTGCCAACCTAGCAGTTTGAAAGCATGTAAAAATCCGAGTAGATAAATAGGGACCACCTCGGTGGGAAAGTAACAGCGTTCGGTGTCTAGTCGCGCTGGCCACGTGACCACGGAAACTGTCTACGGACAAAACGCTGGCTCTACGGCTTGGAGACAGGGATGAGCACCGCGCCGTAGAGTCAGACACGACTGCGCTAAATGTTAAGGGGAACTTTTACCTATGTTGGAGACAAGCTGGTAAAATGTGGGCTAGATCAGTGGTTCTCAATCTTGGGTCACCAGATGTTTTTGGACTTCAACTCCTGGAAATCCTGGCCAGCACAGCAAGTGGTGAAGGCTTCTGGGAATTACAGTCCAAGAACATCTGGGGACCCCCGTTTGAGAACCACCAGGCTAGATGACACCTACTACTAGCTGGCTGACAGGCTGTGCCCAAAGATTGCTCACCAAAGGTTCTTCAGCATCCTGAAGAAAGGTGACAAGTGAGGTGGAACAGGGTTCTGTCCTGCACCCTGAGTTGCTCAATATCTTATAAGGGACTTACAGTAGATAAAGGTGTAGTAAGAATGCTTTTCAAATGTGCAGATTATGCCAAAGTGGGAGGGAATATCTTGTACTGCAGCAGATTCAAGACTCAAGGGGTTATTAATAGAGTGGAGAGTTTAAAGACCAGTAGTTTTTAGACATACACCCTGTATAGATCGTAATGGGCAGATATATTAACAGATTCCTAATCCCTTGAATCTCCCATGCACTTTGGCCAACCCCACCCATTTCTCCTGCCTTTTACATAGGAACAGAATACCTTTCATTCCCTACATGAGCATAACCGAAAACTCCTGTTAGGACTTCAATTCCTTGGCTAAAGCCTCCAGAATTCTGGCTGGGGGGAATTCCAGGTGAATTCTGTGGGTTGAAGTTGAAGAGATATGAAAATCCCATTACTAGTTGCCAATCAGTTGAGGAAGTGGATTGTAATCCGCAAAACCAAACTGTTTTAATTGATCGTTTGCTTTTGTTGTCCTATCAATGTATTAAGGAAGTGTTTGTGCTTTGGACATCTTTTTCCCCCACACTTTCCCATCTTGCAGTTCAGCAAGTTTACTTAATAAACTGCAAGTTTTATGTCCCCATAACCAGGCGAGGCACATTTGTCCATGGGGAACATCAGGATGTACATCCAGCATTTCACTTTTTATCACAAGACTGCAGTGCTATTATTAAATAAACGACCCTTGGATTATGTAAAAGGAAAAAGTCATATTAAATCTCCTATGTGGTTTCAGATCACAGCAGAGAAATAACAAATGACTGAGATCTGCATGATGTGAAGAAAAAGGACTGAGGTGTGAGGAAGGAAAAGAATATAGTAGATCCGACGAATAGCAGGTGTAAGTGAACATTACAAAATCCCTGCAAATAGCTATCACTATAGATTAGAAGTACAGTATATTGCATCCCAGGGATCTGACAGCTTGTCTGCTAAATCTAGAGAGAAAAGGAGTGAGAGGTTGGACAAAGACGTCTTTGGTTCAAGCTTGGGACAGACCTGCTTCATAAAGGATTAAAGCGCTTACAAAATCTCCAAACATAATTGCTTCGTATTTCACATACGATGGCTTTTGTGACCCCCTCTTTCTGATCCCAAGATGTAAGAATAGGTCTTATATTAAAAAAGGAGGAAAAGTCCTTTTGCCACAATTTGCCTATTATGCTTCCAACAATGGGCCACTACTGGATGCTTCCTAAGGAAGTTTAAAACCTCTATTATTCCTGCAACACTATGAAACTAGACATCACACGGGATTATTATTTTTCACTCCACTGGCCTCAGCAGGTAGTCACCTTCCGAAGCTGCGCCTAAGGGCTGGCACCTCTCATATCACTTATTTCACACAACAAAACTGCAGGGCTTAAGAATGACCCTTTGCTTAAAATGATGGCTTCTTCTTGTACATTCTGAGTTCCTGAACATAACATCATCATTTGCGGAACTCCAGGTACAGACTCCTCCTGTTTAACTAGAGCAACTAGAATCTCAGGGGGATTCAGAAGCAAGCAAGAAAAAATCATGATGAACAGTTCCTTTTTCCACTCTTCACAATTCTTACTTTATTAAAGCAAGAAGTGGTGGCGCTGCGGATTAAACCGCAGAAGCCTCTGTGCTGCAAGGTCAGAAGACCAGCCATCGTAAGATCAAATCCATGCGATGGAGTGAGCTCCCATCGCTTGTCCCAGCTCCTGCCAACCTAGCAGTTCCAAAGCATGGAAATGCGAGTAGATAAATAGGGACCACCTCGGTGGGATGGTCACGCCGTTCCGTGTCTAGTTGCGCTGGCCACGTGACCATGGAAACTGTCTATGGACAAACTCTGGCTCTACGGCTTGGAAACAGGGATGAGCACCATGCCCTAGAGTTGGACACAACTGGACACAACACAAATGTCAAGGGGAACCTTTATCTTTACCTATCTTGCTTCTCCACTAAAACCCAGGATGTAAGGTGGTTCACGAATATCATAAAAAAACAACCCCTCCATGAGCCCTTAAAATAACCACAACAGTCAATTAACTTGTAACAAAGCAAAGTGTGCTGCTTATATATTGTCCCAGAGTATTTAGAGCACTCTCTGGGTGGGTTGCAATTTAATTATGCAAACTACACACTCCTCCTCCTCCCAGTGAGCCGGGTTATCAGTGACTGAAGGTGGGAGGATGGAAAGCTGAGTTAACTCCAAAACAGCTCCCTCGGCCTGTCAGGATCCAACTCACATTGCGAGCAGAATCTTAACTGCAGTGCTGCAGTTTAACTACTATGCCACAAGCCTCCTTCCGTTTTTTTAAAATCGTCATGTTTCCGTATGGAAGTGCAAAGAGGTCTGCTAAACTCTTCAGGCAAGTGTGTTGTGCTTGTGGGCGTGTCGTGTTTGCAGAAGGGTGTGTTGCGCTCATGTGCATGCCTGCAAGCAGAACACGCCCACCTGCGAGTGCAACACGCCCCACCCCGTGAGCTTGACACGATCCTCCAAAAAAATGACACGCCCACCTGCAAGCGCGACACATCCGTCGTGCATACGTGCGAGGGGGACGGAGATCTGTGTCCGCGACCCAGTTCAAGGAAGCCCACGGACTGGCACTGGGCCATGGACCAGGGGTTGGGGACCCCTGCTTTAAAAAGTTCAAACTGCACAGCCTGTGACTTGGGACCTTGGAAAATCACAGTCCCAACATGGAGCAGTGTCCCCGGATAGCAGAGCTCTCTAGATCTGACACACTCCACCTGCAGAGATGATAACGGGGGCCAGGCTCAGAACACTCCCATTCTACACGCAGTGAGTGTATCCCGTGTAGAAGAGGGGCTGCCGTTGCTAAGTGAGCTCCAAGCCTTTTTCTAAATTTGTTCTGCTGAGATTTCTGCTGCACACCTGTCTTGGCTCTAAGAATAAAGACGAAACCATTAACTCCCCTTTTGCTTCTTGCTGGCAGACTGCCTCACTCTGGGATGAAATTATCCCTCCAGAAGGAGGAAGATGGAGAGGATACGTTGCCTTCTTTTCTTTAAGGCCAGACTGACTAAATGCAAGCTTTCCATTTGTGCTGGTGGCACAACACTAGGAATCTGGCTTTAGGGGATGGATGATGAAAGAGTGACACAGTCACTTGCTTAGACCCACTGAGTCTCCTGCTTGCTCAAGATGGATCTCCTTTATTGAGGCACCTCTGCATAACAAATCGTTCTTGGTACCGAAGCTGACAGAAATGTGAATGACCCCAGTTAGCCTATGTTTGCTGATGCCTCATCTTTATTACTACGGCAAGAGTCACTCAGGGAAGACTGCGAGTCACTCAGGGAAGACAGAGAATAACATAAAACAGAAGCATACCTTCAGGCACGCTCTGGGTACTTTCTGTTTAATGTTCTGTGGCTTGTCCCCTAATTGCGTTGGGATCAACTGATGCTAAAAATAATGTTAACAACAAAAGCTCAAGAACAGCTGAAGTCAGTTGTATGATTTCATAATATATCAAATCTGCATCTGCATCTGTGCATATGTTTCCACACACGCACATGCATGCACAAATGAGCATTCCCAGCATCCCAGCTGACTGCTGATGTGACCCAAAGGGCAAAAAATGACGTACAGTGGTGCCTTGCAAGACGAACGCCTCGTGGGACGAAAAACCTGCAAGACAAATGGTTTTTGCGATTGCTGTGGTGCCTCACAAGATGGCTTCTTCTATGGCCATGCTTCTCAAGGCGATTTTTTCCCCACAAGACCAATGCCTCGCAAGACGAAAATAATTCATTCGTCTCGTGAGGTTCCTATGGGAAACCACTTTTCGCAAGACGAAAATTTCACAAGACAGCGCTGCTGGCGGAACGAATTACTTTCATCTGGCGAGGCACCACTGTACATTCATGTTGTAACACAAACACAAAGAAGAACCTGAGGGTGGAACTAGGCAAATGAGGGGCTATGCAGATTTGTATTGGCTGAGTTTTTAATGGTTTCCAACATGTTTAATGACAGGAGGAGTGCAGACAATATCCACCAGGCAAAGTGATCCTCAGAGGCAGGAAAGATGTGTGTGTGGTTTTTTTTTCAGTTCAGTTCTCTCCACACATTCCTTCTAGAGATGGGCATGAATCACTGGTTTGACAGTTTGTGCCACTTTGTTTATTGGCCAAACAGGGGTTTGGTGCATCAAAGCCCTGCCTCTTCCGGTGGTCCCTCACTCAGAAGCAGCACCAGAGGAGGTGGGGCATGGAAGCCAGGCTACTGCTTCTGAGTGGGTGCCCACTGGAGGAGTTGGGCTTTGAAGCGCTGAATACCTCTTTCGCTGATAAATGAACCAGCAAGAAACACCGAACCAGTGGTTTGTGCCCATCTCTAATTCCTTCAATATTTTCAAAAGCTTAATACATGAGCGGACTAAATAAAATCTGTTTCTACAGGAACCTGTGGTGGGTGCTATATGTTTGCAGTGAACATGCCCTGCCAGAATATAGGATCTTTACCCCCATAATAAGTGCCATTTTTTAATAAGTAAAAACTGGTTGAAGAGCCATATAGTATTCTAAATAGCTGTGTCCCCAAATAAGAGCTATTATATAGAAAATCAAGGAGGAATGGTATAAGAGTTTTAGAGCATTTGAGCCAGAGAATGGAAACATTAACCTATTTGGACTACACCCCGCTGATTGCTGACACCTCATTTAGGATCACTACAAGTTGGTTCCAACTTGACAGCACAGAACAGCAACAACAGACTTTATAAATATGAAACTGAAACTGAGACACACTTTCCAACTGTCACTACGAATGAAGCTAAAAGTTACATCAAGACTAGGAAATCTGTAGATCTCCACAGGACGAGAAACTCTGTTTTCCCATCATACCTACCAGCCAGGCCAACTGCAGGGGATGATGGAGTTAGTAATTTATCAGGTTCATACATTCTCCATTCCTGCCTTATCCAGATTTTGTCTTTTATTTGCCAGTTCAGGCCAGTATTTCTTATTGTAAAGTATGCTACCTCTCTAGGGTTTACAAAAGTAGCACCCAGCTACTTTCAAAAGCTACTTTTAAGAGCATTTTAAGGCTTTTTGACAGGAATTTTCGGAGTTGATGCCATTCTTTTATCAAATCAAAGTGACAATGGAAAGGCATTTTGCCTTCAGCATCCTCCTAAGCAGAAAAGGCTCAAAATAACCACTGGCTCATAGAGGGAGGCAGAAAGTAATTCCCTTGTATTTTTCTGGCCTGTCAATAATGTCAAGGCAACATGTTAACGCAACAATTACTTGTGCAATCAGAGCAACTATAGTGATAATGGCAATCTTGCCACCAAGAATAAGGGCCTTTAAACATGTAATATTCTGAGCAATGGCTCTCCAGTAGCTCAGAGACATCAATAGCTGGATGCAGCCAACTTCAAAGGAGCAACTGGTTTCTGAACTACCCTTGCCTGGTCTAGATGGGAGATGAATTTCTATGTTTTCTTAGAAGTAGAAAGTACTTTCATATTGAGCCTGCTTCCCTAGCACGATAGCAATCTAATTTTAAGCTGCTACTTGATGCAAGATGTTTTATGCGTGCACATGACGGAAATAAAATGGTTTCATTTCTAACAATGCAGAATCGGCTGAAGGAATTATTATTTTTAAAATGCCATTAACCTCCTTCTAGCTTTCCCATTTTGGCAGAAATTCCTGCATTAATCAAACACGCACACCGATTACATTTGCAGTTTTTTCTGCACAGAGAGAGAATGAGAGTGAGAGAGAATAGACCTATTGAATTACTGAAGGTTTGGCATGTCAGCACCTCCGTAAGTCCCATTGATTTAAATGGGCCTACCCATCTGCAACTTTAGCCCAGTAAGTCACACCTACAGTAGGCCCATTTGAATCGATCTGGAGAATGTCAAATCCAAGGAAATTTTTCTCCATCTCTCTGACTTGCACCAGGAATCAATACTGTACGTCTTCCCGTCTGAATTCAATAAGAAGTGATGTCATAATCCAATGAGAGTCTGATATAAAGCAGACGGATTGTGTGCCTAGTCTCTCCTGACACCTACCTATGCATACAATTTCCTATAATTTTCACCAATACAAATCTCAGTGGGAAGTGGCTAGGTCAAAAAAAATATTTCAGCAATATTCCACATATGCAGAGACTGAACTCATTACAACAGACGTATCTGTGCTGCTTTCTTCTCCGTTTCTACTACCAAGAGAACAGTGTTCTTTGGCTCAGCTCACCCCCTAGCTATACTTTACTGCTACACTGACAGGATGGGAAAAGAATAAGCATGGAGATGTGCAGTACATATCCATGGTCCCAGGATGGCAGAATAATAAGCATGCAGATTTATACACTCTACCTAGCTTCTCATATGAAATTGCTAAGTGCTTTCTGACTTTTTTTTGCCCGAGGAGCGGTTCTGAAGCCTCCGGCGATGCTTTCTGCTACATTTACAAATTCCTTTCTTGTTTAAAAGGGGCTGGATCGTCGAGCGCTTCAATGTGTTGCCATAGGTTGTGCCTTTAGATGTTCTCTCCATCCACTTGGAAAGTTTGGGGCTGGTGAGAGCAGAGCAGACGAAGTCTTTGAAAACAGCATACTTTGAACATCCGTCTCTTACCAGGTTCTGATACGAACTCCCAAACAAACCCAGTTTTTTATTTGCCGTTACTATTCTCCTGTGAGGTTGGGAAAAACGAGTGGGGTTGTGACATATAATGTGGTTAAATATGTTGCAGGTGGTTTTTAAGAGAATTTCTTTTTAGAACTGGAGAGCTAGAAGGGAGAACAAACGAGGGACACAAAACCATATATTATAGGTGAAAACAAGATAAAGATAAAAAGGAAAACAAGAAAAGACAAAAACATGGTGGCACCTTAAAGACTAACATATATTTTTCTAATGGGAGCTTTCATGGACTTCCTAAGTCATAAGATAAGGAGATATCACATGGCAAATATGTATTGTTGTTTAGCCGTTAAGTCATGTCTGACTTTCATGACCCCATGGACCAGAGCACGCCAGGCCCTCCTGTCTTCCACTGCCTCCCGGAGTTTGGTCAAACAAATATGCATACATTGCATCGAAGTACAGATATTAAAATACAGAGGTTGTGGTTGGTTGGTAAGAAAGTCAGAGGTATTAAATACTGAGATGACAGTGTCTTTGATATGCAGGTCTTTCATAGGAGCCTGTGCTGTAAATAATGTGAGAACTACTGTATAAGGTTTACACAGACTAACAAAACCATGCATATATTTGGGAGATGTCTATAGATTTCTGAAGGAAATCAACCCTGAGTGCTCATGGGAAGGACAGATCCTGAAACTGAGGCTCCAATCCTTTGGCCATCTCATGAGAAGAGAAGACTCCCTGGAAAAGTCCCTGATGTTGGGAAACTGTGAAGGTAAGAAGCGAAGGGGACTACAGAGGACAAGATACCGTATTTGCCAGTGTATTAGGTGACTGGGTGTATAAGACAACCCCCCCAACATTTCCACTCAAAATGTTTGTTATATACTTGCTGTATAAGACTACCCCCTCTTCCGCATGCGTGATTCTGGTTCCTTTTGCTGGGAGAGAGCGAGGGTTTCCTGGAAGGACAGCATCAGTGCCGAACAGCAGACTGTCAGGAAGCAGCAGAGAGGCGGCAGCCATTTTGGAGAGGTGGTAGCCATTTTGAGAGGCAGCAGCCATGTGGTCACATCTCAAAATGGCTGCCTCCTCTTTGCTGTTCCTGACAGTCAGCAGTTCGGCACTAGAGTCAGGCTGTTCCCAGGCTAGGAGCGGGGCTGTATTCGGTCTTACTACCAGGTAAGTGACTTCGCTGGGAGAGAGGGAGGGTTTGCTGGACATGCACCCGGCGTACAAGATGACCCCCCCCCACTTGGAGGCATGTTTTTCAGGGCCAAAAAGTCATCTTGTACGCCGGCAAATATGGTAATTGGACAGTGTCACCGAAGCTACCAACATGAATTTGACCCAACTCTGGGAGGCAGTGGAAGACAGGAGGGCCTGGCGTGCTCCAGTCCATGGGGTCACAAAGAGTCAGACACGACTTAACGACTAAACAACAACATAGCTCAAAAAAATGCTGACAAGGCTATCTTTGAAAAGCAAAAAAAGGTATTCCTTAGTAAAACTATGTACAAAAATGTGTAAATTTTGCAAACAAGACCTGCACAAATCTTTAAGTAACTAACACAGAACTGCAATGGCACAAGGGTACTGGTAGGCTTTTGAGAAGCATAATTAAGAAGAATTTGTCAAGCTTCTCTATTTGCATGATTGATGCAGTCTGAATGGCAAAGCACTGGTCTGGGCAGGATGCCTCCCTCTATTCCTACAGGATAAGCCTCCCTGTCCAGATGGACCATGGGCAACTGGTGGTGGTGAATGACTTCTGTAAACTCCTGGCAACAGATCAGTGTGTTATCAAAGGACAACTGTTCCTTATTTAGTAGGTGCTTACCCAGAAATGTCAGTGCTTAGCATTTAAAACATACGAACACTCTCCTTGCTGGGCCCACATGGAGCTATTCCGTATCTAAATACCTAATTGGGTATTCTGACAGCCTCTGATACCCAAGGCTACTTGAACTCAGAGTTTTCTCAAGCAGCAGAATAACAGGGCTGATAAGATTCTTTTCAATTGCATTTCTTTCCAGAGGCTTTCAAAGAGAAGAGGAGAAGCCCATTTAATTCTGTTCTTGTCCAACACAGTAATAGTTCTTATGGGCAGTTTTTAAAAAAAAAACTAGATTGGAAATGTTTATTTTTCAGACACAGGATCACAGGATGGCCCCACAAATATTTTGCTTTACTCCGGAAGCACAAATGGCATGCTCTAAAGGACTGGAGAAACATAATCTGAATTTTAAATTTAATTCTCTCAGCCCAGCCGGAGGCTGTTCTAGGCTTGAAAAAGGCTTTATAAAAACGGCAACAATTCCTTTTCTCAAATTTCGTGGAGCACAAGCATTGTCTCTCTGTGTGTGTGTGTGTGTGTGGCCAACACTCTCTTCAGACTTGGAAGCTGTCCAGCTCTAAAGCCAAGTCCAAGTCATCATGAAACCCAGCAGGTGACGCTCAGTCAGCCATGGCCTATCAAGTCTAACCTACCTCACAAGTTGATGAGATGATAAAACGAGAAGGGGAAACCACGCACATTCCCCTGAGCTTCTCAGCCAAATAGAATTATAAAGATATAATAAAAAGCAGTGATGGGAAACTTTTTTTAAAACTGCCCCACATAATTTTGCTTTTTGTTACAATTCACAGAAACCATAATCTTCTGGGAGTTACACAAATGCAAGAGTAGGATGATTATACCTTTATTGAAACACAAGCTGCAAGCTTTCCTGGGTAAATATCCCATTTCCTCAGGCTGTGCACCATAATGCAAAGAGGAAAAAAAAATACTGTACATATATCAGGAGTCCCCAAAATTTCCATGATGTTGTCATGCTGAGTCTTGTCTGCATGTGGTCAGTTAAACTGAGCTGGGAGGTGTGGTTTTAAGTTTCCTTCCTTGTAGTATGCTTGGAATTTTCCATCCCAAACACCAGACAAAGGGTTTGCTCATTATTCTGTGACTGTCCCCACCACACACACCCCATCGCACTGCTTGTTCATGAAACACAGTTTCCTTTGAGCTGTGGATGTGTGTGAGAAACAACAGAGAAATATAGCAACTTCTACCAAAAGGATGGGTTATCATTTAATTCACTCACCAGGTCGAAGGCACCCATTAGTCAAATAAGTCAGATGAATAGTTTTACCTGGTGAGCTGATGTTTCTTCAGTTTGTAGTGCCCTCAGAAGTCCTTGTGACTGATGTTAAGAGAGTCCAAGGTGATGCTGTTGAGCAGATGGTAAAGCTTGTAGCACCTTTTTGCTGGAAATTTATTATTTCCCACATGGATTATCAGGCACATGCCAACCCAACAGATATGTGTCCAAAAATCTAAGTAGGGACTCATGATTTGTCCATGAGAAACTGCTGAGTTATGCTCTTTGCCATCTGTGGGTGTAACTACGCAACAGGATTTACAGTACCCATTATTCAACAACACCAGCTACCAACGTGTGTTTTGGTAATTGTCAAAAACGTGAAAATATCCCCAGGATATTGTCCAGTTTTTTTGATCGCTCAAATCCCCTACTGTAGTTTAATACTGTAGCTTTAGTCAAATACTGGATTATTATAAATCGACTTCAGTGTGTGGATCTCATGACAACCTGAATTAAAAGGAATTCCTAAAATCTTTGTTTTTCAGTTATAAAGTAAAAACAAAATGAAGACCTAATAACATTATTATTCACAGGCTTAACAGAACAGGATGATCTTGAATATAAGGAAGGCTTTTCTAAATATTTTAAATGTGAAGGTGTAAATTATAATTTTCTTTGGTATGGATAATGAATGAAAAGATATACCTCTCGACTTGTTGAACTTTATTAATCCAAAATAAAAATACACAGTCGAAATGATGAAAAATGTTTAATTGCTTGGGCATGATAATCAACCTACTGAAAATGTATCTCACACACATTTGTGGTCAAAGGTGGCCACTTCAGACATGGGGTTAGGACAGAAGTGTGTGAACATAACAGAAGAGCAGTCCCCTTTGTGAGGAACTGTTTTTATTTTAATGACAGAAGTTACTGAGAGAAAATAAGGAAAAGAAAAGGATGAATGTGTGATATAAAGAGAAGGAGTAAAGCTAGAAAAAAAATCAGTGCAATCTGAAATATCTGACTGTGGTGTCCTCATATGTGTTGAAACGTCTTGTGAGGACATCCGCCTTGAGGATTAGTTCTTTACCAGGTATATAGGAAATTGTGGGCAAAGGGGTGGACAGGCATTAAACAGTGCATGAAGCTATTTAATAGCTCAGTGGTTTAGATATCTGGTTGTGCGGCCAGAGGTTGGAAGTTTGACTCCCTACTGTGTCTCATGTGAGTAGAGCTAGCCTACGTAGCCTTGGGCAAGCTGTACAGTCCCAGGGTTCCTCCAGAAGAAGGGAATGGGAAACCACTTCTGAGTATTCTGGAAAACCCTGAAAAGGGTTAATTATAAGTCAGAATTGACTTGAGGGCACCATGATGATGACATCAAAAATATAGATTCAAACCCACTTTAGTCAACGGAAGGAAATACGTAATCAACACAAAAAACATAAATCAATTGTGCAAAGTATGTAAACCAATGCATGCTGAGCAAAATAAATTAATAAATTAACATTTACTTAGGAAAACACACGGAAGATGTGTTCAAATTTCAATGTGGAAAGGAAATACAAAATCTTGCTCCCTGATACTAAAGAAGGATGGGAAGAAAATATGGGTGGCATTCAGATGAATGCATTGAAACCAAGACCAAGCTGCTCACAGGGCTAGAGGGACCAATTAATGATCCAACAATCAGAGTGTGTTAATGTAAAACTATGAAAGTAAAAAAAAATGAGGTGGCGTTGTGCTCAGTAGGGCCCCAGCCCTGCAAAGCAGTTGTTAAGGTAAAAGTACAGGTTCCCCGTGACATTTAGTCCAGTCGTGTCCGACTCTAGGGCGCGGTGCTCATCCCTGTCTTCAAGCTATGGGGCTCATGATACCACAAAATGTAATATTACCATATGCATTCGTTTATAAAACAAAGTGCGCTGAAAGCACATGGGAACGGGAGACCAGCCACAAAAACATGTCAGGGCGAAGGTAGTAGGGCCTTGTTTTACAGGGAGGCTGAAATGTACAAGGGTATGCATCTTTTAGTCTACAATTCCAATGCACATTTTGCAAATTGCAATCCTAAAAGTAGTACTTCCAAACAATATCTTCGCATTGACGACAAAAATATTTCCTACAATGCATGTGGAAAAATTAAGACCACCCAAAGCAGGAACCATGCTATGCTTGCAATTAGTTTGGGTGTAGATGTGTGCACGTGCAATGCGCCCTGTAGTAACCAGCTACATCTCTGATCAATGAACCATTTACACTGACAAACTCAGGAAGCGTACTATTAACCTGTCAACTCTGTCAGAGAGGATGGTTAAAAATTTCACATTTGGCAAATGCAACATTGCAAATCAAATATTCCGAACTTCGTTTTGTCTAGCACCTAGAAAGAAAGGTCATAAGCCAGACGTTGACCAATTTTGATACAGCAAGTGATCAAAGTTATACCTTGCATTGCTTTTAATTGTTCTGGGTTGATCTATTTCAGACACTGACGTGGGAATTAACCAGATTGAACTGGGACACAGTGAAAATAAACATCACACTCAACGTCACTGGGAAAGGGGTCAACTTGAAGTATCAGCGTTTCAATATGACTTACTTCTGAGCAGATAAGTATAGACTCTGCTGTCAAACTAGTGAGTTTTCCTTAAGACACAGCCTATAAATAGAATATATTTGTTTCTTCATAGAAACAATATAGCCTAAAGATGGAGCAAGTACAGGTTTCAAAATAATGAACCTACAACATATGGTTGATATTATTCTAAAACATGGCTGTGCACAAGTGGCCTTTCAAAGTTCTTTACCATATTTATGGGAAGAGAAATCAAGGGGACCATTTCACTGAAAATCTCCAGAGAAAGCTCAGGTTACCTAGGTGAATGTGCCTCTTAGGCTCAGTTTGTTACCCAATGCATACAGAATCCGACTTCTTAACTAGCAGCAATTCCCTTCTAAGGTTAAAACCATCAGATGTAGGCTGGCATAAGCATTCAGTTGGATTCTGGTCATGTTGCCTCTACTGGAGATTCATCTAATATAGCTCCTTCCTTGTCAGGTTTCTAGTTAGTACACTCTAGAAGTTCTGGGCTGCAACTCCTACAATGCCCATACTACATTACCAGGACTATAGGATTTGTAATTGAAAACATCTGGAATCTCAGGTTCACAATTCCTACTCCAGCAGGTGTTAAACTCCAGAAAAAATATGAGATTAGGGCTGAGTCATAAGGCCACCAATTTTCCCAATGTTTTACTTCCCTATGAAAGAGGCATCCATTTTTCTGACCACCTTCTCAGGGCTTTTTGTAGGATGTAAAGTGGTGCCCCACTTGACGACGATAATCCGTTCCAGGAAAATCGCTGTTAAGCAAAATCATCGGCAAGCGGAAAAAAACCCATAGGAATGCATTGGAAAATGGTTAATGCATTCCAATGGGGAAATACCTCATCGTCCAGCAAAGATCGCCCATAGAGAACCGCTGATCAGCTGTTTAAAATCGCTGTTCTTCTGAAGCAGGGGTCTGGAAAGCAGCCATTTTGCGAAGGGAGGGAAGCCATTTTGCGGAGGGAAGCCATTTTGCGGAACCAGAAAAATCATCGTTTAGCGAACAAACGGTTCGCAAAGCAAGCTCCTAATCAGCGTAAAGTGAAAAAAAAAAAAACATTTGGACCATAGTTTTGTGGTTGCAATAGCGATCGCAAAAAACTCATTGTCAAACGATTTCGTCATCAATCGGGGTTGTCATCAAGCGGGGCACCACTGTATTTTTCAGCTTGCTATAACACTGCAAGATGGCCAAAAGTGCTGTGTTTCTTTGCTTTTTTTTTCCTGCTACACACGTCAACCTCATTTAGCAGTTTCCTCGGCCGCCCACATCTCCCAGTCTAAAAAAAGTGGAAAGTAGATTATGACATCTTCCCCTAGACATTAATTGATGTTGTGAAACTAAAAGGTTTATCAGTTGCCACCGAGGAGTTTATGCCATGAAAGACAAGACATTCGCACATATTCAGCAGCCAACTCAGAAGAAAGCTAAGATTTTTAATACGAAATGTAAGGCCTTCGTGCAAAACCTTCTCTATTTCTGTGAATTCTTTCGCTGTTGGGGAAAAAAGCCAGATTTTTTTTCTGTTGTGTAGGGGGGGAAAAACTTCTCGCAATGTCGCCCATTTCTCTTCTGCCAGCTGAAGGAGATGCATTATGAACAGATTGTCTTTGGGTGTTCTCTGTTCACCCTGAAAGGATCACTTATCCAAGCCAAAATTCCAGATAAGCATTTTAGATGGACACAGCTTTCTAATCTTTCTTCTGTAACCTTCATATTTTAAGAAGCCCAATTTTGTTTTTATTCCATTTCTGCAAAGAAAAAAATGGCATTTTCAAAGGTACCAGACTATCATATGCCTTTTTTTTGTAACATATACTGTACATGTGCACACATTTTCTTCCCTTAGTATACAACTTTTGCTAGCACTCCTCTAAGCTGCTTTGTGTGTGAATTCTGTGCCGAGTCAAAACCAAATTATAGTGACCCTACAGGGCTTTCAAGATAAGTGAGCTATTTAAGGAGTGGTTCTACCAATTCCACTCCCCCATGTGAGACACAGCCATGGCCAAGTGGAGATTCAAACCCTGTCCATCAGAGTCTTTGTCTGTTACTCTGCCCACTACAGCACACTGCAAATCCTAAGCTATTTTAAAAGCTATTTTCTAACATACAGATAATTGTGGATGCTTCTTACTAACACACTAATTTTGCAGGCACTTCTGAATCAGCATACTGTGGACCAGAGTAAGAAGAATTGTGTTCTGGTTCATGTATATTTTGTTTATATTTACTCATTATAAAATAAAAACAGTGAAAATATAATTCCAGATGGAAATAATGACGGGAACTGCAAATTAGGCCAGTTGGTATTGAAAGGTGCACCAAGGAAATATTGCCTCCATTCCCAGTAAGCACATATGCATATTCTTCTCCCATACCAACTACTCCAGTTACTAAGGCCATCTGCTGTGTCTCTCCAGTGAATATGAAAGGTGGCAACCAGAAAGAAATGGGTTGAGTTTTTCATTTCTGGAATCCTCCTCACCCCCCAAAATTTTCACTGAGTACTCACCTTGTTGTTCACACCAGCATTTTTCCACTTAGCATTTTAGATTTTCTATGTCGATACAGTGGTGCCTCGCTTAGCGATGTTAATCCGTGCAGGAAAAAACTGCTAAGTGATTTCATCGCTAAACGGAATTAAAAAGCCCATAGAAATGCATTAAAATGCCATTACAGTGGACCCTCGACTTACAAACGGCTCGATTTACAGACGGCTCGACTTACAGACTTCTCTGGCTGCAAAATTTAGGTTCGACCTGCAGCCAGAGAATCGACCTACAGACCAGAAAAAACCCCAAAATGGAACAAAAACGGCTGGTTACGGGATTAATCAGTTTTCAATGCATTTTAGGTCAATGGAGACTCGACCTGCAGACTTTTCGACTTGCAGCCACCGTTCCAATAATTCCGTAAGTAGAGGGTCCACTGTAATGCATTCCCATGGGCTTCAAAACTAACTTTAAAGCGAAGATCCTCCATAGGGGAGGCCATTTTCAGTGCCTCTAAAGCGAGGACACACAGTGGGTGGCCATTTTGTTTACCAGCGGCCATTTTGAAACAGCCGATCAGCTGGCCGAAAATGGGGGCTTTGTGATGATCGTTCCCCTGCGAATTTTCCCCATAGGGACCATCGCTAAGCGATCGCTTCATCGCTAAGCGATCGCTTCATCGCTAAGCGATTTCATCGCTCAACAGAGTGATCGCTAAGCGAGGCACCACTGTAAAAGTATTTTGCCTAAAGAGTTCCTTCTCTACTCTGTTACTTTTAGTTCTTTTTGAAGATTGTTTGTGTTCATGCATGCATGTATATGACAAAGACAGTCCATATCTTATGTGGAAATCTGGAGAATACTTCCTAAACCTGTTGTTCCTGTCAATTAATGCTGTCCTGACACGTGGATATGGAAAACTGCAGATAATAGTGAACACTATCTATCTCTATATACCGTATTTCCTTGAAAATAAGACAGGGTTGTTTATTAATGTTTGCTCCAAAAATGCATTAGGGCTTATTTTCAGGGGATGCTTTATTTCTTTCACGTACAACCATCTACATTTATTCAAATACAGTCATGTCATCTTCTTCTGGTTGCTGCACAATGGTGGAGGGTGGGGTTTCACTTGACTGGGGCTTATTTTTGGGGTAGGGCTTATATTATGAGCATCCTGAAAAATCATACTAGGCCTTATTTCAGGTTAAGTCTTATTTTCGGGGAAACGAGTAGCATGGTAAAAGGAGGAAAAATCAGAAAAAAATATTTCCACATTTAGTAATACATGTGAAAATAGTTATTTTCTTGATTTTTTTTCTTTTAATATTTTCAATATTTTCAGTCCATACATAAATGCATCAGTGGATAGTGATCCCACTGATAAGGGGGTCCTACTGTATTGAAATAGCCCTTTTATGATCACAAGCAGTTTAATTATCTTAACATTTTAATGTTTTCATTATAACTATATTTCATATACATCTTTATTCATATTAGAGAATTACACAATTTAAATATTATGTAAGTATATGAAATACAGGTATAATTAAAACACACTATATATATTTATGTGTGTGTGTGTTTTAATTATACCCTTCTCTCCTCTAAACTTACTATAAATAGCATGTCTGCTGATAGCCTAAATAAATGGGACAGAGACCTATTGCCAATTTATACTTGCTTAAGTGAAATCACATAAGCATTGGGAGCAAATTACCAATCCGAAGGTGCTGGTTGCTTCCCTGGCCATGCACCTGAGTGCACACCTAGGAAAGTGCCCCAATACGGCTTGCAAAATGATTAAGTAAATCAATGGGCAAAATCATGTTGCATGACCAGCATAACCAGGATCCGGTGGTGGAATTAATTTAAACTACTTGAAAGCCTCCCATTCCTCAGCTCCCCTGCCCCCACTTCAGATTCCTAGGCTCTCTGGGGCTCCCTTTTGCCCCAGGGAAGTTTTTGGGACTACCAAGAAAGGGTTGGGGATACTTTAATAGTCCAAAATAGACGCTGGATCATTGTTAGTGGTGCCGATCCCAGTGGTGGCAGTGATTCTTGACTGTTAAAGTTTCCCTTGGAACTTGAAAAGGGGGGCAGAAAGCTTCACATTAGTTTAAATTATTTCCAGCACTGGATCCCATTTCCACTGGCATCACCCCATTATAGGGGTACAGTTGAAGCCCTCCTGGTTGTTGTTGTTTAGTCGTTAAGTCGTGTCCGACTCTCCATTACCCCATGGACCAGAGCACCCCAGGCCCTCCTATCTTCCACTGCCTCCCAGAGTTGGGTCAAAGTCATGTTGGGCGTTTCGGTGACACTGTCCAACCATCTCGTCCCCTGTCTCGTTCCCTTCTCCTCTTGCCCAGTATGCTATTTATCTGAAGTATATGTATGGAGATGTATGCAATTTATCTGAAGTAATTACGGTATAAAATTCTGTTTGCTGGCATATAAAAGATTCTTTAATACTAATTCCCATTTGCAGAGTGTTTAATTATGAGGAAACAGGTTGACTTTGCTTCTTTAACTAGCACTGAAAGAATGTGATACACAACGGGAGAACAGCAGATGGAGGCAGGATTTGACTAAGAGCATCCTTCCCGAATGTGGTGACCTCCTTCTGCTGAATTAAACTACAAAATTCATCATTCCCATCAATCATAACCATAACTGGAGACGCTGGAGCTTGTAGTCCAACTAACAGGTCACAGTACCAGGTCAGGAAAGCTCTGAATAGGGATGGAGGTAGTCTTATTAATCTCCCACTCCTGACTGTACCCCCTTCTTGTATGCACACCTTAATGTAGTAAAGAGGTTTGAGTGTGCCAGTGAAGCTGCGAGCAATGCCATCAAGAGGTCAGAGCCCATTATGGGACTGACTGTACTACTACTACTAATAATAATAATAATAATAATAATAATTGTGTGCTATCGAGTTAATTCTAACTTACAATGACCCTTTCAGGATTTTCTAGGTAGGGAATACTCAGAAGTGGTTTGCCATTCTGTTCTTCTGGTGGTGCCCTGGGACTATGCCACTTGACCAAGGCCAAACAGGTTGACTGTTCTCCCATGAAGCACAAAACTCTCAAGTTTGGTTCCACCTAATTTACTACTCTACAGACTTACTATATAACCTATGGTTCCACCTAATTTACTACTCTACAAACTTACTACAAAACTTACTACAAGGAAATCAACTGTGAATTATCACTGGAAGGACAGATCCTGAAGCTGAGGCTCCAATACTTTGGCCATCTCATGAGAAGAGAAGACTCCCTGGAAAAGACCCTGATGTTGGGAAAGAGTGAAGGCAGGAGGAGAAGGGACGATAGAGGACGAGATGGTTGGACAGTGTCACTGAAGCGACCAACATGAATTTGACCCAACTCCGGGAGGCAGTGGAAGACAGGAGGGCCTGGTGTGCTCTGGTCCATGGGGTCACAAAGAGTTGGACATGATTAAATGACTAAACAACAAGAAGAACAACTTACTACTGTCTATGGGCAAAATAGCACAATGCACGCCTAAGCCTTCCAAAGTTTTCTCCACTGGCTTTTCTTTTTACAGTGTATCTTTAAAACTCCTCACCTGCTATTTCCATCTGCAATTTGCTTAATGTGAATATTATATGTCAAGACTGTGAGGACTGACAAGCTTTCAGAAGAAATTCTATTCATTTTGTTACCGTGCATCACCACTTCCCATCAAGACAATCTTCTTTTTTTCTAACACACAAAAGAAGTTGAATATTTAAACAGTTTTTTTTAAAAAAAATCAAGGGTTATTTCTAATTACATGCACAATTGCTAATCCATCTGTTTACCCCATGCTGTAAATTTCTTGGTTATACATGCCTGAATAATGATTAAAAATTAAAATATCCTAAGGAGTCAAGTGAATGTGTCTCAGGGTATAGAATAGATTATATGTACTACAAGATTTTTCTCAACTGCTCTCCTGTGGTATCCAAATTAATCCAGGCAGGTAAACACCACTAACTATTTCTACTGCAACTATTTTCTAAAGAGATACATTCAGGGTAGAAACAAACATTAGAGATAACTCGTGACTGAAAGAAGGAAATTTTTTTACTAATGAAAATATCTGAATGTCACAGCAGGAGCTTCTGTCACTTCCATAATTATATTAATTACCTTGCTACGTTTAGTGATGGGGCACACACACATAATTTCTAAATCGATTCCATTTAGAATGGTGTTTATTGCAAAGGAAATGTAAATATGTTTTACATCTTCTTTAAATTTTGTTTTTTTTAGCCAGTGACACTTTAACGTTGTTTAACTTTAAAATTAATACTGTACATTAATTTATTGTGATTTTAAACATATGTACTTTTTAGTTGAGAAAGGCAGTATGTATGTGTATGTGAATAAATACATAAGTAAAAAAGTTTTTCAGCTTCCCTCTAGCATTTCTATTGTGTCCTAATTCTGTACTGGCTGTGAGAATTTTTTCCCCCTTGAATGCAAATTTGGGCATAACTTCTGCTTGTTCTTAAAGTCCACACATTTTTAGCTGAACAAAGTACATTTGTCAATATTCTTCAGATGTACAGATTTTTTTGATACACATGCACTGTCATGCATATGTTTCCTCCCCTCTGAAATACAATTGCAAATCTGGCAGCTGCAGAGATCTTGGAAGAAAACGTTACCGTAATTCCATAGGATATTTGGTGGGGAGGGGAGGTGGGAAAATAGTACTTCCATGTGGGTTGACAAATCCAAAACAATTTTATTCTCTTCCCTATTTCCTCCTCCTGATTCCTCTCCCCACACACTTTGCGAAATTGGCCAGTGTAGAGAATATGGATTGTAGAGGAAACGTAAGCCAGGTCTTTGCCTTCTGGCTGAGCCAAAGGGAACAAGCAAATTAAGAACCAGGCATGGAGAAGCAAGATAGAGAGAGAGAAGAGGCGGGGAGAAAGAAAAACGTATATTCAACGGACACAGAGTATAAGCGTTCTATATGTTTATCACTGGAGCACATACTACACATGCCGTATTTGAGCAACGAGGGCTTTGAAAGGGGATTGGTTCTGCACAGATAAATTGTGAAGCAAGGTGATTGGAGGCGTAAGCCAAAACCCTTTGAGCTGCCAAGGAAAACGGCATTATCTCGGCTCAACAGCTAGTGTGGAACACTCGCCTTCAAATATGCACACCCCTTCCGTCACTTTGAGACTCTGAGCCCAGATCAAAAAGCTTTCACCTCTGACAGCCTAAAATGAGGGCTTCCAAAACCACATCAAGGAGAACCTCATCTTGGGAGGTAACTGCAAAAAGTGGGATTCCTTTCGTCTGTAAAATTGAGGAGAAGACTGCAGTCAACTGGGTCTTTACTTCAAAGGGCACTGAGGAAGTGGCGCAAAGGGGGTGAAAGAGAAGCCAGAAACTAGGCTATGCGTTGCATATATTATTATCAGCCTCTGAGCCGCCTCTAAGCCAGAATTACTATTCCTATTACAGTGGGGTCTTGACTTAAGAACGGTTCGAGTTAAGAACATTTTGACTTAAGAACCACTCTCATAGGAAAATATTGACTTGACTTACATACTTAGATTTGAGTTAAGAACTGGAAAAAAAAACATGTGGGAGGCAGGAAAAGTGCAAAATTTGAACTTTCAGTTAACTGTTAGCCAGTGAAAAGGGTGCCTGTCTGCTTCCTCACTCCTCCCAGCATTTAGAGAGTGGATTGGGAGACAGTCTTCAGACTGCCTGGTACTGCTTGGACTGTATTTTCCCTGCCTTCCCTGAACCTTTCTTGACCTAAGAAAAAAAGAAACAAAATATCCCCCTCTAGTGGTCGAAGGCAGAATAGCAGCTTCCCATTAGTTTCTATGGACGGAAAAGAGCAGATACGGATCAAATGGTTTTCAATGCATTCCTATGGGAAATGCAGATTTGACTTGAGAACTTTTTGACTTGAGAACCGCCTTCCAATACGGATTAAGTTCTCTAGTCAAGACCCCACTGTACTATGTGGTACCAACAGGAGTCTTAAGATTTACATACGACATGGTTTTAAATTTATAATGACTAGATGTGTTGACTTACCAATTGTCTTACCAATTTCAAAACAGGTTTCAGCAGAAAGGCTACAGTCATTAAAGATACAATCTCCCTGATATAGGTGGGGGAAGAGACTTTGCTTTCGGGGAATTCATGGGTAGTTGCTATAATTGTTGTTGATATATGACAACAACGAATCTTCTCTGTACATTCAAATATCTTCAGGAGTCTGGAATAGTCTTAGAAAAGTTCTCCCAATGTCACCCCACTAAAAGGTGTCACTGAAATATTCAAAAATAAGCCAGTTCCCCCAATCCCAGCTATTTCTGTGATGTAAGTTGATGGCCTTCAAGACAATGATTCATGGAGACGAGGATCACAGGGGACCTGAAGCTCACATTAAAATCAGAGATGAAAAAAGATTTCCTATCATATGAATGCAACTAGTTTACAAACCCCTGACTCTCCCATGTAAATAGCATTATCAGACAAGACACAGAACTGTGTGAACATCATAAGACAAAACACAAATTTATTTCTTCCAGAGGCTAACGAGCCAAAAATTCTAAGGCCTTTCCCAACAGGCAATGTGATGGGCATATCGAAAATCTGACTCGTCTAGAAAATAAGGCAAACCACGGCTTTTTTTTCTTCCTGCATTTTTGTTGTTGTTGCAGTAACTCAAGTCTATTTCCTTAAGCAATCCACAGAGTAAAAGAAGCTATTTTTGGCCTGTTCGGAACTAGATAATAATTATAACCCAAGCACGTAACACTGGAATTCACTTCTAAAAAGCTGCTGTTGTTATGTGCCATCAAATAACTTTCAATTTACTGTCAGCCCTAGTGGGATTTTAGAGCTATGTGAGGTGTTCAAGGGGGCTACCCTCTCTCTGTGATTTTCCACAGCTGGGCAGGAATTTGAACCCAGGTCTCTTGAGTTCTAGTACAACGCTCTATCCATTACACCGTACTGGTTTTGACTTCAGACAGACAGAGTAAAAGGGTGAAGAGCTGAAATATGACTCCCCCTGCAGACTTACAAAAGCAGCATCTTACAGGCAGAGGTCTATCATTTGTGCCAGCTGCTTGGAGCGGGTAGTGTTATAGGCAATAAAGAAGTAATGTGAAACAAGAGCTATTTTCCAGGCTTTCTCCCCTGGAGGCCTGAACCACATGAATACTGGCATTATTTTGGCATAGAGTTAAAATTCATGATACATAAAAATCCAAAACAAACAAACCACCTGTAGAAATCTCAGGCTTCTCTTTAACAGATTAATTTTTAAAATGTAAAGAGACTACAGGAGTATTTTTTTTTAAATTCTCCATGGGAATTCTAAATTATTGAGGGTTAGCAGAAGAAGTAGGGCCCGAGGTAGAGATGGCATTCCCAGCTTGTGCACTTCCTGAACTCAATGAGAATTCTAATGCTGTACTAGAATGAGGCCAACAACTGTTGTTCACACAACTGTCCGCTTCCAAAACATCCTACAAGTAACATCACAGACTCATCGAATAACTGAGTTGGAAGGCCATTGAGTCCAATCCTCTGTTCAACGGATAAATCCAAATTAAAGTAGATCTAACAGATGATTGTCCAATTTTCTCTTGAATAAGGTAAAGGTAAAGGTTCCCTTTGACATTTAGTTCAGTCGTGTCCGACTCTAGGGGGTGGTGCTCATCCCCGTTTCCAAACCATACGGCCAGCGTTTTGCCCGTAGACAGTTTCCGTGGTCACGTGGCCAGCGCAACCAGACACGGAACGCTGTTACCTTCCCACAGTGGTGGTACCTATTCATCTGCTTGCATTTTTACAGTAGACCCTCGACTTACAGACAGCTCCACTTACAGACCTTTCGAGTTACAGATTTCTCTGGCCACAAAATTTAGGTTCGACTTGCAGCCGGAGAATGGACCTACAGACCAGGGGAAAAAAAACAAAATGGAACAAAAACGGCCAGTTACGGATTAATTGGTTTTCAATGCATTGTAGGTCAATGGAGCCTCGACCTACAGACTTTTTGACCTGCAGCCACCATTCCAAGATGGATTAATTCCGTTAGTCGAGGGTCCACTGTACATGCTTTTGAAACTGCTAGGTTGGCGGGAGCTGGGACACAATGGGAGCTCACTCCGTCTCATGGATTTGATCTTACAACCGCTGGTCTTCTGACCTTGCAACAGAGGCTTCTGTGGTTTAACCCGAAGCGCCACCACGTCTCTTGAACACCTCCAGCATTAAGGCGTTCACCACCTCCTGAGATAATTGGCCCCATTGTCATACCGCTCTAACCATTAAGAAGTTTTCCTGATATTCAGCCGAAATCTGGCTTCCGGTAGCTTGAGCCTATTAGTACATGTCCTGCTCCCTGGGATGATCAAGAACAGATCCTGCCCCTCTTCTTTATGACTATCTTTCAAGTATGTGAAAAGTGCTATCATATCCTCTTTTCTCCTGGCTAAACATGCCCAGTTCTTTCAGGTGTTACAAATACTAACCTAATAACAACCCTGCTCTGGTGCTGAAATGCTAAGCTAGTAACAACCACAACACACTAATTCTGCTTTCTGGCTTCGGAACTGCCACCACCACAACACCTAAAAAAGGATCACAGGATATTTTTTATACTAACGAATTACACTGACTGCGACCAAAAAATCCAGCACGAACAGCAAAATACAGCATATTTACTGGGACAATTTTTGTCCCAGCTGTTTCCTACCTCTCTTTTTTAAAAAATGTACCACATGGCAACTGATTCAGTGTGTCTACTTTGGTATGGACCTTAGTATTTAGGCCTCCAGTTATCAGAAAATCTTGGGGCAAGAGATCTGAACAATTCTGCCACTTTCCCTTATGTTTAGCCATTTTCTAGCCCAGGACAGCAATCAGGCCCGTTTTCTGATAGATTGGGAGCTCCCTTTTGAGCTGACCTAGATTAAAATCCACTGCAGCAGAAAGACAAAGAGGTTTCCTCAGGCCCTGGCAGAGAAAGACCCACTGCCTGAAATAATAAAGAGTACTGTCTTCAACATTTGCTCTCTTTGTCTCCCTCAGTCTTGAGGATGTGGAGGGAGGGAGGGAGGGAGAATTTAGTAGGGCTATTTAAGAAAACATTTCCTTCAAGTACATGTGTAGCTGGAAAAGGTTCCCTTTAGTGCAGCTTCTCTTCAAACCGTGATGTCAACGTGGCCAGACGTGTTACCCTGCCAAAGTAACTCGCAACAGAAATTGTTATCACTACACCAGCCACGAAAATCACTTGCTGTTTTAAGTTGTTCGGTTGCTCAGGACCGGTTCCTTTTTCTCATGTAAGGTGGATTGGCTGGGAGTATTCTGTCTTTAACTGGAATATAAGGATGCTGAGTCAGCCACAACAGCAGAGGGATATTGTCCTTTGCTCCAAAAATAATTTTATTTGCTGCGACCCAGCCATCTACCAGGTAGTGGCCTATAGTGTCCTCTTGCTTATTTAACTGGATGTGCTAGGCATTAGAGGAAGTGTGGATGGCTACCCCTCACGTTGCCCTGTTCTTTGGCAGGAAACATTATAATTTGGAGTGGCAGAGGGATTCCTATTGCCCAGTGAAAATCGGAACAGAAAGAGTCCCTAGCCACCTCACAGAAGGAAGGAAGGAAGGAAGGAAGGAAGGAAGGAAGGAAGAAGCAAAGCTGACAAAGTATAAATAAGGAGGCCGGAAAACCCACAACAACCAAAGTATAAATTACTTGTGTTTGAAAAAAGTGGGTTGCATTACTGTTAAAAGTAGCAGTATGTCCCTATGTTATGCAGAAAAGTAATGAGTAACTACTATGGTGACACTAGGTGGAATTATGCTGGTGTTCCTGAAGAGACTGTGTAATGTGCCATGGCTAATTGCAGAAGAACTGGGGCACAGGCCAGAACCAAGCATGTGACCAAAAGAAGCCTGGCAACTCGTCTATTAATCACAATTAGCCATAGCAAGTAGACTCTTGGTCTAGATGGGCAGGATAAAAATCTAATAAATAAATGAATAAGTAAATAAGTAACACAGCTCTTCTGTGGGCACCAACAAGATTCCTGCTGTAATTTTTTTAAAACATTCTAAGCTCTGGAAATCAATATACAATAGGAACCACATATCTGTGGGGGATTGGTTCCCCAGTGAAACTAGAAAATAAGGAAGGCAACTTGAATAGCGAATGCTATACACAGTATGGTCTCTGGCTCTATATCATAGCCAGTTCTGCTAATGACATCAAGGAAATCTATTTCTCTAACGAATGCTGTGCACTCTATGACTCCCTCTAGAGGCTAGTTATAGTAACTTCACTGTTTTGTGTGTGTGTGCACGCACGCACACACACAGACACACACACAGACACACACATTTTTTTCTTTTAATATTTTCAGACCATGGATAAGTAAATCAACTGATCCTGATCCTGCGGATAAGGTGGTCGTCCTAGTGTACTCAAAGTAAATGCAAGGGTGACAGTGCAACGAGAAAGCACATGGGGTGCATATAGAAGCTCCAGTTATCTCCAAGCGGGACAGGAAAGATTTTCCCCCACCTTGATTTTTAGCCCTAGAAAACCGCTGCCAGTAAGTCCAAACAGTACCAAGGCAGACAAACAAAGGCTTCAATTCAGCACAGTTTCTACTGTCCCAATATATTGTTGTTTCGACTTAAATATCACCCTATAGTGCTAAAGCACTCTCTGGTTTACAAAGAGGCTTAATAAAATATTTAAAGGTGTGTGGGATGTCATTCAAGTTCAGTGCAAAGCATAAAAGAACTGTGATTTTTGTATCTGGCCATGGAGCCAAGCGTTGGGAGCTCAATTCTCCACTCTGCCTCTTTGACAGAGATTGGACTCAATGACCCATAGGGTCCCTTCAAGTTCTGCAGTTCTAAGATGATTATGATGATGATTAGGAGGACGATTTCTATAACATGCCATCTTTTATTCTGCAACTTATGTCTGAGTTTATGGGTGGGTTTGGAAATGTTTATGAGTAATCTAGTGAGAAAGGCCAGATTACTCATAAACATGTTTGAACTTGCTTATGGGTTCCAAGGCAGATTGCAGAGAAAATGTGAAATGGCATAGCAATCTTCCCCCTCATGATGATGACGATGATTAAGCCGCAATCCTCAAAACTTTTTTTTTTATTTAAAAGAGCTAGGAGAGCAGAAGACATAAACATCAAGAGAACATTGTTTACTGTGTTCAAAGTAAGTGAAACAGATTAATATATTTGTGTCTACAGTACTTACCTACCTATCTACCTATTTGGTCAGAAACGCAGACATTGTTTCCATGACCTTTTGTTACCCTGAATAAATGTGTATTATTTTCAAGATGAGTTATATAGGACACAGGGAACAAGTACACATACTTCAGAAGAGCTTCTAGATTTATATTTATATTCCACCATTGAATGCTTCATCTTCTGTGTTGTATAACTGCTACATTGGACAGAGTACTTTTAGAGTATTCAGAGCAACTCAAGAAGGCAGGAGCCAAAACATCTAGCAAATTGCAATTTTTTTCTGTCTTGTTAGTCGCTTTAACCAATGCATAAGTATGTTTGCCATTAAAAAAGGGAAGCACTGTGAGTAGTAGGTTAGCAGGAAATAGGCGAGAAATTTGTTTCAGGTTTTCTGCTTCTAATAAGAATTATGTGACCACATCCATCATATGAAACGAGGAGAACGAAGGAAGCTTGCTAAATTCCTCCTTCACATTGGCTCAGACAGCTGTGACACAATAAGACAATTTGATGAGGAATTTTCAAGCCCCATGAAACTCCTGACCCTCTCTGTGTGAGAGGAAGGCAAAGCACCTCTCCTTGAAGGAGCTCTGCAAGATACACACAATATCTCTGTGTAAAATATTGCTTTTTTAACATGATTGATTCGTCTGAAAAGTGGTGGTGGAGGAAAGCTTTGCAGATACCCTGGACTGCCAGAAAGACAAACAAGTGGGTGCTATTTCAAATCATGCCCGAACATTCCCGGGAGGCAAAAATGTTGAAACTGAGACTGTCCTACTTTGGGCACATCATGAGAAGGCAGGATTATTTGGAAAAGACAATAAGGATGGCAGAGGTGGAAGGCAGCAGGACAAGGGGAAGATAAAATATGGGCTGGCTCTTTAAAGGAAGCCACAGGTTTGAGTCTGCCAGAGCTGAGCAGGACAGCTGAGGAGAGGACATTACTTATGGAGAGCGCTCATTCTTAGGGTCACCGTGAATAAGAGGTGTCTCAATGCTACAGAACACCAGCAGTCCTGAAAATACGGGTTTCCTTTCAAAGGGGAAAATATTTTCTATCATTCTTTCTCTTTACAGCAAACCTAGAAGGACTTGATGAATGTCCAAAATGATCCAACGATCTCCCAAGACTTCTATAATTTAAAAAAATATATCCATAAAACTCTGAGTTTGAATTTCATTCTGCAGGACAACCCATCCTGCCAGAGGCTCACCATTATTTGTTAAAAAGAAGGAAAGAAATGGATGTCCTTCTCGGGAAGAAGACAAGCTTGAGAAGCTACCCCTGCTTGAAATGTCTTTTTCTACCCTGATTATTAAAAGGAACTTATTTTCTATCATGCATTTCATGTGGCCACTCCAGCTTTATGCCTAACAACAATACCTCAGCCTAAGCTGTTCCATGGAGGTTGAAATTTCCCTGGCACCTGAAAACTGCTCCATGAGTTTATTCACAAGATTTTGGTAAGTCAGTTACCTCAAGATATGTTTGCTCACAATTATTATTACAGGTGAGGTTATCTGGAAGTTGAGTCATGAGAACTGGACTTCTTTCTTGTTAGGTTGAAATGTTTCGCTACCCATTCAAGTACAGTGGGGTCTCGACTTACGAACGGCTCGACATACGAACGTTTCGACTTACGAACCGCTCTCATAGGAATATATGGACTCGACTTACGAACTTAGATTCGAGTTACAAACTCTTTTTTCCCCTTTTTTTAAAAGCTAAGTCATCTTAGGTTAAAAGAAAAAAAGAAAAAATCCCCCTCTAGTGGCAGAAGGCGGAATAGCAGCTTCCCATTAGTTTCTATGGACGAAAAGAGCAGATACGGATTAAATGGTTTTCAATGCATTCCTATGGGAAATGCAGATTCGACTTACGAACTTTTCGACCTGAGAACTGCCTTCCAATACGGATTAAGTTCGTAAGTCGAGACCCCACTGTAGCTTCTTCAGTCTGAGGAGAGTTTTTTAAGCAACTGAATTTCCTTTCTACTTCAATCTTAAATAAATATGTTAAACTGATCATTTGAGTGATTTAGTTCCTTGGCTGTGATTTGGCCTTCAACCATCACATCACCAGATCATTAAAAACAGAACAAAATGCATTATCAGGAAATCCAAGACTACCCAATAATGCAAACCTGTGAATGAGGCTTAGGGCATTTACCCACCTGCATGTCATTCAGATCTCTGCCTGTATTGATCTGATTATTTGTTCATTTATTGTGTTGTTGTATTTTGTTCCCATAACAACCACAAAGCCAGTAGCAGAAATAGTAATCACTAGCAGCTCCAACAAAAAACAGATTTATTTAATAAATGTATTTATTTACTTAAAATATTTTACCCAGGCTTTCTCTTTCAAGTGGTTAAAACGCTGTACTGCAGCTAAAACTGTGCTCACGACCTGGGGTTCAAATCCCAGGTAGCCGGCTCAAGGTTGACTTAGCCTTCCATCCTTCCGAGGTCGGTAAAATGAGTACCCAGCTTGCTGGGGGGGCAATGTGTAGCCTGTATAATTAAAAATAGTAAACCGCCCGGAGAGTGCTTGTAGCGCTATGGGGCGGTATATAAGTCCAATAAATAAATAAATAAATAAATAAATAAATAAATAAATAAATAAATAATATCAAAAAGACAGCATTTAAAGCTAATAATCATGAGTATACAAATAAATTGACGACCAAATTTTGACTTGACTTCCAAAAGAATAGGGAGAGATGAAAGTATTCAGTATCCATCATCAATTCCATCTTATTTATATGGAGTTTCAATTTATAGGATTTCATCCCATTAATTGACTCTTGATACCTGATAATTTGCCTGTAAATGCTAGTTACCAAGAATAGAAAAACACACTTTTTAATCATCTGTATCACATGGCAATACAGTTGGAGTTGGTTCTTGCACCTTGCATGGTGTACCAATCTTTTGAATGACATTTTAAAAAGTGTGTAATGGTTTGAATTAAAATTCACTGCTACCCTCAGAGCACAAAAATGCAATAAATCAAGACAATAAATTACTTCTATGCTTTGCTGGGGAATTAGCATCCATATATGGGAAATAAAACAGTAAATTTATGGCCTCAATCAATTTGTTTTTATGTATATAACTCCATCATTTGTTTTATTTACCTTCTTCTACCATTCCCTGCCCCTAAACTAAACCTCTTCTAGAAACAACTCCGGATGGAAAGGTAATAGCCTGTTATGGATCATGTCACGGCAATTTTTAAAACTCCAGTGCATTATAGAAACTATTATAGAACTCGAGCCTACCAATTACTGGAACCATTAGAGAACTCCAGCTTAATGAATACTTCATGAAGGTGAACCAGTGTCATCCTGAACTTAGTTATTTTTGAGAAAATAAACAACCAAGCTGAAGACCTGTAATACACAGGCACAGACAGAATGAAAGTCATATCCATGGACAGCATTACTCACTCAGAACCTCTGTCCTCTAGTAATTAAGGACTCTTGAGGAACTGCCCTTGTGAATTCCAGTTCAAACCAACACGACCCTTAGATTCTTGTAGCAATATGTGGATTCAAACATAACCCAAAGCATTCTCCCCTCTCATCGTTATATTCCAGTTATTGGTTTAAAATATATTGACTAACATTTTAAAATCACTGATTCATATCCTGCCTTCTTTCAAAACTGGGACTCTTACCGCAGGTTTCTTCTAAAGTACAGATAAAAGCACGGAAGATAAAATATTAAAGTACAGTTTTGAAAAATATAAAAATTGAATTAATTAAAAGCAGAGCACCCACTGATTATCTTTATCTAGGAGAGGGAAAGTATGTTATAAGATTAGAAACAGAGCGATTTATGGGGTTTCCTCTTTCATTTCTTACTCTTGTATAAACTGTTTACAACAGTTGATTTAATGTTAAACAATAGTCCCCAGATATCAATCATCCTTTGTCTACTGAATTGGGTACAGCAAGAATCCCGAGGGCATATTATCCCTGTGTCATAAAGGTCCTATCAGAGATATTCTGTCTCGTACTACTTGTAGTACAGTATAGGCAGTAGATGTAGCAGCACAAAGACAGCACTGAACTATCTCTCAAATGATAGACCTGACAATCTTCCCGCTCTCAAAAAACATCCCACACAATCCTCAATTGCCACATTAGTTGACAGATTTCCTCATGAACTGATATATAACAGATGTTTCCTAAATCTTGCTAATATCTGCCTATTAATCTGGTAACATTAATTGGCAAATCTGAAAAATTGTTAAAACACATGGTAAAGAGGAACCCCAACAGTGGGAAGATGAGTTTAAGGTCAAGTATAAAGAAAACGGTAGCTCTCTGCTTTGGAAAAAAAATGATAAAAATATCATTGGCAAAATTTCTTCCTCCTTTTATCTTGATACCAGCATTTACCTCAATTTAGTATCCGACTTACAATGAAACTAACCATGGATATTCTTAACCAGGTTCTTTTTTCACCATCTTTTGCAAACCCAGATTTCAGATCCTGATTAAGATGAGAACCTGGTTAGCATGAGTCATAGTATCATCATTGCACATATAATACTGAATCATGATGACCAAATTTGTGTCTGAGAGAACTCAGCATATATTAACAAATTTGGCTCCCAGTTCGCAAACTGTGGGGAGCAAGTACTGTGTTTATCAGATATAATGACTTAAGAGGTCATCTGAAAACTGAAGATAACATGAACATATCAGTTATTATTAACATACAAAGTAAAAGATATTGCATTACCTGTTTTGGTATTGATGATGAAAAAATTCTGGGGGTTTCCACTGGTAATCCTGTAGGTCAACTTTTCGTTAGTGCTGGAATCAGGATCTTGAGCCTGTATCTGAATAACTGATACATCCTTAGGGGAGTTTTCCAAAACTGATGGATAATAAATGGGCTCAGAAGTCAATGGGGCATTGTCATTCACATCTTCCACCTCCACATAGACTTCGATTGTGGTATAAAGTGGAACGACACCACGATCTGTTGCATACACGGTTAGCCAATAGGACTGAGTTGTCTCTCGATCCAGGATATCAGCTGTATATATAACTCCTGCAGAAAAAGAGAGAGAAATATTAAGGGTTTCTGGAAAGAACAAGAGAGCAATCTCAAGTGCAAAGCTGTAAAATAGAACTCCATGAGAAAATGCTGCATAGCCATTTTATGCAATCAGATGCCCAAATCCAGAGAGCAGGTTGGTTGATGTCCATCAATATGAGGACACCAGCTTTCCTGACCAGTAGCTGATTATATGCAGTCTTCCTCTTTGCCTATTTTTCTTTCACACTCCGCCCTCAGACATTCCCCATACTATCATCCTCTTTGTTCAGCCCCTCCTACTCCCTGACCATCCCAACTTAGGCTGCAAAACAATGCCATCTACTGTGAAACTTGCTAGGGGTGTAAAATGGAGGAATTCACTTTTTAACCGATCACAAAGGCCAATTTGAATCAATCCTGCCTTTTTTGCTCTCTGCTGCTGGGGCCTTCTCCTTTTTTCAAGGTGGAACAAATTAAACAGATTCTTCCCTATGTGATTAGTTGTTTCATTCTCCAAAAGGAGGTGCTTGTGACTGTGGGTGATGTTCTGGTGACATAGTAAGCTGAGCGTGATGTTTTGGACAGTAGGAACACCTACAGTACTTGAAAATCTTTCTCCCTAATCATTCCGAAGTATTCCTTTCTTTTTTAAAAAAAACAAACTATCAGGTTTAGCACTAGATCACCTGATCACTACATTGATATACTAGTATAGCGCTAGATCACCTCTGCACAGCTGATCAAAAAATATTAAAATTCAATATGAAATAGGAAAAACTTCTACAAACTACAGCAGGCTACTATATCCATGTAGTATATGTGTAGGTTTTTGTACATTATAGAGAACTTTGGAAAACTACTCCCTTTCCTAATCTTGTGCAACACTTTAAACAGCCCACCAGCTTTACAATGAACCATAAAAGGAGAATGGGAGACTGGCAGAGGGCGGGATTAAAGGAATGGAGATGGTGAGCTGTGGCACACATCAAACTAACTGAAGGGCCAGCGTGGCCCCTGGGGCCGAAACAATCCACAGTCTCCGCGTGATAATGTAATCCAAACAGATGCATAAAAGAGAATGCAAACCAAGCCTTGCCCTTACTAACAGCAACATATAAACTGATGTGCACTGTGGAACACGTCAGTGTGAAGTGACAATTCACTCATTATGGGCAATGTACTAGACTGACGAAAAACTCCACCCCTTTTCATGAATTAAATTAAAAGGTAGAGGAACGTGGTAGGTTCTGTCTCTTCCTAATGATGTAATGAATATTCAATCACATATTTTATTGGCTACCTTTGACATTTTGGCTTATCAGGGATTCCTTCTTGAATCCCTGTGGAGACTGGGAGATTTCCTGGAACACCAGTAGCGAGAAATAATAAGCACAGTTGTTGGTTGCCTCTCGCGCGGATTTCCAGGGCAAGATTAAGTCTGGCAGTCCTGCACTGCTTGTGATTTAAATTCATATTCTCCCATAGCACAATTCTACCTCTTTGTTACTCTTGTCAATTTCAGGCTGTTATACTAGTCAGTTTCAGACGCCCTACATGAAATGATAACAAACCATTTGAAACCCGATCAGTGCAAGAGTCTGAAATTCATAAGAGCAGCAAAGAGTCAACCAAAAGAAATGGGCAAACATAAGACTTCAGGCACAAACAGTGCAGGACTTCAGACTTGAATTCCACACAGGAAATTGTGGGAAGGGCAAAAATGGTTCTCTTCTAAAGCTTAGAGGCAGGGAAGACAAGTAACATAATCACAAATTCAAAACATTCTGTGATTTAATGTAATAGTATAACAAACGGAATCCCACAGTACAGGAAGAGTCCCCCCTTCCCCTCAGTCAAAAAATCCCTGATTATTAGCTAAATGAGTTCACAAAATTATAGCCAAGACAGCCTTCACTGTTTGCTATTCTGTTCTTAATGGCCAAGTAATGGCCCATAATGACCAATGCTCAGGCAATCTGATTAACATTCATTGTTTGCTTGCACAGCAGAAGGGAAGGACAGTAAGAGCTGATCAGGAGTCCTGACAAAAATGGCATCAGCTCCTGTACAACATCTAAGGAATTATGAACACAATTTCACAGGAAGGAACTGAAGACATTTTGCTAACCTGGAAATCTCAGGGGTGGGAGGAAAATCCTGTCAGAAGCTTACCTCCTGCTAACACTCCTTCACTGAATGTTTCAGTAAAGCCAACATATCTGTTACATAACCAAGCGTCTGGATGTCAAGCAGATTCTTAATTGTACAAACTGAGGCAACAGGGTATTGAGCGTGAGAAATATTAACATATTCAACAAATGCACAGAAGATCAGAATCAAGGTACTCTATATAACTAAGCCAACCGACCAACTATACAGTGGTGCCCCACAAGACTATGTTAATTTGTTCCACGAAAATCGCTGTTTTGCGAAAACATCGTCTTGCGAAATGCGGTTTCCCCCATTGGAATGCATTGAAATTTATTTAATGTGTTCCAATGGGGAAAAATTGTCATCGTTTTGGGAAAATTGCCCATAGGAAAACCGTTTTGCGAAGTGCGGATCAGCTGTCAAAATCGCTGTCTTGCGAAAAACGGTCCCGAAAACACCCGTTTTGTGAGTTACGGATCTAGCTCTCAAAATCATCGTCTTGCGAAAAACGGTCCCCCCAAAAAACCCATCTTGCGAAGCACAGACTGAAACATCGTCCAGCGAAAATCACCCATAGGAAACACCATTTTGCGAAGCGCTATAGTGATCGCAAAAACTCATTGTCTAGCGAATAAACCGTTTTGCGAGGTAATTGTCTAGCGGGGCACCACTGTACTTCTATGTAGCCTATGCTAATGTCTTTGATTCATACATACACTAGAACTGAGAATATGCAGCAACTTATCCTGTGCATTCTGAACATTCATTTTAAGTTTCTACAGTAGTTGCATATTATTTCCTCCATCTTCAGTAAGATGCCCTGGCTCATTTCTGTTTGGACTTCCATTGGATTGCTGTCATCCCACGGTTCCTTTAACCATCTGTAAAAGTATTACCACAGATCAACTAGCTCCATGTCTTTAACTGTATTTGCTACCACGCTCTGGACTAAGGCAATTTAGGAACTATTTCTGGCTTCTACTGAAACTATTAACCCAGGCTGACCTTAATGAAAATGTACTGAGCATTTTAATATTCCAAGTCCCACCTAAAGAGACAGACTTAACTGCAATTACTGAACAGCAGAAATAGCACTAAGCATATAGTGATAATCCATAGTGTGTGTCTAGAACTAGCAAGTTCACTTACAGTATATAAATTCAATACTTTTTGGGGGGGGTGTTAATTCTAATCCATCATTAAAATTCAAGGATGAAACGTTTTGAAAAGAAAGATCCTGGGAGCAAATAATAGACAGAATTAGGAAGGAAGCCATAGGGCAGAATGGAAGGAAAGGAAAGTTGGATTTAGCTGCCAATGCTAGTTAAAGAGTTTAAGTACATCAATTTGTCATTCACAGGAGAAAGATATGGCTCTTAGGCAGTGCTAATAGAGAATTTTTGATTATGCTATCCAGTGAACACTTCTCCAGGACCGCCTGCAGTCGTATGCACAGTTTTAGATAGCAAGCATGTGATTCTCCCCATAAGGAGCTACTGGCAAGTATGTTTAAGCCTTACAAGATAATATTAATGCCAGGTACTAAGAGTCATACTCACTTGTATAAACAACAGGGGTCTGAAGTCAAATGTTGAATTTGAAAAATAATTTTAACAATTCGCCAATGAATTATTAGGTATAACAGCAGCCATACTTAATAGGGGGCATTGGCACATTTGAAGAGGGCCACAGACTGGAAACAATTCTTCATATACCACCTTATGAGGTTCGTTATGTGACTTATACAATCCTGATTTGGTCTATATTTCTTTCGTATTGAGTTTATGGCCATGGGCAAAAAAAGCTGAGGCCAGTTGACTTAGAGCATGAATAATACCCGAACCATCAATGTGGTTTATACTATACAAACAAAATATGCATTTATTAGGGGCTTTCTCTACATTAACCTGGACCAAGGGTAGCATCCAGGTTCCAAACTCAGACTAATTAACGTGGTTTCAATTATCAATGACACATCATTGTGTTGATATAATTCATCAAGGCCACTTCACCAAAATTTACTGAAAAGGTGGAGAATATCTATCATATTAACAACATTTAGATTCGGGCAGGTGGCATGTGAGAGTATGGGGCCCAAATTCAAGCCCCAGAGAGGGCTAAACCTTGTTAATCACATCACTAAGCAAGTTGAATCTTGGATGGGACAGTCCCATCCGTTTGGTCAGCTTCAACACCCCCCATAGTGCTGTGGAAAGAAGACCTATGAAAGTTGTTTCAGTGCTATTACGGTGATACACTAAGTTTAGAATCACTCGGATTGGAAGGAAAACCTTATTTAGGGAAAGTAAATCCACAAGGGAATCATTAAGAAGAGACAAGTTTATATTTGAACTCATTGCAACTGACATTTATAATGTTTATGTCATGGACTTGGGGTGTGTGGGTGGGTACCGGGCTCACCACAAAAACTGAAAAACTTTGAACAGTATGGAAAAGTACATACATCAATGATTCCCAACCTTGGGCAATCAAGGTGTTCTTGGACTGCATCTCCCGGAAACCCTGGTGATGAAGGCTTCTTGGAACTGCAGTCCCAGAAAACCTGGGTTATCCAAGATTGGGAACCACTGCAAGAAATGCATAAAATAAATATTAAATATATGATATACGTTGATTACAAGGCATACAGAGTAATACAAGAGAACGGTGGATGAGGAGAAACACCAGATGCAGCTGAATTTGAGGGCAGGTGGGTACCGGTAATTTGGCAATTATAATCAAGAGGGGAGAAAATCAAACTTGCTGATGTATTAAAAAGCCCGTGATCTAAAAGGCAACCTCCCCTTTCTTCCTTCATCGGATCATGTATCTAAAATGGAACATCTAGAGACATCCATCATTATCTGCAAAGCTCCGCCCTGCCTTCGGGGATAAGTTAGCAATCTGCCCATGGCTGTCATTTCCTACCTCCATAGATACCTCCAACATTGCTGTAGCCATATTCCTTTGCTCGCCCCATACAAGCCTTAGAAAAGATCATACTTGAAGGGTTGCATCGTTCTGCCTCCCTCCATAGTTGCGTTTCTAACAGTTTCAGTGCTAAGTCTAAAAAGGAAAAGAATCCTGCTGACATAGGTACTGTCTCTCCATGAAAGCTTTGGTTCGTGCTTTCATGGAGAGACAGTACGTCAGCAGGATTTTTTTTCCTTTTTTAGACTTAGCACTGAAACTTGCCATAAGTCCGAATCGACTTGAAGGCATGAAATTTTTATTTTGTTAGGGGATTATACTGACCCCCAAGGTGAGCAAAGATGAGACAATATCCATGATTTCAGTTAGATTCTAAGGAACTGCAATGCTTCAGAGCTGTTACTCTAATTAAGTAGAAAGATAGGGACAAAACCAGTATTACTTGGGCATGGATACCATCGGCTCCAGCTGCCATTTTATTTCTGACCAAAATGTCTGCTTTACCTAGTCCATAACCTGCTTGTCATGAATCTGTGTGATATTTGATGCTCTCTGTAGACAAAGTGCCAGATCCATTCACCTTTGATTAAAATCCCACGCATTTATACACAAATTCGAAATACTCTTAAAGCCCTTGACAGCATGCTAATGCAGTTTCCATTGGTGGAAAAGATTTGTGATAAACCCTATTTGTTTCCAGCTTTTATTTCACATTACCTCAGCCAGGACCAGTAATGCTACAGATATTATTTCCTAATGCAAAACCCAATATATTAATGGTTGTCTGGAATGAGAAACAAGAGTGCTAAAAACCTCCAGATAGCTCAGTGGTTTAGGCATCTGGCTGCAGAGAACAAAGCCAGCAATTCTGGCCAAACAGCAAGCTGGGATCAAAGGACAAACTAGGTAGCAGAATCAATATATATGAACAAGCAGAAGTCAGAGTTAACTGATGTATACAGGAACACATCAGAGCTCAAGAATACCTTGTGCTGCTGAAGCAAAGCTCAACTGGAACAAGAAGCAGTCTTATGAACCTTTCTGTACAGAAAGATCCCAAAACTGGCATGAGTGGGAAGGGCAACTCCAGGATCTTAAGGTGCCCTGGCTGCCCAGACGCCTGAGATAGGTTCAGTGCCTCATACAAAGCAGTCAATGCAACGGCTCACTCTGTACAACCAAATGTTTTTGATATGACTCAGTTCAAGGGCCAAACTATGTGACACGTTCAGTCGAAGCAAAACAGGTCTGAACTCCAGCAGATCCCCCCGTCAGAGATAAAGGGAGACACTGGGGCTGATGCAATCACTAGATTTTTGGGTTTAGGATCTACAGTGGGGTCTTGACTTGAGAACTTAATACATATTGGAAGGCGGTTCTCAAGTCAAAAAGTCTGTAGGTCAAGTCTCCATTGACCTACAGTGCATTGAAAACCGATTAATCCCGTAACAGGCCGTTTTTGTTCCATTTTGGTTTTTTTCTGGTCTGTAAGTCAATTCTCAGGCTGCAAGTCAAACCTAAATTTTGCGGCCAGAGAAGTCTGTAACTCAAAAAGTCTATAAGTCAAGCCGTCTGTAAGTCAAGGGTCCACTGTACTGCCCTTCTGAGCTGAGAGACACACTTCACTGCCTGTGGAGGGAGGACTCATACCAGATGCTGCGCTTATCTACTGCTCTACTGCTGTGTAACAAGATGGAGGGAGACGGAGGATGGAGGAGGAAAGTGGGAGGAGGAAGGTGGATATATAGAATATGCAGGAGGAGGAAGATGGGAGTGTCCTGGAAGCGGAAATGCAATGTACTTAACCCAGGTCATTGGACCACCCACAGAGGCTGCAGGCGCCTGTAGATGAGTGGGGGAGTCCAGGGAACACCCACGCTGCAGGGGAGAACATGTAATTTTGACACTGACTCGAGTATAAACTGAGGGGGTGCTTTTTCAGCAAAAAAACTGTGCTGAAAAACTAGGCTTATACTCAAGTATATACAGTAGATCTGAGAGATGGTTGTCCAATTTTCTCTTGAATGCCTCCGGCATTTATTATGCTCACCACTTTCCGAGGTAATTGGTTCTACTGTCGTACTGCTCTAACAGTACATTTTAAATCTAGGGATTTATACTCCACTAAATGGGATCCCAGGGCAGCAATGATGCATTGTTCATTGATTTAAGCACAGTTTCTGATATTTAATGTGGCATTTAAACTTAAAAGCAGTGCTAGAATTATTTTAGGCATCAGCACAAGGCTTCCAGAAGAGAAGGGTGAGTCATCGGAAAAAGGGGTTTCTTAAAAGCTGCGTGTGCTTCCTGAGAGAGACTAAAATGGGACAGAAAGAGCCGCTAAGAGAGAGATCAGTTTTAGTGTTGGCAATCTTACATAGCAGTTTATCTTGTTGTTTATTTTCAAGAAGCAATTCTGTCAGCCAGGTTGTTCAGTTCTTTTTTTTAAAGGCGGAAAACTATCTTAAGGTCCAAGAGATGACAGATTCTTCTAATCGAGTTTTCATCCTCCTTATCTCTTCAGATTCCCTGGATTGTTCTCCAATTCTCATTTCCAGCCTTTCTATTAAATGACTGTTAACCTATGACCTGCGGTTACGGCACCACATTTATCTCGGTTTCCTAATTGAAATGTAATATGTCCTCTTGCCCAGCTTTGAACACTCCAACAACTGGCTAGAGGGTGGAGGCAGGAAGAGAAAGAGAGAAAAACAAATTTCTAGAGAGCCTCCATCAGGTGGGAGACTTGCCAAGCAATAATCCTGGGTCAAATTGTGCCATCCCTTAACGTTGCTTTCCTCTCCTCTCCTTTTTTTATTCTTCACAAAACAATTTGAGGAAAATACCAAGGAAATGGAGAAACCGCTTAGAGTGGCACTCTAAAATACACCGCCACTGCTAGGATTATCTCTGATTTAAAGCAAGAGGCTTCCAGACAGGGATCGCCTTTATCCAGCAGGGAGGAGTGAAATGCTGGGGTGAGGTATTCCCCCTCAGATGCCATCCTTGCCTGCAGAAAAGAAGAGCTCAATGATAGAAAAGAGGTGGAGGGCGCATGAGAAAGAGAGAGAGAGAGAATGCTTAATGCCAGTGATTAGCACCCGACACAATAATTTCTTTAACATTTGTGTAATCTCTTGTGCACTTTGGGGTTTTTTATAATGCAATTTGCCCAAGAGATTACACAAACAATATTTTCATTTCAACCAGATTTCCCCATTCAGGATTATTGTAGAACTCCCAGAATAGCCTAGATAGAAAGCAGATTTTGCACTAATTTAGCATTTTCTTCCTCCTGGAGAAAATGCTAAATTTTCTCCAGGAGGAGAAAATTTAGGCCACGCCAGGCAGGTATCTGGAGGGGCCTGAGATGCATGCCAGTCTTGTTCCTTTCAGGCATGGAAAGCCCCTTGTTTCTTTCCCGGTTTGAAGCAAGCCAGGCTTTCCCTTTTCATCTAAAACTGCCAACCATGCATTGTGCCTGCCTCTAAAAACCAAGCTTGACAAGAAAGGAAGACACTGTATGTGGGATTTGGAAAAATCTGCTGAAACTGAGATAGGAGAGATTTTTTCCACCCATTTATTATGCACCGTACCGAGTTCACTCAAATTTACTAGAGAACATATGCACAGCATTGCACTCTCAGGTTGCCTAACAAGACAAAGGGGTGTTTGTATTATTTCTTACTATACACCGCTCTCTTAAATTATGCTTCATGAAGTGAGTTAGTTGAGGTAATTTTTCTTTGTTTTAGCACAAAGAGGTTAACCTGTCTTATTTAATTCCACAAACCTGCACAGTGTGACATAAACTGAACACTGCAAACGATTTCTGTAGTAATTCTCCCTTCTTTTACAAACATCACAACATATGGTTGTTGTGGGTTTTTTGGGCTCTTTGGCCGTATTCTGAAGGTTGTACTTCCTGACATTTCGCAAGTCTCTATGTCCAGAGCATGGACAGGGTTCCTACTCCAGTCCTCTGAAGACGCCGGCCACAGAGACTGGTGAAACGTCAGGAAGAACAACCTTCAGAACACGGCCAAAGAGCCTGAAAAACCCACAACAGCCATTAGATCCCAGGCGTGAAAGCCTTCGAGAATACATCACAACGTATCTTTGTTTGCTCTATTTGTCAGGAAAGCCCAGTGACAGTTTTATGCGAGATTCTATTTTTTACAAGCACTGTACAGCATAGTGTATAACTGAGACACCAAGGCTTCACCCCGCCCACTTTTCATTTATGTTTCTGCAATTTAATAATAATAATAACCTTTGAACTGCAGAGCTGAAAGGGACCCTCTGGATTCTTAAGTCCACCCCCTTTCAACAAGGCAAAGTGAGGAACATTTACCCACTTTAGCCTAAAGATCAGAATGATTATGCCCTGTGCATTTAACTATGTTAGTACAGCGGTGCCTCGCAACGATGATAATCTGTTCCAGGAAAATCGCCGTTAAGCGAAAACATTGTAAAGTGAAATTAAAAACCCCATTGAAACGCATTGAAAACCATTCAATGCGTTCCAATGGGATAAAAACTCACCGTCCAGTGAAGATCCTCCATACGGCGGCCATTTTCACTGCTTGTATAGCAAGGAATCCATCCCTAAGCACAGCGGGGAGCCTTTTTAAGCGACTGGTGGCCATTTTGAAAACCCAGCGATCAGCTGTTTTTTATCGTCGTAAAGCGAAAATCGGTTCCCGGAGCAGGGAACTGATCATCGTTAAGCAAAATTCCCCCATTTAGACCACTGTTTTGCGATCGCAATTGCAATCACAAAAAGATCGTCGTAAAGCGGATTCATCATAATGCGGGCAATTGTAAAGCGAGGCACGACTGTATCTAATTAGTTTTCTGCCTCTTTTTTTCCATGAGACGCTTCCTTGCCACAGGATGTGGTGATGGCATCTGGCCTAGATGCCTTTAAAAGAGGATTGGACAGATTCCTGGAGGAAAAGTCCACTGGAGGTGACAAACCATGATGGGGATGTATAATCTCCAGGCTTAGAAGGAAGGTGCCTCAGATCCAGGGGAGGAGTATCGGGAGACAGGTCTCTAGTTGTCTCATGTGCCCCCAGAGGCATCTGGTGTGGCCACTGTGAGAGACAGGAAGCTCGACTAGATGGACCCTTGGCCTGATCCAGCAGGGCTCTTCTTATGTCCTTATATTCCTATCTTTAGTGGTTATACATTGGCCCAGGAACACCATGGTCACCTCCATCCTAAGAACAGCTCTATCTATTGAAACAAAACTTCTTTTTGAAGAATTTTCCAAAACTCTTCATCACATTTCTTCATCTTCAGATCAGAAATAAATTAAGATTGTAAAATAATAATAATAAGATGGGGCGTGGTGGCGCTGCGGGCTAAACCGCAGAAGCCTGTGCTGCAGGGTCAGAAGACCAGCATTCGTAAGATCGAATCCATGCAACGGAGTGAGCTCCCGTTGCTTTGTCCCAGCTCCCGCCAACCTAGCGGTTCGAAAGCATGCAAATGCGAGTAGATAAATAGGTACCACCTCGGTGGGAAGGTAAAATGGCGTTCCCTAGTCACGCTGGCCACGTTGCAATGGAAACTGTCTTCGGACAAGCGCTAGCTCTACGGCTTGAAAATAGGATGAGCACTGCCCCCTAGAGTCGGACACAACTGGACTAAAAATGTCAAGGGGAACCTAATAATAATTAAAAAATCCGAATGCAGGAGAAATCCTCATCCCTAGTACACAGCACAGAGAAAAGCCAAAGATGGCAGACATGTTGGCTGCTGCTGCTTAACTGCTGGACAGTTCAGTGGCTTAGGTCTTTGGCTACAGAGCCAGAGCCTGGGGAGTTCAATTCCCCACTGTGCCTCCTTGATTGGGGCTGGACTCGATGATCCATAGGGTCCCTTCCAGTTCTGCAGTTCAAAGGTTAACATTATGGGAGCTCAAGAGTCTAGTCCTACCCCCAAATAATTTCAAACAAAAGTATTGACTGAGCACCTCCAAGGATTTATCCCATTCCTCATGCTCCTCAGTTTCACTTGCTCCTTCTTGACCAATCTTCAGTGGGTCTGAGCCCTCAAGAGTTGTTTTTTCTCACCAGCCTTTCTTTCTTTCATTCACTCACTCACATTTCTTATTTCTATTTTTTTCCCCTGAATCTTTTTGTACTGTATGCTCCTTCCCAGTTTTTGACACTCACAAATGATTTCGGTTTCATAGACCTTTTTGTTTTGTTGTTTTATTTTGTAACAGCGTACCAGCTCACTTTGAAATAAATCCCACTCAAATGCTACCTAGATGAACACAGATTGTCGCCTCCATGTTTTTGGTTTTTTTTATATTGAAGTGATTTGGCCGAGAATATGCTCAGTGCTTATGAGTACCTCATTTAAACTCTGTGATTCAGCTGTACGCTGTTTTAAAATTCCAATTTTAAAAAAAATGATTGTGCCATTAATTCAATGACTGGCTCAGGGTTACTCACTTATCTCTCTGGCACAGTATTCCTTGCTTATAAAGTTCATTTATTAATTGACTATTTTTAATCCTGCTGCATTTTCTAACAGAAAATTGTCTCTGGTCTATATAGCAATACAAATGTAGGTCAGTTCTTATAAATGGAGCTCATCCCGCTAAAGGGCTCATGAACTACAGCAAGTAATAGTAAGGGGAGCCTACTTCTAAAACTGCTGAACTCTACTCACCATCGTTTCATGCAATTGTTATGGCACAGGTGTAGTGAAGCAATTGTTTCCAGGATGACTGATCGTAATCCAGTCTCAAGGCTTTGTTTGGTTGTTTACTGGATTTGTGTTCTGCTTCTACTCCAGTTCAAGGTGGCAAATGTGGCCACACATCCACATTTTATCTTTACGATTCCCCGGGGAGGTAGGGGATCATGATTAGCTCAAGGCTACCTAGTTGAGTTATATGGCCAAATATGGATTTGAATCTTCATCTCCAGAGCCATAACCCAATAGTCTAACTACTACAGCACACCAGCAGGAATGAGAGCCTTTACATCTGAATTTGACAAATAGATGGCTTTTATCCTATTCAGACAGAACTCAAAAGAAGCCACTATGCTTGCTGATGCATCGTTTTTGTCTTTTTTAATTTTTATTTTGTTTTCACTGACGTTACTGTGTTTTCCAGTTTGGGGTTTTCCATTTCTCAGAGTGATGTTTGTTTTCTTTTTACTATTTGTTCCTAGCTTCAAAACTGATGTATGATGCCTCTTTATATTCATTGTTCTTAGCTTTAAATATTGTCTTTCAATGATGTTAACCATTGTAGTCTACTCATTGTATATTGTCTTTCAGTTTTGTTAGCCACCTTGAGTCCTTTTCGGGGAGAAAGGCGGGGTAAAAACATTTGAAATAATTAATTAATTAATGAGGAGATTTTCAGTGCCTCTAAGTCTTGAATATTGTTATTTATTTATTTATTTATTTATTTATTTATTTATTTATTTATTTATTTATTTATTTATCCCGCCCTTCTAGACAATGTCTACTCAGGGTGGCTTACAATAAAACATATCATAAAAGTGCTAAAACAATTTAAGTCAAATACCACTCTGATGGCAGAAAGTGAGTAGGAATTAAAGAACCTCATAATGAGAGTAAAAGAGGAGAGTGCAAAAAATGGTCTGAAGCTCAACATCTAAAAAACTAAGATCATTTTACTTTCTTGGGCTCCATGATCACTGCAGATGGTGACAGCAGCCATGAAATTAAAAGACTCCTGCTTCTTGGGAGGAAAGCGATGACAAACCTAGACAGCATCTTCAAAAGCAGACCTCACTTTGCCGACAAAAGTCCGAATAGTCAAAGCTATGGTTTTTCCAGTAGTGATGTATAGAAGTGAGAGTTGGACCATAAATAGGCATTCTGAATTCAAAACACTTGTGAGATACCAAGATAAGCAAGAATGGTCAGCACTGTTGGACAGTAGCTTTCCATTGTTTTAGAAAGAACTATTTCCAGCCCTACTCTGGATGATGGGAATTGGACCCGGGACATTCTGCATGCAAACCATGTGCTCTACTACTGAATCACAGCCATTCCCTTGCTGCTGGCAGTCCTGTCCTTTTGAAGAACATTGGCATTCCTGGCATGAGCATTTTTTTTAAACATGCAAGCTCCTCAACAAGCATCTGGTGCCAGGCAATTAAAGTGGCCATTCCATTAGGTGGCATCAAGCATTGTGAATCAATGGAAACATCTGTTGTATCTTACAAAAGGCAGCCAAAACAAGCCAAAGGAGACCAAACAAGCACGTGCAAAGACGCACATTCTTACCCGCGGCTTTACAAACTTTTGGCACGGAGGAAGCACTCCACAAAATAAGATGAGTGCAAAGATCTCACACATCATTAACCAGCAAGCTTCACCAAGGGGCTTTGCAAACATAGCCCAACAACTGTGCTCTGAAGTCCAGCATGCCAAATAGGGTGAGATTATTTTTTAAACCCAACAAGCGAGTGTCTCCGTTTCATGTTACAAAGCAACATAACTGGCCAGGAGATAACCTTCTTTCGCATTAAAAGGAAGGGAACATAATGAGCGGAAAATATTTCTTTTAAATATCAGATAGGGATGTGCGTATATATGAATAACAGCCATAAATAGGTGGCTTTTGGTTTAACATCCCAGTGGTGCAAGAGACACATTATGTTTATTGCTGCTATAAATAATTGTGTTGCTGTTGTTCAAAATGTTAATAGGTAAGGATAATCAGGGATTTATAAGACTTCCTGTGGAGCTGACATATTAATCCACTATGTTAAATCCTTTGGCAAACACAGTGTCGTCTTTGCAATTTATTTATTTATTTGATTTGCACACTCACTCTCAGTATCTTTTCTTTTTTTCCTACTCCAGTACTGATGCTCCAGTAGAAAATGGTTAGCTTTGCAAACGCTGAGGAAATCCTGTGGATTGCATAATATTTTTAGATGTAAGAATAGGAAAGCAGAGCTTTGTTTCCCAACTGTTTGGTTTCAACTTTGGGACCTACCACATGCAAAAGGTGGAAAACCTGAGTTTCTCATACAATACAGTGGTGCCCCTCATAGCGACGTTAATCCGTTCCAGGATTAACATCGCTATCTGGATTCATCGCTATGCGGGGGGGGGGGGACCCATAGGAACGCATTAAACTCCGTTTAATGCGTTCCTATTGGGGAAAAACTCACCACTATGCGAGGACTCCTCAATCCGGCCACCATTTTCGGCACCCAGTAAGTGAGGGCAGGGTGCGAAAACGCTGCGGGTGGCCATTTTGTTGACCGGTGGCCATTTTGGAACCACCGATCAGCTGTTCCCAAAACATCGCAATGCGAAGATCGGTAAGCAAAACGCTTACCGATCATCACAATGTGATGTTTTGCCATCTAAAACATTGCAATGTGATCGCATTACCGATCACAAAAAATGCGTCGCTATGCGGATTCATTGTTAAACGGTGTGCTCGTTAAGCGAGGCACCACTGTATCTCTTTCTCCTGTAGAGACTCCATCCCAGCTAACAAAACAGTAGATAACTTCAAACTAAGAAATGTTTGCTATGCTGCTCAAATTTACACCACAGAAGTCAGCATGTTCCTAACATCAGTGATGTAAAGAATCCGTTTGGTCTTCATAACAGTACTAGCTACCTTCATCGCATAAGGAGAATTTTAAAAATGCTGACAATTGGGTCAATACATACCAACAAATAAAGAGCAAGACTTTTATAAAGACTTTATAAAGTGAATGCTTTTAGCGATCTTTCAAGACCAGCGTAAGCCTCAAACACTTTGCATTACAGTGTGCTAAGTGCACAAGACCCTGATGTTGGGAAAGTGTGAAGGCAAGAAAAGGGTACGACAGAGGACAAGATGGTTGGACAGTATAATCGAAGCTACCAACATGACTTTGACCAAACTCTGGGAGGCAGTGGAAGACAGGAGGGCCTGGCATGCTCTGGTCCATGGGGTCACGAAGAGTCAGACACGACTTAACGACTAAACAACAACAAAGTGCACAGCAGCTACTTGTAGATAAGCTCAGAGTAAGCAGGAAAGAAATTGGTTTCACCTCATCTAGAGTACCATGTCCAGTTCTGGGCACCAAACTTTAAGAAGGATGGCAACAAACTGGAGCAAGTTCAGAGGAGGGAAACTAGGATGATCAAGGGACTGAAAACCAAGTCCTATGAGGAAAGAATGAAAGAAGTGGGCATGTTTAGCCTATAGAAAAGAAGAACAAGAGGAGATATGATACCATTTTTCAAATACTTGAAAGGTCATACAGAGGAAGGGCAGGATCTGTTTTAATCATCCCAGAGTGCAGGACACATAACAACAGGTTCAACCTACAGGAAGCCAGATTTAGGCTGAATATCAGGAAACCCTTCTAATCTGTTAGAGCAGTACTGTACGACAATGGAACTAATTACCACTGGTAAGTGCTCCAATGCTGGAGGCATTCAAGAGAAAATTGGACAACCATCTGTAAGATTTGCTTTGATTTGGATTTTGGCACTGAGCAGGGGGTTGGACTCAATGGCCTTATAGGCCCCATCCAACTCAATTATTCTGCGATTCTATAACTGTGGAAGTTACCAGATGATGTCTTACTCCCTCTTACTCATAAAGGCATAAAACGTTGATCTTTTGAGTCCTGGGTCTACAAGTTCAGCATGCTAAGCTGCTTCGTACTGGACCAAGACACAGCTGACTGTCTGTCACAGCCGTGACCTGGATGGAGAATTGATCAGCAGGAACGGCATGTACACCAACCTCCTCCCTCTATAAGTAAATACTGTAATGATTCAACATTTCATTTCCAACAATAATTCAGCCCAGGTGCATTTGAAAGATTACATGCAAGATACAAAAGATAAAGGACATTACGAGTATGTCCTCCACAAGTTGCCCTCCAAAGGCATAACCTTGTCCTCAAGACTGGAAGCTTCCTCCTTTGTTCCTGGCCTAAATGCCACTGACAATGCTATCCTCAATTAAGTCCAGGCGCTTTTTGTTTCACACACAATTTGCCTGGCACCATCTGCAAACAAATCCTTGGAATGTGCCAGCACGTACTTCGTTTTATTGGAGCAGTGGGCCAGATTCTGGTTCACAATGAAACAGAAGAGCACAGACAACAACGGGCCCTGTATTCCAGATCACAGGATGTGTAAAAGGTAAATAAGGACAAAGCTAATACTAATCTTACAATGTTGTGATGTTCTAATGTCCCCTAACAGAAGGAAAAAAGATTGTCTCATCTTGTTCCTCCTCCTCCATATTCTTATTTCTCTCTTGTTTTAAATGAGAAGTGTGTTAAAGTGGAATGGATCTAATTCTGCAAAACACATGTGCAAAGTGGCAATAATCAGCCACTTAATGTGGAGCTAGTTATTTAGATAGATAAATTAGGTCACTTCCCAAAGTGTCCTCCAATAATTAACTGCCTGTCCTATTATTACTATTAAATGTCACAGGTCAAAGATAAGATTAGAATACACTTATGATGACACTACAGATGAAAAGTGAACAGATTGGTTCATCCCTCACTAACATGCAGATTGCATAGTTTAATTCATAGTTAGGTAGTTAGAATTGAACAAAGGTGAGGAAAAACATAATACTGTACAATACAGGTGGGCAGGGATGGTACTTTCATACTGAATGAGACTTCCATCTCCAGAAGTCAGCAGGAACTTCCCAAGCCAAATTATGGGGATGCAAACCCAAACGCAGCAGGATGTTGCTCTCTTTGGTTCCCACCTGTTCCTATGGTAAGCCAGGGGAAAAGCTCTCCCCCACTGAGCTCTGGAGGTTGTAAGATTTCCTGAGACTTGGAAAGATGCCCTAGAGAGCAAGTTGCAACAGCAGCTGCATCCATGTGGAGAGATCATGGACTTGGAAAAAGACTTGGAAGCTGAGCAGATGAAACAAGCCCCCCACTACTCAGGGAGCCGCCCAGTAGCAGAACAGATCCTCAGGTCAAATATAGTAGTGCCTCACATTACGACGTTAATTCGTTCCAGTGAAATCGCTGTAGAATGAAAACGTCGTAATGCGAAAATAAAAAACCCATTGAAACGCATTAAAACCCGTTTAATGCGTTCCAATGGGCTAAAAACTCACCGTCCAGCGAAGATCCTCCATAGGGCAGCCATTTTTGGTGGCTGTCTTCCGAGGAATCCGTCCCAGAGAACCGTGGGGAGCCATTTTATTTACCCGGCGGCCATTTTGAAACCGCCGATCAGCTGTAGGAAAATCATCTTTTTGTGAAGAATCGGTTCCCAAAGCAGGGAGCCGATCATCGCAAAGCAAAAAAAGCCTATTCAGACCATCATTTTCCGATCGCAAAAGCAATCGCAAAAACGTCGTAGTAATGTGGTTTCATCGTAATGCAGGGCAATCGTAAAGCGGGGCACGACTGTATTGGCTTTGTTCTATCCTTGCTGTATTAGGTTTATTCGTTTCCTTTCAGTAGTTTAGGTATCTGGCTGCGAAGCCAGAGGTTGGCTGTTCTCCTTAGGAGAAGAGCCATGCACCCTCTAATTTTCAGCCTCACTGGGCAAGGCTGCGCCTCTCTTTCATGTGACTTTGCCCCTGCATGCATGTGAACCTCCATTCCCCCCCCCACGCAGGTTTCCGCCATTAATGGAACCAAAAGGGCTGAAAACGATTGTAGAAGAAGAAAGCTGCACGGAGAAAGATGGAGTTGCACATTAGTTGCACATGCCTTAAAGGGAACCTTGGAAAAGAGCCAGCCTATATAACCTTGTTCAAGCTGTACAATCCCAGGGGAGCCCCAGAAGAAGAGAATGGTAAACTACTTCTCAGTTTTCTCCACTGGGAAAACGCTGAAAAGAGTCACCATACCTCCGAATTGACTTGATGGCACATTATTATTATTATTATTATTATTATTATTATTATTATTATTATTATTATTATTATTATTATTATTATTATTATTATTATTATTATTATTATTGAACACCAGGCTTAGTCAATAAAAATTATAGAAACATTGACTGGTAGTATATAACAGATACAAGTTTTAACCAAAAACCTAAGTGTCTGTTTGGCTATTCCATCTTGGTAATCCTTTCTTTAAATTAATTGTTTTAAATTGAAATTTGTAATTTTATGATTTTATATATTTTTATACTGTTTTGTTTTATTTTGTAAGCCGCCCCGAGTAGACATGGTCTAGAGGGGCGGGGGTAAAAATCAAATAAATAAATAAATAAATTAAATATCAGCACATTGCTCTTATTATTCTTATTAAAGTAGTAGTATTAGTAGTAGTAGTAGTAATCTGCTCTCATTTTATTGTAGATCACGTTTTTTATGAAGTTCTCCCACTGGTGTGCTCTCTGTCTCAAATCCACTAAGAACGCCTTGTTTTTAAGCAAGACAGAACTTGGTAAATGCAAAAAAAGTCATAAAAATACAGCCATAAAAGGTACTGTTAGTCAGTGAAAATGGAACTCAGGGAGGTGCGGCACACAGCAAAGAATTGCGGAAGGAGCAGGGACAGGGCGTAAGTTAACAAGGTAGAGACGAAAATGATCCCTCCTGAGGGGAAACAATTTGAGCTCTGAAGAGGGGAAACGGCAAGTGTGATAACACTACTGGCCAGGAATTTTTGCCCTCCTGTTGAATTAACGCCAATGGAATTTGGCTCCATGGCAGAGTTTGGAGCCTAAATGTAGTAAGGGCAACACTCTCAAAAGGAAGAATGGGAGGGGAAGGATTGATGCAGGATGACAAGAGGAGGAAACTCATACACGCTCTCCTTGAAGTGCTCCCATCCATCAGGACACACTCGCTTTCTATTCAATAGCATTCTACACATTATACCCCTGAGATGACACAGACAAAACTTACTGGTTGTATAAATAATCTCCTTTATTACATACCTACTTCAAAGCTTTATGTATGTTTTCTCATCCTCATCCGGTGCAATGGCTCTTCAAGAGATTCAGAACGCAACACCTCAGCACAATTAAAACGAAATTGCATTTTCTGACCTCGACAGCAGAAAAGCTACTGTTGGGAGATCGAGCACAATGTTTTATTCCACAAACTAATTAAAGATAGTCTTTTCCTTATGGCCTGTTCACAGATATGAGCGTCAACTTCAATAGCTAGTTTTAGTTGATGGTTGTGAAAATGAACTGGGACTCAAAAGTAGATGGGTGGGTGTTGAGGGCCAAGAACATGCTGAATGAACCTTCTAAAAGAGGAGAAGAAAGACAAAATTGTTTCTTAATCCGAATTCTAGGACATATCAATGGAAAAGAGGATTTTAGCACTTCAACTGAGACCTGAAGAGTAGTTCATTTTAGGGCTTTCTACTTTGAGGGGGTACTCTAAGGTGCTTTTATTATTAGTCAGAAGTCTGTTGGTGATTTATATGTACAGTAGGATTCTTGTATGTGCAGGATTGGTATCTGCATTTTGCCTTATCCAAGGTTTGCCATAGCCCTTTTTACAACATACAAAGGCACCCCCCCTTTGTCCTGCTGCCCTTATATGCGGTACATAAAGTTTTTTCCTATCTGTGCTTCCAGGCATCCATGGTAGATTATGCACCCAATCCCCCACAGATACGAGGGTCTCACTGTACATAAATTGAACTAGGGAACTCAACATGGAAAATTGCTGGTAACTAACAAGGTGTGGTTTGCATTGTGAAGTTTGCTGACTATTTGAAATGGTACCCAAAAATCTGACTAGAGGCTCATTAGTCTGCCACAGTGAGTTACACAAATTAGGTGCAAACACATATTATCACCAACAGGTCATTGTTATTTATTTGAGAAAGAGTGTGCAAGTAACTGAGAGTGAAGATGTGATGAAACAGAGATTCATCCCAGTTTGTTCTGGTTTGGGGATAGGCTGGTTTATTCCTCCTCCTCCTCCTTTGTGGTCTTTGGGCTAGAAACAATGGATGACTCAAGCTGTTTCCTTAAGTTGCTTTAGTATCTTGGGAAACTGAAAGCTTCTTCCTGTTCCCTCATGGAGATGGTGAATGGGGATGCAAAATGTTTTTTTTTTCTCTTGGGGGTGAGCGAGCCAATCAAGGAGAGACAAGCAGAGTTATCTTGTTAGGTTACTACCGTATTTTTCCGTGTATAAGATGCCCCCATGTATAAGCCACCCCCCACTTTTCTAACCCAAAATTAAGATATCTCAGTGGGGCTTAGCAAGTGGAGGGGAAAGCAGGGATCAAAGCCCTAAAGGATCACTTTGATCCCTGCTTTCCCCTCCACTTGTTTTTGTTCTCTCCTCGGCTTACTTTCGCGTATAAAACGACCCTCAATTTCTAGTCTAAAGATTTTAGACAAAATTATAGTCTTATACATGGAAAAATACAGTATTTTCTTTCCTTTTAAAAAATCCCTCTGCTCTTTTTGTTTCTTTCCCTTTACGGATAAGAAGGCCCAAATAGGGCCACTGGAGGTGCAGTGCAGTTGCACTAAACAACCCGATCCATGAATTCAAGGATTGCCCCAAGTGACACAACACACCTAAAAGCAAACTCATTTGCCATGATCTAGTCCAATCCAGCCCGAGACAGTCTGGCCATCTCACCAAACCTTGAAAGTATATGGGTGTGTGTCCATGCACCATGAGAGCACATGCGTGTATATGAAACATTATTTATTCATTTGCAACCTATTCTTTTACTATTTCGTCATTTATCCATTAATCTCCTTTTTCAGGCCAGAACTCAGAAAACAATGAGATTTTAAAAAGAAGTTTTAAAAGAGACCTTTTTTTAAAAGTGGCAACATTTTTAATAAGGAATTACAACATTTCCAAGGGTGAAGGAATTTCAGAAAAAAGTCCAAGGGTGAATTTTTAATACCAAGTGAAAAAACAAACAAACACCATATGGAACAATATACTTTTGACTGGTTGCTAAAAAAATCAGCAGGAATTGAGCCTATGGGGAAGGAAGTCCAACAATCAACATGCTGCTACTGGAAATTGCTATTTTCTCACATGCTCCTCCACACAGCCTCTTGGGACAGTCAAGTGTAATAAGCACTTTACTTAAGATCTCAAATTCATACAGAAAAATACCATCTTTCAAATAATTCATACCCATCCATTGGCAAGATTTCAAAATGGATTCCTCTACGAAATGTCTCATGCCCTGTTGTGCTGGTTTCTATTTTCAGAGTTTTGACAAAGGATTTGATAAAACAGTTGCTTCTAATTACTATCTGCTTCTGAAATTCTCCATCTGGCTTATTCCATCCCATTTCCACCTCAGTGGGCAAGTCAGAACAAAACAGTCCGCACAAACATCTGTACACATTCTTTCACCAGCGTTTCCCAAAACACCCATTTTTGAATGGAGGTTTGACCAACATATTCTTTGCAAGCAGTTCTCCTTAAGCAGTTCAAGATCTTGCTGTGTGCAATACTACTGGTATACACATTTTTCTATGCACTTTTGCCTAACTCGCATATATTAGTACTCAGTTCTGTTTCAAGAAGAGCACTGAAGTTTCTGAGGAATGCAAATAACGAAGAATTACTGTCTTCTGGCTAAGATACTTATTTCAGAAGTGGTAGGTTCTTGCTGGGAGATGAAATGAATGAAATTCATGCCCATTCATAAGCAAAAGGGCCTTCTCTACTGTTGTTGTTGTTGTTTAATCGTGTCTGACTCTTCATGACCCCATGGACCAAAGCATGCCCTCCTGTCTTCCACTGCTTCCCAGAGTTGGGTCAAATTCATGTTGGTTGCTTTGATGACCCTCTCCAATCATCTCGTCCTCTGTCGTCCCCTTCTCCTCTTGCCTTCACACTTTCCCAACATCAGGGTCTTTCCAGGGAGTCTTCTCTTCTCATGAGATGGCCAAAGTATTGGAGCCTTATCTTCAGGATCTGTCCTTCCAGTGAGCACCCAGGGTTGATTTCCTTCAAAATGGATAGGTTTGTTCTCCTTGCAGTCCAGGGGACTCTCAAGTGTCTCCTCCAGCAGCACAATTCAAAAGCATCAATTCTTCGGCAGTCAGCTTTCTTTTTTGTCCAGCTCTCACTTCCATATATCACTACAGGAAAAACCATAGCTTTGACTATTTGGACTTTTGTTGGCAAGGTGATGTCTCTGCTTTTTAATATGCTGTCGCGGTTTGTCATCGCATTCTTCCCAAAGATTTGGCATCTTTTAATCTCGTGGCTGCTGTCACCATCTGCAGTGATCACGGAGCTCTACTGTGGTCCCCCCTAACTGTGGAATGCTCTTCCTCAAAGCCTGACTGGCACCAACTGTGTCTTCATTCCTGTGTCAAGCAAAAATAGGACTCTTTACCCCATCCCTTGCAGTCTAAGAACATTGGCTTCAGCTGGCTGTAGAGTCTTGTTGAACCTATGCAGTCTTTTAATGGTCTCCAGTGGCTTAAACTGTTTTATATGCTTTCAACTGTAAAACTACTTTATATGTTTCTCTTGTTTTTAATGGGTAAATTGCTTTATGGGGCCGGATATACACATTGTAAATAAATTAAATAAAACCTAGACCAGTGTATTGAGGAGAGTTCCAAATACTTGTCTTTCTCCTGCTGCAGAATATTTGTGCCCTACAGTTCCTACAACCAAATATTCTTCTTCTCAGGCTGCCTCCTTTTAGTATCCATTCGCAGATGAGCATCAACACCATGGCAAAAAATGAGTTCATGGCTGGAATGGGGGCTTGAGTTGTGGAACCTGCTATCAAATAGGACTCAAGTTACCCCAGTGACTCAACTCAGACTTGACTCAAGTTCCCCCCCCCCCAATGACGGACTCAACTTGCAACTCAGAACCAACCAACACTCCCCCCCCCCCTCAGTACAAAAGCTTGTTTTTAACAGGGACTCAGACTTTTAGCTTGGAACTGGGGACCAAAGACTTGGGACACGAACTTGGGACTCAGACCCACAGGCTTGCCAACATCCTGGCATCATGGGGCAACCAGACCAACACTGGAGGGCCTGGAGGCCAATTTTCTGTGTCTCATCAGAGGCTGCAGGACTTGATGGGGAAGGGAGGGTGAGTGTGCACGCACGCTACAAAAGAATCAAAACCAAATTTTGTTGGGAGTTTGCTTGTATTTCAGTTTTCTGGATTTCACTGGGGGGGGGGGATCTGCACCTCCCACACCCCCATTTTATTGCAAACCCAGCGACCACACCTACAGAAATGCAGGAATGAAAAGCAAATAATAATAATAATAATAATAATAATAATAATAATAATAATAATAATAATAATAATAATAATAAACAACAACAACAACAACAACAACAACAACAACAACAATAATAATAATAATAATAATAATAATAATAATAATAATAATAATAATAATAATAATAATAATAATAATAATTTTTGCATGTTTCTTTTTATTGGGGATCCTTCAGAGAACATAGAAATGGGTCTGAGAGGCACCTGCAGCCTCAGGTTGCATTTAGTCTACCTCTGCCGGAAAGAGGCCCTAGGTGGGCACTTCATCTCTTCTTCCTCTCCCTTTTTTATCTTTAAAGCAGAAAGTGTGCGTAGATGCACATTCCACCACACTGGATTAAGTCCAGATTTAAACAAGGTCAGCACCTATTTCGCTCGTGCGCTCTTTTCAGTTACATCCTCGGATCATGCCAGCAAAGAACAAAATATGACAATTATTCTACCATATGGGATCTAAATTTAATTTCCTAATGTGAAAGAATCCATTTCCTTGTTGACAGTACCAGGTGCTATATAAACCACTTTAAAAAAAACCCTTTTAATTATGCTATTAGGGTGATCCTCCACAGAAGGCCTCCAGCAAAATATCCCCCACCACCCAGATCTAAATTAACATGATTCTCCCTCACGCTACCGGCCACTCGAGTTGCATCTGGCAATTCATAGGAACAGTTGGTGCATTCTGCAGAACATCACACCTGAATCCTGATGTCTCTGTTGCACAACATATGGTTTCCTTTAATTACTTCACTCATTCATTCCGAGATCAGGTTTCACAAAGGCTAAGGCTCCAGCTAAATGGGAGAATGAGACTGTTTGACCAGTTATGGAAATAATGCAGACATGCAGTGCCAACAACAGTGGTCTGAGATGAACTGAGCATCCCTGGAGGATTGTTAAATAATTGGGGATTTTTGTAGCCTGGAGGCTATAATGAAAGTAATAAGGAAGCAAGAAATGAGATCACCACAGGATTGGGAGAAATCATTCAGGTATCCAGTAATTGAAGCCAGAAATGGCTGAAGTGAGGAAGCATATGAAGACAAGATGGTCTTCTAAGAACCTAAGCCTGAGGCTGCAATCTAGCACACAATTAAACCGGAAGTTAAGCTCTACTGAACTCAGTGGGACTTATTTCCATGCAGAAATGAATACAATTCTTATTTTAAGTCTGGGTAAATATCCTTCCTGGCATGATCTTCTTCCTGTGCTATATTTTTTGACATGTATACATTACTGAAACAGCAACGTCTACGTTGGCTTGGACATGTTGAGAGAATGGCTGATGGTCGGATTCTAAAAGATCTCTTCTATGGAGAATTACGTAGTGCAGGGAAAGCGCCCCAGAGGGAGACCACGGCTGCGATACAAGGAGATCTGCAAGTGGGATCTGAAGGCCTTAGGAATGGACCTCAACAGATGGGAAATGTTGTCCTCTGAGCATTCAGCCTGGAGGCAAACGGTGCATCATGGCCTCTCGCATTTTGAAGAAACACTTGTTCAGCAGACCAAGACAAAGAGGCAGTCCCAGAACCAGCAAAATCAGGGAGCTAGATAGGGGACAGATTGCATTTGTCTTCAGTGTGGAAGCGATTGTCGCTCTCGAATTGGCCTTCTCAGCCACACTAGACGCTGTTCCAAGTCCCCTATTCAGAGCATATTACCATAGTCCCTCGAGACTGAAGGATACCTAATCTAATCTTGTTCAAGGTAACAATTTTTGACCTCTCGGGGCCATTGTTCCCATTATTCTGAAAACGGACATACACATCGGTAATCTAACAAAAATAGTCACAACTCTTAGAGAAGGTGAAGATGCCAAAAGGCAGCTGAAGAAAGTATCTGAATCCCACTCTGGCAGAAATCATTTCGTTGTTTTTAAACAGTGAAATTTATTTTCATATTTGCAAGCCACACAAAGGGCTCTAGAAACAAGGGGAACCACCTGGTGGTTGCTGCACAGACTTCTCGAAGTCAGATGTACTAGGTAAGCTGTTGATAAGCAAACAGTCTGCCCTTTATGTGCTTCCTCTGTTTCTGTCCCAGAAATATCAGTAGAATTGTTCACATCTTTAAAAAAAATCAGCCAATCATTCTGTACTTGAGTTCTCTCTCTCTCTCTTTTCTATGCTCGTAATTTCTGGTGCTTCTGCCATGGGCATCTACTCCACATGTCCATTAATTGTTTGAATTAATAGCAGCTCAATACATACAGGTATAACCAAAACTGGCCACAACCAGGGTTGGATAAACACTTGTTACCGGTTAGTTTTGTTATGAAATTTTAAAAAAGTAATATATTTATTCATACTGGGACAGAAAAAAAAATCCTTAAGATCTACAAATTTCAAATGCGTGAGAATGAAAACCAAGATATACCTCAATCTATCTATGCACATTCAATCCGGTCAAAGCTGAATTAGGGGCCGGGACCTCTATTTTCCAAAAGACGCCTCATTTTTAACACCGATAAAAGAGGAAAGCTACAACACAGTAATCTCCATACTTGAAACAACCGAACCTACTGAATGGAGGAAGTGCCGATGGGGACAACAATGCTAACAATAGCTGTTGCTTCGATTGGGCAGGACATGTAACAATGGGCACATGCTACAAGAAGCCAGATTTAGGCTGAATATCACGAAAAACTTCTTAACTGTTAGAGCAGTATGATAATAGAACAGATTACCTCAGGAGGTGATGAGCTCTGCAGAGCTTCAGGTATTCAAGAGAAAATTGGACAGCCACTTGTCAGATGTGCTTTGATTTGGATTCTTACACTGAGGAGGGGGCTGAACCCGATAGCCTTATATGCCCCTTCCAATGCAATTATTATATGATTATCATAATGATGAAAGACTCTCCTCCTAACTCTGAACCTCAGACAAAGACATTGCATGAGGTCAGAAATAACCCTAATCTTCTCCAGTGTCACTCTATAAAGAAGGCACGTACCACTTGCTAAATGGCAAAATACTGTGTTTCCCCAAAAATAAGACAGGGTCTTATATTAATTTTTGCTCCAAAAAACGCATCAGGACTTATTTTCAGGGGATGTTCTATTTTACAGTCATGTCATCTTCCTGTTGCTGCACAATGCTGCACAATGGTGGAGGGCCTGATTTCACTTGACTAAAGCAAAGCAAAGCAAAGTGTGCTGTTTATATACCACCCCATAGCGCTTCAAACACTCTCTGGGCGGTTTACAAGTTAATTATGCAGGCTACACATTACCCCCCCCCCAAGCGAGCTGGATACTCATTTTACCGACCTCGGAAGGATAGAAGGCTGAGTCAACCTTGAGCCGCTACCTGGGATTGAGTACAGTTTTGGCTGCAGTGCAGCAGTTTAACCAATGCGCCACGAGGCTCATCAATTAGGGCTTATTTTTGGGGTTGGGCTTATATTTTGAGCATCCTGAAAAATCATACGAGGGCTTATTTTCAGGTTAGGCCTTTATTTTGGGGAAAACAGGTTAGTATAAACAAAAACAACAACAACTCAACCAACCAACCAATAGTGAGGGACCTATTGGAAGGAGGGAATTTAAAAAATGGTAGTAAGAATGTGTTTGCCAGAAACAGGGAAACAGAGAAAGTAAGAAAAGGTGCACATAGAGATAGACAGAGAGGTTGCTCTTACACATAATGCATCCATAAAGAGCATCAAGCTGTACAGAATTTGGCAGTTTCCTGCAGGTGAAGAAAAAAAATTGAGAGACTGGTTTGTTGTGTTCAGTAAGTCAATATGGATTGTGACAGATGTAGTCCAATAGCATCTAGGGACTGAAAGCTGCAATATACTGCTATAAATAGGAAGACAGGAATTAAGAAAGCAAATGCAGTCTATGAGAACAGTTTCAGTCAATGACAAAGGACTGACAGCAGAGATGAATGGACAGGAAACCCCTGGAAGAGCAAGGAACCCCTGGATGGCCAAGAAGTTGTCTACACCAGGCCGGAATGACCTACAAGTCACTTGGCTGAAGGGTTCATATATGTCTGTACTGTCTGTAAACTACTTAACATTCATTCATTCATTCATTCATTCATTCATTCATTCATTGGTAATCCCAGTCAGATACTGCTTCCCAGTGTGGTACAGTGGATATTAGGACTCAGAAGAGCCTGAATCCCTCCTTGGCCATGGAAACTCACTGGTGTGAGGTGGTACTGTACTGGTAAAAGCATTTCTTAAATATCTCACCTTGGGAATGCTATTAGCGTTGGTATAAGTCAGATCCGTCTTGATAGCACTTAACACATACTGGCAGATTTAAATTTTTTAAAAAAAGTTTATTGAACCTTTGGTAGGATCAATTCTTTTTAACCTCAGGTGAGATCACTATCATTAAACCAGTTTATTGTGCCTCTGGTGGATCACTATGAGAGCCTGGAAAATTTATTGATTTTTTTCCCACTACAGGGATTCTGTGAGTTGTGATCCACCTGGCCCTGGCCACCACGTAGGACCACTGGAATACATTTTATTTAACTTATGAGTAACACAGCTCTAGTCATAGCTCACAGGCTTTTAATTCTATCTTCTTGGTAACTGATCTACTACAGCTAATGTCTGAGATATTGTGTGTGGATGTCTGGGAGAAAGCAGTACCTATTAATAAGTTTTGAAACAGGCTCTATATTTAATTAGAAAATTGTAGCCAACTATTTTTTGAAAGGGTTTTACTTAAGTTAATTCAATTATGAGCGTGTTCAGCACAAGCCTAAATGTGCTTGATCACAAGTCAATCTCACTGCATTAAGTATCACTCTCTCCCAAGTAAATGGGATTCCAATGTTCATTTATGTGCCCATTGTTTGTCTGCCTTTGCTTCAGGAAGTCATACACACCATCTTCTGAAGGATGTAATTTTAATATACTCTTTTTGCTGCACAGAACTTTTTAAAATTCTAACAATCATGCAATTTTACGCTTGCTTGCAAGTACTTAAATTCAGTTACATTTGCAATAAAAGCTGCATTGCATTAGTTTCTATAACCTCAGAAGCACTAGGTATCTCCCATCGGGAAAAATTCACATTCTTATAAACGGCTATTAAACATAAACATATGGTGGTTAGGGGAGCCTCCCGAGCTGTCATCTATCTTGTAAGGTGAACATGCTGCATATGAATTACTCTCTTTCCAAGCCTGGGCAAGAATCCTCTTGGGGAAAAAACACAAATATCTACAGTTTTCTTTAAGTAACAAGGGTATTCATGCCAAGCAACAGCTTGCAATATTTGAAGAACTAGAGACAGCTGGTCAAAGATTAGTTCATGGATAGGGGTGGTCTATACAAACCCAGAAATGACAACATTTCTGCAGATTAAAACAAATACACAGGTTTTGCATAATTCCTCTGATTCTAAGACTCACATTGTTTAGCCAATTGCAGTTGTACTGCTCCTGCACAAGCCTTTACAGATGCAAGTTTTCTAGGAATGGAAAGCAACAAGGAAGAAGTAGTAATAGTACAACCATCATATTAGCAGTAGAAAAAGTAGTGTGGGAGCCATACTAAGAGTGATTCTCGACCTTGGATCTCCAGATGTTCTTGGCCTAACACTCCCAGAAATCCTGGCCAGCACAGCTAGTGGTGAAGGCTTCTGGGAGTTTTAGTCCAAGAACATCTGAGGACCCAAGGTTGGGAAGCCCTCCCCTAGCCACTATGTACAGTGGCGAAAAGAGTCTAAGAGCTGTAGTTCAAGGCCAATGGAGGGCCACAGCTTGGTAACAACCCTGTAATATTTTAGCAAGCCCTGAAAGAATGGTTACAGAAACTATAGATAGTGAGAGAAAGATGCAGGACAGACTTAGTAACTGAAATTGTGCACGTCCTCTTTGTCCATAAATATGCAACATTAGGAAATTGTTCCAAATTTTGGAGGTGCCTAGTAGCGGGAAGCAGACACCACCTGAAGAATTAACCACATTGCCTTGTATTTATTTATATGGCCAACTTTTTTTTAAGGGAGCACACTGCACTGTCAGTTAGAAAGGTCAAAATTAAGTTCATGATCCATGTGGCTTTGGAACAACTGCCAGAGGAATAACAAGTAATTCTTGCAATTTAATTCAGAAGTGGCTTCTTCAACTGAAGAGGCAAGATGACTAAGATTTTCATATCCAGACATTTGTATGAGAGTCTCAAAAATGCAGGAAGAGTCAATTGACTAGAGGTCTGGGCTGATGTTGGGATCAGTGAGATTTGACATATCTTGAGGCGTTCCAGATACCAATCATAGAAGATTCCCCCATATCCTCCAGGGAATCAAGCACGTGTTTATTTTTTCGCGTACAGTGGTGCCTCGCTTGACGATGTTAATTCGTTCCAGCGAAATTGCTGTAGAGCGAAAACATCATCAAATGAAATTTTAAAAACCCATTGAAACGCATTGAAAACCGTTCAATGCGTTCCAATGGGCTGAATACCTGCTCATCCAGCGAGGATCCTCCATACGGCGGCCATTTTCAGTGCCTGTAAAGCGAGGAATCCGTCCTAGAAAACAGCGGGGGGGGGCATTTTCTTCAGCCAGCGGCCATCCCGAAGCAGGGAACTGATCATCGTTTAAAAAAAAACCGCATTTAAATCATCGTTTTGCGATCGCAAAAGCGATTGTAAAAACTAATCGTATAACGATTTCCTCGTTAAGCAATGCAATCGTTAAGTGAGGCACGACTGTATCTTGTTCACTCCTTGTGAGACTGATGTGAATACAGTTTAAAACTTCACAATCTAGTCCAGTGGTTCCCACCCTGGAGTCCACAGATGTTCTTGGACTAAAACGCCCAGAAGCCTTCACCTCTATCTGTGCTGGCCAGATTTCTGACACCTGTAATCCAGAACATCTGGGGACCCAAGGTTGCGAACCACTGGACTAGAAATATATTTACTACTTTAAACCAGAAATCGGGAAAGTTACAATTTTGAGCTAATGGGTCATTAGCTCCAGACGGGTCATTAGCTCCAGCCACTCCAGACCCAGTGGCTGGGAGAATAAGGTGTTCAGTGATCTGTGCTCCAAAGAAGTAACTTACTGAAGCTCTCCTTCAAAGTGATACATGTAAAATTTATGCATGTCCATACCTTGAAATGTTCTCAAAGAACACAGCATATGGCAAGGAAAGGCCTTTAAATAAGAGGGAGGAAAGAAGACTCAAGCAAACTGAAGCACAACTCAACTAAGCTGAGCTTAGATCAAAAGAATTTGTTATGGAGGTTAGGACAGCAGCCTGACCCATACAGTATGTCCCTCAGTTTGTAAAGTCTTAATTGGTTGAGAAAACCTGGCTGAAGAATAAATCCATATTAATACCATCTGCCTCTGTAAGGCCTATTATAACTTTGGCATGTCAAGAGTTTTAAAAAATTGTTAAATAATAAGTGTTAAAATAATTAAGGGGGGGTGTAGAAGTGGCCCTGGAAACAAGTGCTTTTAGAATTGAGGCTTGGCTTGAACAATAGCTTACTATAGTTATTGCAAAGCAATTACCGGTAGCTCTCCAGCTGAGCAAGGTCACTTTACCACAACATTCTTAACAGATGGATGTGTAAATATGAAAGTGGCACACATAATTTGCACTCTTGTTATTTCCAATACCTTGGTGTTATAATACTCTGGTTTTCCAGTATTCTGGTGTTCCAGGACCCTTTTGTACAACAAGTCTTCAGTCCTCCATGTTTTGCAAAACTTTAGTCAAAACAATGACAATATCATCATAGTGGCACTTGCTTGAATGGACAGCTACAGACTAGAGATGAGGGTATTCATATTCATATACAAATATCCCCCTACAGGAGCAGATAACGAGGGTCTGGCCCCCTGAATGGATAAGCCACTCTTCGACCTGGCAAAGAGACTTGTCATCCCGCCTTCTGCCAGGAGTGGTTAATCCATAGCGAGCAAAGGAGCGATGGGAACGGACCGCAGAGTTCGTGGCAGCGGCTGATTCGTGAGTGGTCGGTCTGGCCCCAGGGGACTGGACCCTCATTATCTGCACCAGTGGGGGATATTCGTATTTGTATATGAATACGAATACCGCCATCTCTGCTACAGACCCTTGGAGTTACAAAGACTGCACGAGCAATAGAATTTCCTTTTTTTCTTAGTGTTTCAGGCCACCTGATCTCTAGGCCCCTGGGGAAAGGACTGTTTATAGTTCTGAAGGAAAGGAAAACAACAAAAAGAACTGAAAAGCTGAACATTTTGCCAAGTTTTTGCTCAGAACAAAGTTAAACAATTCTCAGCAGTGACCAAATTCAACCATGGCCAAACCTGGATACAGCCTGAGCAGATATGGAGAAGACTATATTGTGCCTGTTCGCCACATAGCAATTAAAAACAAGGAACCTGTCCGGAAAATAAAAGGTGTGGTGCCAAAAAATCTTAAAGTACAAAGGAATTCAAACTCAGTATTAAATGCAGCAGTTAAATTCGATACCTGCCGGCTATAGCAGAAGAACTGAATTAACTACTGAATGATAAATCGAAACTTAGGTAAATTCTGCTCATTCTACGGGGACCAGAAGACCATAAGATACAGTACTTCTTTTTAGGAAACATTCCATACAGACCTGGATATATATTCTTCTTTCTCCTGTTCTACAATTGTTTCTGTACTGTCAGGTGTTTAAAAAGAACCACTGTGAGTGCTTTTAATGTGGTTGGATTTTATCTGTTAAACCACCCCAATTAGTGCTTTTGTACCAATAGGGTGGTATACTAAACAGTTACCTTCAGGCTCAAACATTTTAAGACTTAAACACGAAATTCTCATTTGCCTAGATTGACAAATCTGTCCATTCAACTCTTGGCAGAGTGTTGAATTTTGGCTAAAAACCTCTAGCTACATAGCAGATAGTGCAAGAACTTACATAGCAAAATGTGCCTCAAATCTCTCCAGAGTAGGCTGTTTCCTTTTGATTGTCTTGAGCTGGCACTTACAGTCTCAATATTTCACACTTATGTTTGGTAAGAGATAGAATAAAAGATTCCATTTACTTACAGTTCTGAACAGATTAAAAAAACAGCATAGTGTACAAAAATGACTGGTTACATGAACAGTCTTTAACTGTGTCATAATTACAATGTAACTACAAACTAGCTGCAATACATAACACTAACTACATAACTGTAGACGGGACAGCAGACTGAAAAAAGAGGGGGAAATGCTTGTAACCAGAGGTGCGTGGCTGTCTTCAAAATCAGCGGCAGACAGGGAACAAATGGTTACTGCTACATTGACTGACAATCAACCCAGCCCAGAAAGGCTCCTCCCAGCCATACTTCTTAAAGGCAATATACGAAGGTTGCTAAAACTCCATTCTTGAATTCCTCCCACAGTCATATACAGTCGTGCCCTGCTTAACGATTGCCCCGCATTATGACGAATCCGCTTTACGATGATGTTTTTGCGATCACAATTGCGATTGCAAACCGATGGTCTAAATGGGGGAATTTTGTTTAGTGATTATCGGTTCCCTGCTTCGGGAACTGATTTTCACTTTATGATGATCAAAAACAGCTGATTGTCAGGTTTTCAAAATGGCTACCGGGTGCTTAAAATGGCTTCCCGCTGTGTTTAGGGACAGATACTTCGCTATACAGGCACCGAAAATGGCCACCGTATGGAGGATCTTTGCTGGACAATAAGTTTTTAGTCCATTGGAACGCATTGAACGGTTTTCAATGAGTTTCAATGGGTTTTTTAATTTTGCTTTACGACATTTTCGCTTAACAGCGATTTTCCTGAGATGGATTATTGTCGTTAAGCGAGGCACCACTGTAAATAAAATCTTAAGTTTACAGAAATTTGTTCATTTTGGAAGCTCTGTACCTTAAAAAAAACCACCAAACCACTGAATTAAATTTGTGTGAACCCTTAATTGCAACCCAACTTCTGATTCACATTATGGACACTCAGAAATACCCCATTCCTAGTTATGTCTATGGATGACACATGTGTGTCCTTTTGTCATCCAAACCTTCAAATGCCTTTGGCCCTCTGCATTCAGGATGCGACTTTCTCACTAGCTAAGTTAACGTTCCCTCTGCTTTGCCAAAGACATCAAGGCACAAAGCCTTGTGAGGGCTTTGCGAACACATGGACAGTGGCCATTACAACAACTTTTATCTCTCTTCCATGAGGCAGCAGAATTGTTTCAATGCATAGCCTACAGGTTCTCCTCATCCCCTTTGTTTTCCTAAGAGAAAACAGATGGTGACTTGGGCAAGAAAATAATTCTAGTAGGCAAATACGTGCAAAGTGGGTTGCTTTATAAACAAGGGCTATAAAGAGCTCCCGTTTTTACTGCTGTTAATGTGAAGCAATGTTTTCCTAATTACCTTTGTAAACAATAAATGGCAATAATTTAGCAACGCAGGATGTTCCATTAGCTCAAATGAGAAGCTATATTCCCCTCACTTCACTATGTATTACTCTCCATCAGAAGATGTTTTATGGCTTGTCAATTTAAATTGTGTTAAAATAATTTTATTGGCTAAAATCACATTGTGTTAGCATTAAAGCTGACATGCACCTTTTTCCCCCAGTCCTAAACCCACAAAAACAATTTAAGCCATCAGATACTCTTTATGCAGTGATGACTTTGCTTTCCACACACAGTGAAGATTTGTGCCCCATCTCTTCAATGTGTGGCTCTGTTATTAGCATCCACTTAACAAATCCATCTTCCTCTCTTTATTAGTATCAGAGCGTTGCAGAATTTAAAATTATGGACATATATAAAATATAGATAAAATTAAAAGCAAATTAAAATGCTAAAGATAATTGGACTGTTTCTCACCAGAAACACACCACTTCAATAGCATTATCTCTTCCATTTGCCAGATCTTCTTTTGTACACATGGTGTACAAAAATTGCATGGACATAAGGGCCGCATTGATTGAATTTCTCCACAGTCACAGAAAATTTGTCCTGTGTCCAAGTAACCCCATTTTATTTGATTATTCTTTAAGCTTTCTATGTCATTCCAAAGTCTATTAAGTGACTTCCAGATACTTCAATTACAATCTTGTCCTGGTGGAGAACACTCTTCAGCTTTCACCTGTTTGGCAAGGTGTGCTGTTTTTGTTCTCCATAGGTTTACCTGGCCTCTTCTGGTTTAATATTTAGAGCTTCAGATGTATGCAGAATTTTTTTGCTTGATTTTAGCCATCGTTGAAGGGGTTGGGGTCCATGAAGTGGACCGGTTTGATGTATCATTTTATTTCGTTCATTATTTGCTAGCAGCTCTTGACATACCACTGGAGAGGCAATGCCAGCCAAATAATAGACTTTTTCAATAACAACAACAACAACCATCAGAGCTACAAAAACACGACAATATCAGGAACAGCATATATACTACATTGATACTTAACAGACACTTAGTTTTTTGGTTAAAACTTGTATCTATTATATAGTATCAGTCAATGTTTTAATAATTTTGATTGACTGTGTTTGGTATTTTTGAATAATAATAATAATAATAATAATAACAACAACAACAACAACAACAACAACAACAACAACAACAACAACAACAACAACAACAACAACAACAACAACAACAACAACAACAACAATAATAGGTTTCGGGCAGCCAGTAATAATTCTGCATGATTCATTAAGTTCTACATCCACCTGTTTGGCATGTGCTGATTTATACTATATGGCCCTTGCATATTCTGTTGTGGAGTAGCACAGGGACAAAGCTGTAGGTATGCACCCCAGTCTGACCCAGCCACTTTCCTAAGTATGTTATTTCTGATGGCAGCTTTCTGTTTGGTGTTCAGAAATCCATGTGATTCATTAAGCCACACACAGCTCGCTGGATCCTATAAAGCAAGGAACCATGTAAAGCAAGAAAGAATAATAGAATTGGCAGTGGCCTTCTAAATTACAGTAAGCTATGCATCCTAGAACACTCTACTTCAAGGTCCTTTGGTTCAAAAACTACACGGATTAAGTCCTGGATAAGGAAAAAACAATCATCAGTTGAGAAACGCTGAAGCTGGCCATGAAACCTACACTTGGTGTGGTCTTCCATTAAGCCACACACAGCTCGCTGGAGCCTATAAACCAAGGAACCATATAAAGCAAGAAAGAATAATAATAGAATGGCAGTGACCTTCTAAGCTAGGCTATGTATCCTAGAACACTCTACTTCAAGGTCCTCTGGTTCAAAAACTACACAGATTAAGTCCTGGATAAGGAAAAAACAATCATCAATTGAAAAACGCTGAAGCTGGCCGTGAATCTTCAACACTTGGTGTGGCGTTCGCCCTCATGCCCCTTGCCTGACCCTCCAAACACAGAGCACACGAAGGCAAACTGCTACTCCTTTATCCCACCGCTGCCACCAATTGTGGCATTTGCACCTTGTGCCCCTTGCTTGACCGTCAAAACTCAGAGCACACGAAGGCAAACAATCCCCTCTTTTACCCTGCTGCCACCAGGTGATCACTAAATCACCATTACTTCAGGAAGATGAAGATTCAGGTCCACACTTCAAAGTCTTTTAAATATAACTTTTGTTTATTGATTACAGGAATTGATAGTGATTCTTGAATATTTTCTTTAGGTACATTTATTATTAACAACAATCTTCTATTTGATAATACACTCCTAACTCTAATTACTCCTTAGATTTCCCCAAACTCCACATTCTAATCCCTTCTCCACCCTCCCACTCTACTCATACTCTCTCTGACTGACTCTTACTGACTGACTCACTCTGACTCCGCCTCTTTCTTACATATCTCTCAGCTCCGCCTCTCAGCAACATTAGCCTGCACATGATTCCCACCCCTTGGATTTAGAGCACTAAGGAACTCAGATATCTGCAGTAAGTGTACTGAACAGTGAAATCCACTGCTTCATCATCTGGCAGTGGTACCAGGAGTTGGGAGTTTGATTCCTTGCTGTCCCTCCTTGACAGGGGCTGGACTTGATGATCTAGAGGGTCCCTTCCAGCTCTGGAGTTCTAAGAAAAAAGTGTGCATCGAGTCAGTTTTGACTTATGGTGACCCTTTCCAGGGGTTTTCTAGCTACAGAGTACTCAGGAAAAGTTTACCATTCCCTTCCTTCTGCGGGCACTCTGGAACTGTGTTGCTTGTTCAATGCCACACCTTCTGGATTTCCTCTTGGGCCACACTGTGGGGAGTCAAACTCCCTACCTTCTGCAATAAGAGAGGGTGGAGGAGAAAAATCTGTGCATCCTTGCTTGAATGCAGCAAGGTAAATCCTGAGAGGAGACATACAAAGGTCAGATTTTCTCTGGCCTGGCCCTGCAGGTCTTAAGGTCACACTGCTGCAAGTACACTGCAGACCGCCAGGGGAATGGGGCGAGGGGGTGTCTAAAAAGTTTATATGGCACTGTCAAATGAGGACAAAGCAAAAGCCACAAATCAACAATGCCTCCTCAAAATAACCTTAAACCCTATTTTTATCTTACTACGGCAACTTCTACCCATCTGGGGTTTTTTTTTTGTTTTGTTTTATCTGCTCCATCTGCTTCTATTTTGAGGCCCGTACAATAATAGCGCTTCTGTGCACTGAAACAGAAAAGTAATTTGCATCGGGGAGCAGAGTGAGGGAGAAGAATCATAACCTTCTTCCATTATCGGCTTTGCTTGAAGTTTCCAGAAAGGCAACACACTGCAGTCCCACAAGGAGCTAAGCCTCCACTGTAATTCCGCTAGTTTTCAATTAGCAATTCACACACACACATACACACACAGGGAAAATAAATTGATTTAGCACCTTATTCCTTTGCCAGCAAGGCCTAAATGAAGGAACTCTCTCACCCACCCATCCTGCCTATTGTACGCTGTCTGCAGATATTAGTTACCATAACGGACTATCACGTAAATCAAATAATGGACTCTCTCCCGTAATCACATCGGCAACTGCGATGGCATGTTTCAATGGTTATCCACTGGAACTCATTAAGAGAGCATTATGTATAGTAAATTAAAATGCAGGGTCTATGATCCGCAGACAAAAGATGACAAAGCTTATCATATGTATGCCATGGACTTCTCATTAACGGAGCCAGAAACAGCCTTGTCCTTTTAGAGCAGGTCACAGCGCTCTAGGATATTTCTGTTTTGTAATGAGCTGGTTAAAATTGACTATGCAGATCTGACAGCATGGAAAACCTTCTGAAGAAGAAGCTGGACAATATGCTCTCAAAACAAGGCAGCTAGGACAATAGGCACCCTTGTCACTTCCTCTATTTTAATGGCAACAAACATTATAGCTGGTTTTCATCTAAAAATTATTTGTCTTTAAATGCACATGAAGATTCCCATATAATAACAGTAACACTAAGAAAATTTTAAAACGCAACAGCAGAAATTACTGACAAAATGTTTAAAACGGATGTGGAAGAGAGCCAATCAACATAGTAGAAATCAGAGTTTTTAAGATGTTTCTTTTTTTATTAGACCTCAGCTCTCAGAATCCCGTAGGAAGCACGCCTGCAGACATAAGACATGGTGGAAGGTGCAATCCAAAAATGACCACTTCATATTCCACAACAAGAATCACATCCATGCATGTGGCATTATAACAACATCCATCTACCACAGTCAATGATTTTTGACATCTAGCACTGCCTACACTACACTGCAGACAATACTCCACAGTCTGTCTTGCTTCCTTCTAGCTCAGAACCTCAAAATAAGGCTGGAGGAAGACCAAATTCCCTGCCCAAGAGGAACTAGGGTGACACCATCATAATTTCCCATTGAAACGTCTCCAGCTTTGATGTAGGAGTAGGACCACAGTGGTATGACTAGTGCCAAGTTTCTGAGAAGACATCAGCCTCAATTTCTATCACCTTCTAGGGCTGGAGTGCCAATATGTCTTCTACCAGCACCAGCACCTACTCTAATTATATAAAAAAACCAAAAACCGTCCTCTTCTCTACATTATCCTTCTATGAAACCCACTGTGGATTCGATCTTACACCTGCTGGTCTTCCGACCTTGCAGCACAGAGGCTTCTGCGGTTTATCCTGCAGTGCCACCACGTCCCTACAATTACTGTATACTTACCAATAATCTATATCTTCATATCAATTATTAGTAAGGGTTTTTTTCATTTTAATCATGGAAATATGTTTCTGATGGTTTCATTGTTTCAACTGTATCTGTACACCAACCTGGTATTTGTAAGGAAATGCAAACTCTTAATAAATCCATCCCTAATCTCTGTTTGGATTATGTCATCCTCTGTTGTCCACGGGTTTAAACCTAGTGTTTCAAAAGGCATTATGTAATTTAAAACAAGCAAGCAAACACATTTACACCTAAGACGAGGAATCATGCATCCTAGTGTAATTTGTGTGCAGGGTGATCAGGGTGCAGCAACTGGAACCCCTACTGCCCCCATACTGAGACGGATAAACCCATAGGAGTGACAGGCTCTTTCTAATCTCTGAAGCCATGGATGGCATGGGTGCATCTCAATGTGGGATTTCCTCTGCAATCTTGAAAATATTTCAAAATCCCAGTACGGACAACCCCCAATACAACACTGGGACACAATCCCCTCTGACAGTCACAAAATTAACTCAGCCCAGCAGCAGTTCGGCATTCGCCCCGGCCTTGCTCCGAACATGACAAAGCGAGGATCACTGCCATGCTTCGGCAGGTCTTTGATTTCCCTGGTGACAGCTCTCTTTTAAGACCATCATTCATTCCGTGCAAAACAAAAACACATCAACAGAGCCAGGCAACTGTTTAATTATCTACACCCTCCTTAAAAACGGCTAGAGCTTCTACGTTCCTGCCCCTGGTCTAACCTCTGGAAGAAAGGGGATAAAAATTACAAAACCCATCAATTTCCTAAGACTTCCTTGAGACAGATAGCTAATATTAATCAGGGTCTTCAAAGTCTACAAGCAGCAACATTTCAGACAGAGGTTGTGGTCAGGGAAAGCAAGGTTAACGAACATATTTTATAAGCAATCCAGTGACCATGACTGAAACGGTAATAAGGTGCGGAGAAGCAGCAATTCGGCCTTTTCCCAACGACACCCTCCTCTTAAATCTCTCCTATGCCCTGCGTTTTTATTTAGCCTTGTTTTCTGTTCAAGCAGGCCAGCGAGATGAAATGAAAGGTAGGCAGCAGTTGAAGATAAGTGGAAATAACCATGGAAAAGGAATGGTTCCACTCAAATAACAGTGCTCCAGTTATTCATTCGGGGAAAACAAAAGCAAAAACAAAGCCATTCACCTAGCCCAGAAGCAGTTACGAATGCAACTCACTGCCACAGGATGCTAAGGCAGCATCACTGTATTTCTTAACACAGGATGTTATGACTGCATAGAATATTATCCTAGTGGTGTTTCCAAGGACTGGAAAAACAAATCCTGTCCCTTTCACAGACACAGTGCATCACTAACTGTCCGATGAAGGGGTTTGTGGATGGGGCCAAAGCTAGTATCGCATCATCTTTCATTCACGTAAAAAAGGTTAAGGTTAAGGTTCCCCTTGACATTTAGTCCAGTCGTGTCTGACTCTAGGGCGTGGTGCTCATCCCTGTCTCCAAGCTGTAGAGCCAGCATTTGTCCGTAGACAGTTTCCGTGGTCACGTGGCCAGCGCGACTAGACACGGAACATCGTTACCTTCCCACCAAGGTGGTACCTATTTGTCTATTCTCATTTACATGCTTTCAAACTGCTAGGTTGGCAGGAGCTGGGACAAGTAACGGGAGCTCACTCCGTCGTGCGGATTTGATCTTACGACTGCTGGTCCTCTGACCCTGCAACACAGAGGCTTCTGCGGTTTAACCCGCAGCACCACCACATTTCATTCACATACACAGACACAAGTTCACACACGTTAATATGGACACTAGTATGCACACACCATTGTCTGGCAGGCTGGTGGGAGTTCAGTTTAAAAAGGAACAATGACACACAGTCATCTCTGGGTACGGTCCTCCCTATCACAACTGTGGGTCTGCTTAACACAGTTAGGAATCTTTGTCTGTCTCAGCAATCACAGCCTTGCCAGCAAAGACTTCGTGGAATGTTGGCCCCAATTCACACAAAGGTGGCAATTATACTGCAGTTTTCACTTCCAACAGGCTGTCCTTTTCAAATCAGCCATGCAACTGGTCACCCACCTGATTCTGTAACAGTACATGAGAGATGGTCTGTTTTGGGGAAAGCTTCCAACGCTAGAGGCACAAGAGAAAGTTAGACAAAACCATTTGCCAGATATACTTTGATTTGGATTCTTGCATTGAGCATGAACTTAGACCCTTTCGATTCCAGTACATGAAACCACTTGCATTGTGTTTTCCCAAGAGGATTACAAGTGTAGGGCACTTTTAGTTTCCCCAAGTGTATTACGGCCTTAGATTACTTTTAGTTCTAGAGAGGATTGTATCTTAAGCAAAAAAAATGGAATGTGTTTGCACAAAACTAGGACATCTATTCCTTACATTTATAGAAACTAAAATTTTTTAACCATGGGCCAGTTGCTTGCATTCTTTTTCAAAGTCCCTCTTTTCATCAATGCTGTTACGTGTGAGATTTACAGCTCAAGAGAACAGGACAGACGTTTTGTGCATATTTTGCAAAAAATACATTAAAATAAGGCCACTGGGTTTTGTTTTGTTTTTTGCTTCATTCTCAGCTGGTGATAAAGAATCTTGCAGGACTTCCAAAATCCTCGCTGATGAGTCCTGCTGAATTTGACATCGCCTAAGCTGACAAGCAATTTAGTGAGTATTCTTCACAACATTACTGCCAGGTCACCAAGCAATTATCTGATAGGCTGGCAGAAGTACAATTTATATCAGCAGCTCAGTTACAAAACGGATTTACTACCTAGACTCTTTTGGGGCCAAAGAGTCTCCCAGAAGATGCTCCAGCACCTGCACATAGAACACCCTCAACAGAGTCAATCAACCCCTGGGTGGAGCCCTAGACAACAAAACTGGGGGGGGGGGGGGGATGGGGAAAGACTTTGAAAGGATGGTCAGGGCAACTACCAGGATACAAGGCAGACTACTAAAGGCTGCATGTACTTATGAGCTGTTCATGGATGTTCTATAAGATACTGAACCTTCATCAACCATGCAATGTTGATCAACCACACGCAGTATCTTAGGACAGTGGTGCAGGTTAAGAAGGGCTACATAAACACATACATTCATGCATTAATGCTGAGCGGTATGGGTGAGGTTGGGAGTTTGATCCTCCACTGGGCCTCCTTGACAAGAGCAGGACTTGATGATCTATAGGGTCCCTTCTAGCTCTGCAGTTCTAAGATGATGGTGATGCAATCCACTTTTGATGAATCCGCATGGGATGAGGGCTGGACCTGCAAGCCAAAACTGGCTGCAGCTTGCCACAGATATGAGCCATAAAATTAATAATTTTGTTGCTTTTTTTATACCCTCCCACACCTCTTTTCACACACTGCACCCCTGACAAAATATATGGGGAGGGAGTTCAATTCACGGAAAGTCTATTATCAGTGAGCTGGAGAAATCTAGTTCCACTTCATCCTTGCAGGTTTGGGCAGAATATTATAGGCATGCATTAATATGTGTGGCAAGCAGCCTCCATACATGGCAGCCAAATGTTTGATAGGGGGAGGTGACAGGGACTGAGGTTAGTCAACTTCAGAGCCATAAATAGGTATTTCGGCACCCAGGGCAAACAACACCACATCCAGTGCAATCCATGTTTGCTAAATGAGCCCCAATGAAAAAGGAAAGGAAGTGTGTGATGTCCACATACACCCGCAAGAAGAAAACAAAAAGTGAGTAGGAGCATGGGATGCCGCTGTTTATTTTCTTAACACTCACTAGATTAATCTTTAGAATTTGGAGCCCTCTAAATGTTGGTTCCATGGGCAAAGCCCCAAGTGATCCATCCTAGTCAGCACAGCGCTGTGGTTCCCCTTCCATAGATTCTTTCAACCTCCTGATATGATGTCCGTTTCCTTCTGTACAGTGGTGCCTCGCAAGACAAAAGTAATTTGTTCAGCGAGTAGCGTCGTATTGCAAAATTTTCATCTTGCGAAAGCGCAGTTTCCCATAGGAATGCATTTCTATGGGAAACCTCACAAGACAAATGAATTATTTTCATCTTGTGAGGCATCGTTCTTGCGGGGAAAAAATCATCTTGCAAAGCATGGCCATAGAAAAAGCCATCTTGTGAGTCACCATAACAATCGCAAAACGCTTTCGTCTTGCGAGTTTTTCATCTGGCGGGGCATTCGTCTTGCAAGGCACCACTGTACTGAAATACTGTATGGTGTATGGGGTTGATTTTTTTCATATCATTTTGTTGTAGTGATTCTCAGACTGTGCACCTCCAGTGAGCTTGCTTTAAAACTAGAACAGCCTGTTTATTACACCCACTCTTATATGTCTGATGGAGAGAAGGCAAGCTTAACACATGGGTAATAATCATCCAGACAAGAGGGCAGAATGTATTCAAAGTTGCCTGAGGCAGCCTGTGCAGGATCTGTTAAAGACAGGAAGATCCCAGGAGCCCTATAATTGCCCAGAAGATACTAACCCATCCTTGAATTCTGATTTACTTGGATGGTGAGGAAGCAGAATGTCAGTAGCAAATGGTAACTGGGTCACTGTGGGTGCCTTGCATCCAGCTGATTGTCCTGGTGGCTCAATGTATTATTATCTATTGCTCTTAACAAAGCTTTTATAGTGGTCTTCAGTTCCATTAACAGACCAGGTTTTTAAAAAGGCAACAACAACAACAACAAAAAGGGAAAAAAAGAAAAAAGAAAACGAATGATACAGAATAATAAAAGCAGCACACAACTGGTTTAGGTACATACACGCATGTGCATGTGTGGCTGAAGGCATGTGTAAGTGCACATGTCTAGAGATGGGCATGAACTGCTAGTTCTTGCCAGTTCACTTCTTGGCTGAATGGGTGATTGGCGGCTCCCAGTCCTGATTTTTCCAATGGACACCCACTCATAGGTAGTGCCATGAAGCCAGGGTGATTTCTCTGAGTGGCCACCGACCTTAGGAAGCAGGTCTGGGAACCATCAAACACCTATTTGGCTGAGAAATCAACCAAATAAGTTGATCTACACACAGATGTTATGATTTATGTCAATAAGTCAGAACTATCTTATAGACACCCTACCAGGGCTCTCTTTGAATTGTGGTGCTGGAGGTGACTCTTGAGAGTCCCCTGGACTGCAAGGAGAACAAACCTATTAATTTTGAAAGAAATCAAGCCTGAGTGCTCACTGGAAGGACAGATCCAGAAGCTGAGGCTCCAATCCTTTGGCCATCTCATGAGAAGAGAAGAGTCCCTGGAAAAGACCCTGATGTTGGGAAAGTGTGAAGGCAAGAGGAGAAGGGGACGACAGAGGACGAGATGGATGGACAGTGTCATCGAAGCTACCAGCATGACTTTGACCCAACTTTGGAAGGCAGTGGAAGACAGGAGGGCCTGGCGTGCTCTGGTCCATGGGGTCACGAAGAGTTGGACACGACTAAACGACTAAACAACAACAACCAGGGCTTTCAAAGTAAGTGAGATATTTAAGGAATGGTTTTACCAGATTCACAACCCCAGTGAGCTTCCATGACTGAGCAGGGATTCAAACCCAGGCCTCCTGAGTCTTAGTCTGTTGTTCTATCCAGTATAGCACACCGGGTATCTCTAAACATAGATAAGTGTAGCTAAATGCATGGACATGTGTATGCATGTTCACAACTTTTAAAGAGCTGCGTATGCCTTGAATTTTAATCCAGAATAGTGTTCCAGGGATAGATAAAATCTCACAAGTGCTTTTAATCCAGGAATGTTGTATGCTAATTCCTGTAGCAGTGTTCTGTGAGTTTTGAAGCAATCCTTGGAGGTGCTGTTAACATTGCTGTCAGAACTAGGAGCATTTTGTTTTTGTTTTCAGAAAAAAAGCCCGAAGTGTTATGTCTAGCTTAATCAGAAGCCATGAAATCTCCAGATGAAACCATCAGCAAGCCGAGCAGCAGACGAAAAAGAAAACTAAAAAGGGAGGGGGAAATGTAAGTGCCAGTGATACTTTTGTCTGAATTTATTGCACTTGCTTTGTAGACAAAAACTCACTGTGTTTCTTCTAGACTCTCTGGAGCTCCAAATGACAGTTGCCAAAACCTTGAATACTATCAAAGTCATAGGAAGAATCAGTCTTCTGGAAAACACTGATCCGTTTTAACAGAATGCATTACAGCCTGTCAGGAAAAATTACCCAAGAAGGGAAAGTATTCCACATTCAAACCATATTGGCCGCTTAAACCAATTAGGTATTGTTTGATCTTTTCAGACCCTCAAAACCAGCTTTCTCAACCTTCCTAATTAGTTCTTTCTTTCTTTCTTTCTTTCTTTCTTTCTTTCTTTCTTTCTTTCTTTCTTTCTTTCTTTCTTTCTTTCTTTCTTTCTTTTGTCTGTCAACATTTCTCTTTCTCCCACTCTTCCTTTCTTTCCCTTTCTGAAATTTGTGATCAAACTTACCGGTACTTTTATTCCCACTGCTCATGCATGCAGTTACTGCACTTCCTCCTCTCTGTAATCAATGCACATGGTCTGTATTCACTATCTCATGATGTTGGGCTATATCACTTCATGCTGAACATAGGATGGAACAAACATACAAATTTCTCGTGTTTAAAACGACAGCAACAGGAAAGGCTTCTCCCATGTATCAGCCAGGTGTCATTTACATGTAGCAGCAGATCGTAAATAAATACAAAGAGAGAGTTTAACAAGCTCCTCTTAGTTTAAGCTTTTTCTTGTAAAACCAGTGTCACATTTGAATTGAGACATATACTCTTCCTGAAATTCAAATAATTATGTTGCATAGCTTTATCCCATTATAGCACCTTACATTTCCACTAATGACAGAGCAAAAATAATTGTTTTAAGGAATGGTTTTAACAGATCCACACCTCCAACAGATCCACACGCTCAACAGTATTGCTAGATAATACTATTTTTGTTGTTGTTTTTTAAAAAGCAACACCAAGGAAAAGATTGTAACCCCATCCTCCCCTAGATTCACGTCTAGGAAATCTTGTTTATTTGTTCATAATGGGTCATCCAAACATCTAGCAACAGTATGATTCGGAAGATTACATCCAAACAGGTACACCAAGCAGAGCTGCTAATGGTGGTTCAGCTGCAGAAAGCATTTCATGTGGGTTGCCAAACACTGTAGACACTTGCCCACTGCATTTTCTGTTTGTTTTGGGCCCATCTGTCAGCTCCATGCATCTGACTCCAAATTCAGAAAATCTCCCACCTCTGATTTCATACTTTCAACGACATAGTCCTGAACACTAACATATGGCAGGATTCTACCACGTGTCTCGTAGGTGTCTGTGCTGCTCCCTGCAACATCATCAGCCTTGTAGTTTCTATTTCATTTATTGACATCCACGGCTCGGGAACACTGCTCTTCTAGACAACAAGTACCAGAATCCACAGCCAGCAAAGTCCTGGTGGCTGGGGATTCTGGGAGTTGTAGGCCCCAAAGCAGTGTTCCCCAGCTATGCTCCACAAGGCCTTTCCCCATTCCTTTTATGAACCTCCAAGTTTCACAAGGTGACACCATCACTCATACTGTATTTTGTTGGTTAATTCCATGAGGTTTATCAATAAGTGATAATGACAGGAGATGATCTCCTGATAGCTGGGAATCTTCCTTCAGTCCTGGGAGGAAGAAATCCACAGGCAGACACATCAAATAGACAATGCAGATGAAGCCAAACCAATAAGCAGCTTGTTTCAACTGAGAGAAACAGAGGGGAAAAAAGAATATAGGAGAGGAGAGAATATTTCTAAATCAAGTTGTCCAGGACTGGTGATGCAGTAGTGAGCACACAAGATGTTCTCAAAGGATCTGTTCTCTGCTGAAGGAGTTTCCACTTATTTCCAGTGTGTTCTCTGTAAGTAAAGCAAATTATTGCAAAGACACCCTAACAGTCCAACAGGAAGCTGTGGTGCTGCCTCTGAAGTACCTCGCTATGAGAAGTAGCGAATGCGTAAATAGATGATATTCACTTTTCCCATTTTAAACACTGAATCATTCCTTGTTTGACAGCTTCCGAAAATATCCCACTGTCTGTTTATTTTACAGCACGGAGGGGAAAACAGAGGAGAGAAAGAAGCACTTTGCAGGGAAGCTGGCAAAACAGACTCTTTATCAGTGGCTTTGCTGTTGTAAAAATTAGAAAAGCTACAAGACCTATTACATCATCTACGCTCTGTCCTTGCCAAAAAAAGAGAGGCCTTAGGACAAAATGTTTTGAGAATATACAAAGGATTCTAAGCCCTCTCTAGAAACTGAGGCTCCAGGCTGGCAACCAAGAGGGGGTTTACAGCTGCTTCTCTGCGCTATTGGCAAAGGCAGAAAGCTGCCAGCCATGTACGGGTGAACTTGCCCCTTAATCTGCTGTTGATTTATTGGCTTATTTACCCAGGATGCAGGGGATTTGTGTTTATGTTTTGTTCTTGCTGCTGCTGTTTTGATCTAACTTATGCATTAATATAACATTTTAGAGAAATGGGGGGGATGAAACGCTGACATTTGCAACTAGTTTGATGTTATATATAGGAGCCAGGATGGATTTGGTTCAAATCAAAATAATTTAAATTGGGATTTAAAACATGACATATATTTCTTAAAATTCTGATTTTTTGACCATATACATTTAAAGAATTGATGTTTTATTCAAAGCATGATTACAATCACGATTTAAATCAATTTGATTTTCAAAAGTCATTGATTTTTATCCAACCTGGTAGGAAGCTATTATAAGCCTTAGTAGTGTGATGGATCACTGCAGACCAAGGCCAAGATCATTCATCTTATCATATTCCAGATGACTATGCATAGGGCTTGAAAATTGCAGTTGTCCACTTATCTGTGACGAGTGAAAAATGCTGCTTGACGAGTCTCAGTTCCTTCCCTTCTTGCCTCCTTCCCCTCCGCCTCTCTCTTTCTCTCTCTCTCTAATCCTGCTGTCCTCCCCTCCCCTCTCCCATTGCAAAAGGAAAACTGCCCTCGCAAGAAGAGAGTTTGAGCAGCACATAGAGATATAGCTCTGCAGGAGAATGTAGAATAGCCCCATGCTGGAGAATATGGAGATTCCCTGCTCCCAATTTCAACCAAACGAGGAGGGAATCATGGCTCCTTAAGAGGCCGGGCGCTTTTGCTTTCAGTTTTATTTTTGCTCGAAACATTCAAAAGAAAGGCATTCAAAACACAAGCTTCATGACCCCACAGGCACGCAGGTAATAAAGCAATCCAAGTCTGAGAGTGATTCCCAATCCCAATAAATTGCAAGGCTATAGTCTGGCCATGCTGACTGGCGAAATTTTTGACTGACTGGTGAGACATTCTAAAAATTTTCAAGCCCTGACTATGTAGGAAAATGAAAGCTGGGCAGTGAAGAAAGCTGTCGGGGGAAAAATGGATTCATATGAAATACAGTGCTGGAGGAGAGCTTTCTGGGTGAGTCCAAGGTCAAATCAAACCTGATCTTTCTGAGGAAGGAAAAATGATGGAACACATCTGATGTCCAACTGTGAGCACATCATGATAAGACAAAGTTTGCAAAAGGGGGGGCATAACACTCAACCAACTACTCACCAAGTGCCCCATCTCTCCTAAGGGGTGGCCAACAGGGCTTCGGTTGACCTCCCAAAATGTTTCCCAATTCAGACAGCTCAGACTGCCTCAGTGTCAGACCACCCTGGGCTGAAAATGTTGCTGCTCAATGTCAAATCAGTGAAGAGCAGAACAACAAACTTCATCCTGGAGGACTGTGTTGACTTAGCCTATATTCCAGAGACACTGCTAGATGAAGCTGGGGTGGTGAGGCTGGTGTTCATAGTTTAACCTCACTCTCACTCTGTCCATCTGGTCTCCAGGACAGAATAGGGGTTCTGGTGGTGCACTACCCAACCCTTTGCACAACATTCTCCCGTCCTGAACTAACCAGCTGGTATTGGGGGTAGCCCATTGTGCTAGGTTCCTTCAACATCCATGCTGAGAAAACCTTGTCAAGAGTGGCTCCAGACTTCACATCCTCCATGACAACTACGGGCCTATCCTGTGTGGTATCTGGCCCCAATCATGCTGCAGAACATGATTTTTTTTAATAGCGCAAGATGGTGGTGATCTGGGTGTGAGTTCTGTTGTCATGGACAAAATATTACCTGGGGATTTATTTGGTCCAGAACATTAGATTCAACGGAACGCAGATTCTCTGCAGGACCAGCAGAGGAGAGGCAATTACGGCAGTGAAAACACAATACAGTGGTGCCCCGCATAGCGAGGTTAATTCGTTCTGGATTAACCTTCGCTATGGGGAAACATCGCTATACGGATAAAAAAAAAACCCTATTGCGTTCCACATGGGCCCAAAACTCACCGTTCTGCGATGTTTCCCTATGCTCCGGTGGCCATTTTGGGTGTTCCGGTGGCCATTTTTGGTGGTTCCGGCAGGCATTCTGGGTGTTCCGGTGGCCATTTTGGGTGGTTCTGGTGGCCATTTTGGGTGTTCCGGCGGCCATTTACAAACCACCGGACAGCTGTTCCCCCTCGCAATGCGAAGAAACATTGGTATGCGATCGCATTAGCGATTGCAAAATCCACATTGGTATGCGGCTTCATCATTAAACAGTGCGCTCGTTATGCGAGGCACCACTGTACAGTATTTTGAAAAGTCTACATAACCAAATTATGTGAAACCCATGGTCATTAGATTCATTCTCAGTTTAATAGTTCATGTAGTTTTGTGGCCATTAGCTCCCACTAGTTCTCTAATAAAAACAGAAAAGTGGTTTCGCGTTCAAAGACCAAGCATCAGATGATACTATATAGATAACCCAGCCTCTTGTGTCCTTTGAGAAACCAGATCCAGAAATCACAAAAAAAGGTGCTTATGGCCTGAAATCCTATCATAAAACAAAGCAAGCCAGTTTGCAAATTGCAGGAGGTGAGGAAAGGTCCCACTCTGACAATCACACACAATCCCTGGTTGGAATTCCCTTCTCTAATGAAGGGTTATCTGTAATGCACAACTCAGCCCTGTGCATTCTACAGGCCTGAGCTACTGGGGAGCGAAGGGGCTCAAGTACTGTAAAAAGAAAACCACTGGGAAAAGATCAATTAGGTTTTACTGGTTGATTTGACATGTCTCCCTGGGAAATCTGTCTGCTAGCACATTATTCCTAATTACTTATCGCAGCTTCATTTGTCTTGGGACCTAAAATTTCCTCAGCCGCTTCAGGCTGAAAGAGAAAGCGAAGGATCAGAGGACCCCTGCCCTAGTAATTATTTCCAGGTTCAGGCAGTCTGTGGTATCATCTGTTCAAAAAGCGTATTGTCTCCTCTCCAGAACAGGCAGTCAAGATTCACCTGCTTGCCAAGCCATGCTCTCCAACCATCTCTTCAGAGGATCTTACTTTGGGGATTCAAGCATGCAAATATACCACATTATTTGCGCCGAAATGCTCCTCAATTTTCTGAAACACGCGAAAAACTAAATATTGAGATGGAGTCTTGAAAAACAACATGCATTTGTCCTAAAACCAGAACATTTCATTCGGTATTTATATTTGGGGAAAAAAAATCAGGGGCTCACATATAGGTGTACGTGTGTGTGTGTAGACATGTACCTATACGTAGAAGCATATGCAAATGTACGGTATATGCTTCTGCACGCTTCTGCAGATAGACAGAGACACAAGACAGATAGACAAACAGATAGACGTGCATGTGTATGTTGCAACAGTGACGAACAGAAGCACTGAAGCAAAAATATTTTGGCTTTCACTTTTTCAGTTTCTCAGGCCAAAGTATGCTATCTCCAAGATGAGAGTTATGGATACAGATGTTTTACTGCTTCATATCCAATAAGGCTGTACACATAAATAGAAACTAAATCACTCTTAAAAGATAATATTTGGCATCTAATGTTGAGAGTTACAGAACCTAGAGGACAGAGTATTCTAGAGCTGATGAACTATGTCACACGTTTTCTATGTTCAAATCAGGAGGTGTTAAGGGAGGCAGTCTCTAAATCCGGAAGTTTTTCCATTTTTTCTAATCTGTTTCTATTTGGTATCTCTGTTCCAACCAAATACATGTCAGATAGGCTATACAGTGTTACCTCACTAAACGATTGCCTCGTTAAACCACGAAACCGCGATACAATGATGGTTTTGCGATCGCTTTGTTTTAATAGGCAAAATCTGCTTTGTGATGATCGGTTCCCTGCTTCGGGAACCAATTCTTCGCATTACGACATTTTTAAAACAGCTGATCGGCTGCTTCAAAATGGCCGTCTGCTGTGTAAAATGGCTCCCCGCCGTGTTTTTGGATGGATTCCTCGCTTTACAGGCACCGAAAATGGCCGCCCCTATGAAGGATCTTCGCTGGACGATGAGTTTTTCTGCCCATTGGAACGCACTGAACGGTTTTCAATGCGTTTCAATGGGATTTTTTATTTCGCTTAACAAGGATTTTGCTCTACAGCGATTTCGCTGGAATGGATTATCCTCGTTAAGCAAGGCACCACTGTATAATGTTCAGTTAAAGCGTCTAGACAGTGGCTGTTCCAACTTCTCAGTCAAGATGGCAGACTTATGATTGTACACAGATCTGTTGCTGTTTTGCTTACATACTGCAGATGGCATTCAAGTCACCTGTACTCAATGAAATAAATTGCATCACAGAGCCTACAGGTGATCTTTCCTTTTATATAGTAGGTCTTGACAGTCACAGCACTAGTAAAAACGACTGTCTTCCTGAGAAACACGTGCATTATACAGCATTTTGAACAACAAGGGTGATCTCTGCAGATTCAGCAAGTGGCAAAAAGCTATCACAGAACGCTTACTGATGGCTTTTTCAGTATGCTCCAAGTAGAGCTTTCTCTAATTGTCTTGCTGGAATTTGGAGATGCTGGATAGAAATCCACCAGAAAAGGAATGGGGTCATTCCTTGTTAAATCCATAATTCTACTGTCCTGAATAGGACAGAGCTTTTTTATCTTAGGCTCAATGATATTTGGTCAATATCTTCCATGAACCTAGTGTTCCTTCAGTTTATATTTCATTTTCCCCCCACAGTGTTACAAATGCATGCAGTGTTACATATAGCCAAACTGTATATAATAGTCCTCTTTATATATTTGGGGCAGTGGGATTTCCAGTTAAGATACATGTGGACATCAGTAGACTTGCTATAAAGAACAGTAACAATGCTGTTGTTTTCAGTGGTAGGGAGAACATGAAAGAAAGGGAAGGATGAATTTTCAGTGGTGCTACAAGATGCAGATGTGATTGTGATGAACTGAGCTGATCTATGATTTAAATTTATCTACATGAAATGATGTTAGGAAAGTGTGAAGGCAAGAGGAGAAGGGGACAACAGAGGATGAGATGGATGGACAGTGTCACCAAAGCTACCAACATGAATTTAACCCAACTCCAGGAGGCAGTGGAAGACAGGAGGGCCTGGCGTGCTCTGGTCCATGGGTTCAAGAAGAGTTGGACACGACTAAACAACAACAACAACAATGTGTTCCTTGCTTGTGATCAACACCATAGCGATATCATCAATGTATCACAGTTTCCCATTAACAGCTTCACGTAAGAAGGAGTCATGCGAGTGCCCACTATTGTACTTTGCATTTTGAAATTGCCCTTCATTAAAGTTGCCAGATTGGTAATTACCTCTGTTGGGGGAATCTTTCGGATTCTTCATGTTAAACACATCATGTAAAGCTTGAACCCCATCATGATGTGATTTGGTGGTATGAAGAGATGTGGCGTTTGGTGTTAACAAGTACTGTATGGTATCATCATCAAATGGATGTTCTTAATTTAAAGGCTCAGTTCTAAGTAAGAAGCCACTGCTCTCTTTGATACAGGACTGGAAGCATGATGATTTATCCTCATACTCTGTAAAGGCTAGTCAATAGACAAAGAGGTTCTCTCACTAGCTGTGTTATTAGCTGCAACAACAGGGCATCCTGGGCTGTTCGCTTTCTAGATTTTCGGCAACATATAAAAACTGTAGTAAGAGTTGGATGGATAAAGGAGGTCAGCTGCCTTGCTGTTAAGACGTTCTCTGCTTGTAAAGTTCTGAATGGTTTACAGTGGTGCCTCGCAAGACAATGTTAATTCGTCTTGCGAAACGCGGTTCCCCATTGGAATGCACTGAAATCTATTTAATGCATTCCAACGGGGGGGGGGGAGAATCGTCTTACGAAAATCGTCCATGGAAAACATCATCTTGCAAAACACAGTTCCCCATTGGAATGCATTGAAATCTATTTAATGCAAAGCATTGGTCTAAAAAACAAAGTTTTGCGAAACGCGATTCCCCATTGGAATGCACTGAAATCTATTTAATGTGTTCCATCGTCTTGCAAAAATAATCCATAGGAAGAACTGTCTTCCGAAGCGCAACAGCAATCGCAAAAACCCATCGTCCTCTGGATTAATAGTCCTGCGAGGCAATTGTCTTGCGAGGCACCACTGTACATCAGTCGTTCTCAACCTTCCCCCCCCCCCAGCCATAGCTATAAACACAATATGAGAGAAACATAGGCTGAATCAGTATTGTATAAGTTGTATAGCAAATCTTATAAGGTGGTGTGTGAAGAATTATTTCCAGGCTGTGGCCCCTTTCAAATGTGCCAGGGACTCCCAGAGGGCCATATAACCCCTGTGGAGAATGGCTGGTTTAAATAATACAAGCATTCCGTTATGTATTGATGTCCAAGGGTTTTTATCTTTTTTTAATTTTTCATTTTCTTTTGGCTCATGCCCCCCACTCTCTCACAGACACAGACACAGTGTGTGTGTGTGTGTGTGAGAGAGAGAAAGAGAGCATGCCTAGAACAATTTATACAGACGCACACTCCCAAATGATTCTTGCAAATTTCATTCCTCCATCCTTTTTTGAATTTCCCTGGGTTGTAAAGTCTAAAGAAGCAGCAAAGGATAATTTCCATCAATTTGAATCAATAAGCCCATATTGATTTCACAATTGGAGATGCTGTAAGGACGAGCAATGGTGGAAAGGCTACATTATACAGCAGAGGGGAGAGATTACGCTAGGTCTGATTGAGCAAGATTCTGAAACATTTTTAAATGATTTAAGACAGTAAAGGAAAACTGTATATTTATCAGTATAGTTTGTTTATTTATCTGCAAATTATTATTATGCTTACTTATATGTAACTTCAATACATGGGGGGAGGGGCACACAAGGTAATGCTGGCATAATTTGTTCCTCAGAAATTTATTCCAGCCTCTTGTTGATCACAGTGTTGTTGTCTTTTCTCCACTAATTGCTCATAAACTGATTGCTTAATTATTTCCTATGAATCTCTAATTATAGACCGTTTCTATAATTGTTAATATGCCTCACGAGTCTCAAATCATTCTGAGTTTTTAGTTCTCCTGGCTCCAGGACTCAAAAGTCTGTCCTTCATCCACTTCATGTAACTGCTCCTTGTTAGGAGATCGTTTTTCAGAGTTTCACAGGTGGCTGAGCTCATTCGCATTTGTTGAAAAACAGTCCTGACAATTGCTTTGTGTGTGGGTGAGAAGCGGTTAATTGAATGGGGGGGGGGGAAGCCAGCCTCTGGGATTTTCCCCAGCTTGATGTCACTTTGAGAATGGTAGTGAGCTCAAGCGGGTATCCTGTAGACCAGAGGTCCCCAAACCCCAGTCCGTGGCCCAATGGCGGTCCGTGGCCTGAGCCAGACTGGACCGCAGAGACAGACCTCTCCTGAACCCCCGCATGCACTCCCCCACAGCCTGTTTGTGCCTGCGCATGCCCGCACATGCGCTGCGCTGCCCTTTCAACTTGTGCATGAGCATGAGTGTGCCTATATGAATGCCCCCACTCCTTTGCGCATGGATGCATGCGCACACGCAGGGTGGTGCCCCACCTTCCCCAGCTGGTCTGTAGGGAAGGTTGGGGACTGCTGCTCTAGACCAGGGGTCTCCAAAACCTGGTCTGTGGGTTTCCTAGAACTGGGCCGCGGAGAAGGATCTCCACCCCCACATGCATGGTGGGCGTGTTGCACTTGCAGAGGGTCATGTTGCGCTTGTGGAGGAGCATGTTGTGCTTGTGGGTGGGCGTGTTGCACTCGTGGGTGGGGGACACACCCCTTTGCAAACACAACATGCCCATCCATGAGCGTGACATGCCCACCCGGAGCCCGCACACCCCAACTGGTCCCTGGCCCCCCAAAAGGTTGGGGGACTGCTGCTGTAGACCAGAGGTCCCCAATCCCTGGTCTGCGGCCCCATGCAGGTCCATGGCCTGAGCTGGACCAGGCTGCGGAGACAGACCTCCTGCCCCACCCCCTCCATGCACTCGCCCCCGCACAGCTGATTCATGCATGCACACACATTCAAGTGTGCCTGTGCAAATGCTGCGTTGCCATTTGTGCATGCACAGACGCACTCATTCACTGGACGCACTCAATCTTCGCTGGACGGTGAGTTTTAAGCCCATAGGAACGCATTAATTGGGTTTTAATGCGTTTCTATGGGCTTTTTAAAATCGCATGACAACGTTTTCGTTCGACAGTGATTTTTGCGGAACAAATTAACGTCATGCGAGGCACCACTGTAAATGAAATATTGTAAATATGTAAATTTCCTGTTATAACCACAAGAGGACTCCTGACTTTTACCATAAATGATGTTATCACCCAAAGTGTCCTTTTTGTCTTGGAATGAAGCAAATATTTTGACTGAAGCCCATTCTGCAGTAGATTTGCTTTGGATAATACTATTACCTCTATACCAAAACTTGTGGAAACTGCATCACTGGATCTCCTCCGCCAGACAATACGGAGAAAAAGAATTCAGCACATGATTAAAACCATGCAAAATGAAAAACATTTAGTATTTCTGGCAGCAGAATAAAGATTTCCATAGGTCTGCAATAGATTTTCTGTTTACTGCCTTCAGCGGGGATGAGTTTAGAAAAACTTCGAATGTTTAAATACAAGCACCACATTTTCAGGTGCTTAGGACTCTGTTATGCAAACAAGGGTATTATTCAAGATCTCCACTTGTATGACTGGAATTAAAATCCCCTAAACCACTAAGCAATGAAATGAATCTTACAGTTTCACTGTTAAAAGCACACATATTTAAAGCAAGGGAACTCCATTAAAGTCACTATGAGCTAAATAAAGTAAGAATATGGAGGCAACATTTTTGTGTGCTATAAGGCAGGGGTCCCCAACCGTTTCCACCCCGCAGACCGGCTGGGGAAGGCAGGGTACCCCCCACACTCGTGCGCATGCACGAACGAGCGCTCTCTTGGAAATGAGTGCACACATGCATAAATGGTGTGGTGTTTGTGCAGGTGCGCTTGCTCATGTGCATGCGCAAACTTGCATAGCCGTGCTGGAGCATGCACGCATGCACAAATCAGCTGTGTGGGGGATGAGTGTGTGCGGGGAGGGGGAGTCTGTCTCCACAGCCAAGTCCGGCTCAGGCCACAGACCAGCACTGGGCCATGGACTGGAGAGGTTGGGGACCTCTGCTATAAGGCACACTCCTTCGCTCCATCCCAAACTAGAAATCGAGGTATGCTCTGTGTCAGGTGTGGACAAAACCACATGGCATCTCTTCCTTGGAGCTGAGAGATGTACACCTACAAAGTGAATTTGTGAACTACAAAGCCTGATACTCTCATTGAGAAACCGAGGCAAACATTTTTTTCTCACAGGAAAAAAATGTTTGCACTATTTTATTCCCTTCTGCAACCACCAAAGAGAAACCTTATGGGAAATCTCTGAGATCTCATGGAAGTTGTGATTGTATTATTTTGTTTGTTTGTTTGTTTTTTTACAAAAAACAACTCCAAGTTAAACAGGCTTACTGTATTAAAATTCATGTTCAGAATTGGTTCTTTTATATATATGTGGGAATAATCATAAGAATTATGGCTAAACTGTCCAACTATGAACACATAATGGAAGGAAGACAAAATAAATCTGTGGAGATGTGGAATCTTTATTATACAATAGTGGAATGATGACTATAAAATGGATCTTGCACTGGCAAATAGTCTTCCCTTGTAATTTGGAATTGCATAAGTCAGAACCAACTTGACAGCATGCAACTATATATAGAGAGAGATGAGAAAATATTTAAGAAAAACATGGAACTGAATGATGCAATGTTAATGCAGAGAGAACTCTGTATATGTATTAGAAGTGGAAAGCAACTTTTAACCCAAACTGAATTTCTCAGTATAGTACCACGCTTCTTGAAACAGAAGGCAATCACTGAAGAAAGAACTCCAGTCCAATATACCGTATTTGCTGGCGTATAAGACGACTGGGCATATAAGACGACCCCCCAACATTTCCACTCAAAATTTAGAGTTTGTTATATACTTGCAGTATAAGACTACCCCCTCTTCCGCACACCTTCCACACACCAAATAAAAAGTGCTATTCATTGTCACCATTGTACGGCCACAGCGTGACTGCAGCGCCTCTGGCCCGCCCCTGCATCTCCCTGTGACCGGCACTAGTGCGCAAGTGCACATGTGTGAGCTCTGCATAGAAAAGAGGCGGTCTGGAGCGCCTCTGCTTCCTGCCGAGCAGAATGGGCCGGTCACGTCAAAAAGGCTGTCACCCCTGTCTCGCGGCTGATGCTCGCCACGGCCGTGCTGGATACCACGCGATACTGGACGGTATGTAGAATGAGGTGGGCAGGCATTGGGAGGCTACTATAGGCACCAGCCGAGCATCGGAAGGCCACTATGGGCAGTTATGTCTATCCCAACTGAAGTGCACCTAGCATATAAAGCATGCCTCCAACTTGGAGGCATGCTTTTCAGGGCAAAAAAGTAGTCTTATACGCCAAGAAATGCAGTATTTTTGCTTCATGGAACACACTCAGAATCCCCCCCACCCCTGCAAAAGCATGGCACTTAACACCCTAGACCCAGTGATTCCCAACCTTGAGTAAACCAGGTATTCTTGGATCGCGACTCCCAGAAACCCCAGCCAGCACAACTAGTAGTGAAGGCTTCTGTAAGCTGCAGTCCAAGAACACCTGAAGTACCCAAGGTTCAGAACCACTGCCTTAGGCAACCAAACTGTTTGGGCAGCTAAGGCAGAAAATCGGAGAAACACCTCTCAATATCTCTTTGTAAGTAAAATTAAAATAAGAAATGTATAATACTCATGTGTCTTCACCACTCTGGGCTGACCCTATAGCTTTCCCTGTTCAAGTAAATAGAACAGTCTTGAAGAAAAAAAAGTTCTGCTAGAATAGATTGAATGATTCAAATTGAACAAACCATTTAAGCCAATCTTATAAGGGTGATAAACATTTCCTCTCTATTAAAAACACAGTGGCTTGACGCCAGATGCTGGAATGAAAATAGACATTCTAACAAGGATCACCTGTTATAAATCATGCAATTATCTAACTTAATGAAGACTGTTTGCAAATGAAATGTATGTTGTCTGCAATTTTACCTCAGTATTTCTAAGGAAGATACTTTCTTTTGTTTATTTTCTTAAGCATGAGCAGAAGCTACATTGGATTTCTGAATTTCTACTACTACTTTTGGTGTTGTGCGATCATTACTCATAATGGCTTTAAGCAAATGCTGTACGAATTATGATTTGCAAAAGTCCTCCCCAGGAACTGTACAAACAGTTTTAAACACAATTATGTAAACGATGAAACCTTCTTGTTAAGAACCCTCACCATTCATTACACAATGAACAAATCTGTTCCCACCCGATGCCCCACCACAGATACCACCATAGAAAGAGACCTTACTAAGATAGAGGAAATGGTTGTGGAAAGAAAACACATGCACAATGCCCCTTCTCTTCCATGGCACTATCTATTTCTGAAGGACTACAATCTGAGGATGAGAGGCTTCACTATGCACCTCTCCATGAAATCAGAAATAGTGTCTTTGGGGGAATTCCCATTACATGGACAGAGTTCCTACTCCAGTCCTCTGAAGATGCCGGCCACAGAGACTGGCTAAACGTCAGGAAGAACAACCTTCAGAACACGGCCAAAGAGCCCGAAAAACCCACAACAACCATCACTGCATCTGTTTGGAGAACAGAGCTTTGACTGTGTCTATGGTTCAGTAACTTACCCATCATGGCAAACTATAGCTGAGTTTCCTTAAATATGGCCTATTACACCAAGTCTCATCAAGTGTCAACTGCATTCATAAGGACAACTGTGGAAAGCATATTTCAGCCCCTTATGAGCATCACAGTTTAGCAAGGCATACAGTTTCAGATCCATTATTCGGCTTTTGTAAAAACTTTATAATTGTCTGGTATTGTAAGAATATTATAACTAAATAAAGCAAAATAAAGTAAAAACAGTATTTAAAAAAAAAACCCTGAATGAAATTGTGTTTACTGAAAAAGAGCAATTTTGTGATGTTCTGCTGGCTGTCACTTTACTGAATCTCTTCCAGAACCATATTCCGCTACAAAAGAATGAGGTTATTGTTGTGTTTGCTATATTTAGCCTTCCATTCTTTATTAACATTGCTCCTGATTTATTGCTGGCAAAATTCTTTACTACACATTAAATCATTTGACCTAGAATGGCGCCTTTTAAGCACGTTTCTAATAAACTACAGTTATAAAACCATAACCATCCTATTTACATAAAATGAATATATATTTATTTGCTCACTGTCAGCCAGCGCTGTAATGTTATTGTCACAGTCCATGTATACACCGTAATTTTCTTAATAGTATCAGCATGCTATTCATTAAATATATTTGGCCGCATTCTTATCAGGATTTTGTTTCAATTTACCGCAGATGTGCTCAAACGAATACAATGTGTTGAACCCTTTGTCCTCAGCAAAGTCGAATTTCCTCTATACTACAGTTCTTCCCTATCTAGTAATAAGACCAAAATTAAAAGAATATGGGGTAGAACTGATATTTACCTACAATATACAGCTGCATAGACTCTGAAAGTCCCAAAGACATGCTATGGACAGTTTGCTCGGTTCTCCTAGAATCCAAAGTCCAACTCCGCACACAGTTTCTCCCAGTTCCCCCAAACTGGGAGAGAAGTTCGACCCACCTTGTAGCGCATTAGGACGTAGAGCCACCTATGTCAAGATGTTGCAGGATATCATCGATTTTTTGAGCTCTAAAATTAGAAGTATTTGAGACCCTACTCAAGCAAGAGCTGGAATGGATTGAAAACATTAAAAGATTTTCTGAAATTGACCCCCTGATCTTAACTGAGCAAATCGATTCTGCATTCTCCGTTCCTTGCCTTGTGACCGCAAGATGATCCCATTATTTTCTCGACTTTTGCACACCAGATGCCTTTTTGGCTACAAAAGAGTCTCCTTGAGTTCTTCACACCCTTCTTTTGTGTCTACTAATCCTCCACAGGTTCTGCTCCTTCCCTGATTTCCTTTTCTTTCTCTCAAGTTCTTTTTCCAACATTTAAGAGCTCCACGCTAGAGAGCGTCCTTCTTCCAGTGTAACCAGTATCTCCTTCAGAGGATTATAAATGGTGCCAACCACATTCCCTCCATGTCTTTCGAGTCTGTCTCTTTTCCCTCCATTTTCATGTCAGTGTTCTGTTTACACACACTCTCTGTTCAGAATACAGTTTACACCTGCATAATTACACTGTTGTAACTCACAGCAGGAATAGCAGCAATTTCCTAGTTCATGATCAAATTCCTAGTAGCAGACGACCGTGTTTCCCCTAAAATAAGACAGGGTCTTATATTAATTTTTGCTCCAAAAAACACATTAGAGTTTATTTTCAGGGGATTTTTTAAATGTACAACAATCTATATTTATTCAAATACAGTCATGTCATCTTCTGGCTGCTGCACAGTGGTGGAGGGCTTGCTTTCATTTAACTAGGGCTTATATTACGAGCATCCTGAAAAATCATACTAGGGCTTATATTCAAGTTAGGTCTTATTTTCAGGTAAACAAGGTTGTTGCATGACTTTGCTTACAACTAGGAATTTGATCAGTGACTCCTAGTGACTATTCACCACTCTGGGTTAAACCAAGGCACTACAGCACATATACGTAGGTTGGGGATTTTCAGTTAAAAAGTCAGGGTTTTGGTTATTTCTTTAGTTAGTACAACGTAAGGAAGGGAGGGAAACCCACAGAAATGTGAAGATATCAACCCTGTTTCCCCAGCCCTCTCCTGTCATGTCTAGGTAAAGGTAAAGGTTCCCCTTGACATTTAGTCCAGTTGTGTCCGACTCTAGGGGGCGGTGCTCATCCCCATTTCCAAGCCATAGAGCAGTGATGGCGAACCTATGGCACGCGTGGCAGAGCCGGTACACAGAGCTATCTCTGTGGGCATACAAGCCATAAGTCACAGTTGAGAAATACTTACTCCTCCAATCCTGGATCTTGGCACTCCCCTCTGCTGGTGCAGTGGTCCAGTGGAGGGGTGCAATGGTGGTCTAGCCCAAAGGGGGGAATTGGGCCTGAAGGGGGGGATAGGAGGACCCATAAGTATTTCTCTGTTAATACCACTCCGGGCGGGAGGGAAAGCATTTAACCCTTGCAGTACAGGAGCAGTTGTTTTTTTCCCCCTAAACTAAAACTTCAGTATTCAAGTTTAATTTCACTGTTGGCACTCTGAAATACATAAGTTGGTTTTGTGTTGTAATTTGGGCAACACAAACAGGTTTTGCCATCACTGCCATAGAGCCAGCATTTGTCTGAAAACAGTTTTTGTGGTCACGTGGCCAGCGCGACTAGACACAGAACGCCATGACCTTCCCACCGAGGTGGTGCCGATTTATTTACTCACATTTTTACATGCTTTCAAACTGCTCGTCTTCTATAAAAATGCATCTTCAGGTAGAAAAAGTAAAGTTTACGCAGCTATAGTTACAATTAGAAGGAAAAGGGTAAAATTGAGTCTCCACCATGCATCTCTTTAGATTGTGACCTCTCCAGTCCCACTGTATCCAATAGTAAGGCATGCAAGATTGGTATTTGCAGAATCCAAGTGAATAAAATATTCACTTGGATTCTGGCCTGAGAACCTTACACTGGAGTGTAAAATTAGAGCTTCTTGCCTTCTCTTTTTTAAAACTTCTTTGCCCTTCCCAGTTATTTGTGATTCTTGATTGTCTTCAAACTTCTCCCTACGGGGAGAAAGGTGACATATAAATAATTTAAATAAATAAATACATAACTTAACCTCTATTTCAAATTTCTTTCTTGTCCATCCTTCCTTCCTGGTCTGTCAAGACACCTGTGTTCTCTATGATTTTTAACCCGCAATCGCTATAGAAGTTCCTAAACACTAGAGGCATATTCTACCTATTCCTCTGAGAAACCATATGTTCAATTCCCCTCTACACTGACTTAGTACCTTAATTCTTTATTCCTTCATCACTGCAATTCTAACTTAAAGATCCCAAAAGATTGCTGAGCGAGTCCCTCATTTATACATCTACATGTCATCAAGGGTGGATTCCATGGAGTTCAACCCCAAAGTGCACAGATCATCCTTGATGAAAACCATGTTATCAGTTTAAAAATCATAAAAATGTAAGAGAACACCTTTGATATATGCTCATGTGGATCAAAATGATAGTAGAACATCAAATACTCATTATGTTTTTCACATGGGAAAGGTAGAACTTTGGAATCATAGGCAGATGGCCCTGATATTATTCTTTTATGTCCTGCATGATGTCATTAATTCTAAACAGACATACACTGGATCCAGTTAAAATATACTTAAGGATGTGAAGGCCACACACATCTTGATAAGAACGGATGAAAAAAAGTGGGGCTTGAGTGAATGGAAAGTGGAAAGACCTATCCGTATTAGCAGCAGAAGAAATAAAAAAAGGACTCTTGGGCATATTTACCTAGTAATATCATTTACTAGGTTCAATAAGATCTCCTCTGCTCTCCTTCTCAAGCTAGAATCAGTGATATTTAAATCTGTAATAAACTGTAAACAAAATGATTAGTGTAATAATGGATTTATGGAAATTTGAGATCTTGTCATATTCATAATATTGTTATACAGAAATATATATATTTCTCAGAGGAATAGGTAGAACATGCCTCTAGCATTTAGGAAGTTCTATAGCAGGGGTCTCAAACATGCGGCCTGGGGGCCATTTGTGGTCCACCGGATGATAGTTTGTGGCCCTCGCCTTGCCTGCCCCCCTGAAGCGCCCTCTGCTGTCAAGAGTGAAAAAAGCCTCACCTCGCTCACCAGCTGTCTCCCAAGACAGTGCGTCTTGTACCCTCCATGGGCGGCTTCCTCGGGCTTTTGCTCTGCCTGGCAGAAAATCTGATGCAACCCAGCCTCACCCAGATTCTGCCTCCAGCAGCCCCCAGGTAAATTGAGTTTGAGACCCCTGTTCTATAGCAATTGCGGGTAAAAATCATAGAGAACACAGGTGTCTTGACAGACCAGGCAGGAAGGGTGGACAAGAAAAAAATTTGAAATAGAGGTTGAGTTATATATTCATGAGGCATGATGGAACTGCAGGAGGTGTCAAATAAGGACACCACAGTGGTCACAGTGGGAGCACCTTCCGAGTAATTCACACAAGAATCCACAGCTGATTCATGGAACTCTTTGCTGCAAGACAAGAACAGGGAGCTTTTTCCACTGAAGCACCAATCTCTAGTTTAGAGAAGCAGTCAGGGACCACATCCTAGTAATGGATGGGAACAAAGGTGAAAGTGTAGGGACAAAAATACCCACATAATTCAGCATAAAACTCATACTGCAAGTCAACAGAAATGGCACAGCTCACTTTTTAAATGGGTCAATGGTCTTCTAGAGCAATTGTTAGTTTGGGAATCAATTTCTCACCCATCCTTAAGTCAGAGTTCTGAAAGCTCTGGCATAAACAGAATCGTTCAATCATAAAATACAATTAAAACAAAGCTAAAAATAGCTATTAAAATACAACATAATTGTGAATAAACAAACAAACAAACAGAGGCAAAACCAGGAACCAGTTCATCAAGTGTGTGGATTTGTGAATGCAAATGTTTCCTATTTCCGTTAAAAGGATCTTAGCAGTAGAGTTACAAATGTAACTTTGGAATTTCAAGATCGTGGGGCCACCACTGAAAAAGCCCTTTTCTTTACACTTGTCCACCAAAAGCCCTGGCAAGGATATTGAGAAACAAACGTCCACAGCCAATCTCAATTTAGATCCTAAAGCACGGGTGGGTGTGCAATGTGATTACAGAAACAAAGGCTAAGTAGAATCTAGCTCGTAAACCATTACTGAGTTCCTTCTTCTTCCATCCTATCGTCCAAAACCTTTTCAAGGATGTGGTGTTTCCTCCCTCCCTCCCCTTCCTCTTGGACTACTGCTTCCGATTATCCATTTTTCATAGCTACCAGAAGCATATGATTAAATTTATTTCAAAAACAGCCGATCTCCCTAAAACATGCTCCAAATTAAAGTGTCAGTTTGGGAAGATGAATGCTACCCCAGCTGCCAAAAGAACTACAGGAGCCAAAGAAAGGAAACATAAAATGTATAGCTGTCACTGCATGATAAAAGGTGGAGAAAGAGAGAAGGAGCAAAACATGAGGATTTGGGTACAGTGGCTGATCTGCATGTGTGATATACCAGTGAGCAACCTTTTCTACTCTTCATGAAGACAAATTCATGCAAGAAAAACTCCAGCAAGGGGATGAACTCAGTGAATTGTTCTGAACATTTCCCAGTTCCAAAAACTAAAACAGGAGTACTAATGACCTCTTCTCATAGGAAAATGAACAGTATTTTTAGAGTCCAGTGCACACTGAAAGAGTTAGAGGTATTATCCATAAGAAGATGCAGCTGAATGCCAGACTATGCTATCTAAACCAGCAATACTTCCAACAGCGGCTATCCAATACTATAATTTTATTTTTCTTTATTTAAAGAAAGAGTTTAGCCCACTCTGTATTGCAAGTTCCCAGGGCAGGTATCAGAGCCATATAAAAAACAATGTGAAAACAAACAAATTCTTTAAAACAATTTAAAAATAGTTCTTGTGGGTTTTTCAGGCTCTTTGGCCGTGTTCCGAAGGTTGTTCTTCCTAACGTTTCGCCAGTCTCTGTGTCCGGCATCTTCAGAGGATTGTGCTGTCCTCTAAAGATGCCGGACACAGAGACTGGCGAAACGTTAGGAAGAACAACCTTCAGAACACGGCCAAAGAGCCCGAAAAACCCACAACAACCATTAGATCCCTTAGCAAATACATTAAATTTAAAAATAAACAGTTTTAAGTGCATGAAATTGAAACATTAAAGTGTTAAAACGATTGCACTGAAACCTGCACAGGCCAAGATCCTCAAACCGCCCCCCCATGCTCTCATAAAGAAGCATGTTTTGATTTGGTGTTCAAATGATGACCGTGTTGGTGTGAGTTAAGGGAAGGGCATTCCATAGCTAGGGTGCTCCTGTCTCCTTGTGTCTACACAATGAACAGTGTCTCAGTGGTGAGAGGCAGAGGATGGCTCCTCCAGAAGATCTTAGTGATTGAGTGGATTTATAAGGGAGAGCCATTCCTTCAAATAACCTGCTTCCAAGCCATACTTGTATTTAGTTTTGCAGGTCATCATCAACACCATGAACTCAAGAATGGAAACATCGCGTAGCCAGTGAAAATCTTTCAGAATCAGTGTCATGCGGGCTAGAAGTGTGAATCCCCATTGTCTTCTCTTTGCATGTAAAGACAAGGAACCACACATTTATCTCTTCACTGTATGTTAAAAAATAGAATGAGGACAACAGTTGGTGCAGATTAAGGAAGAATTATGCAAATAACTTATTACTGCAGTTCAGACAAACTGCACAAAAGGATGATGGGCTGTTGCTTTGCTGCCTGGAATGTGAAGGCTCAAAAACATGAGATGGGAAGCATGTATCTTTTTTTTTAACCATCAGCCACTCATGTTGTGCTTTATGTAATGTTAGTGTTTTGCTTATCAAAGACTAAGGTTACTTTCTTTTTGCACAGTGTGTGTAAAGGATAGAAACCTTAACAATGAAAATAAAACCCCAGTATTCCAGAGGAAATCAACCCTGAGTGCTCACTGGAAGGACAGATCCTGAAGCTGAGGCTCCAGTACTTTGGCCATCTCATGAGAAGAAAAGAGTCATTGGAAAAAACCTTGATGTTAGGAAGGTGTGATGGCAAGAGGAGAAGGGGACGACCGAGGATGAGATGGCTGAACAGTGTCTGCGAAGCAACCAACATGAACCTGACACAACTCCGGGAGGCAGTAGAAGACAGGAGGGCCTGGCGTGCTCTGGTCCATGGGGTCACGAAGAGTCGGACACGACTAAACGACTAAACACACACATTCCAGAGGTTCAAAAATTCCTTGGTCTGATAACTGTTGTATTGTTGTTTAGTCATTAAGCCGTGTCCGACTCTCCGTGACCCCATGGACCAGAGCATGCCAGGCCTTCCTGTCTCCCACTGCCTCCCAGAGTTGGGTCAGATTCATGTTGGTCGCTTCGATGACACTGTCCAACCATCTCGTCCTTGGTCGTCCCCTTCTCCTCTTGCCTTCACTGTTTCCCAACATAAGGGTCTTTTCCAGGGAGTCTTCTCTTCTCATGAGATGGCCAAAGTATTGGAGCCTCAGCTTCAGGATCTGTCCTTCCAGTGAGCACTCAGGGTTGATTTCTTTCAAAATGGATAGTTTTGTTCTCTTTGCAGTCCAGGGGAATAACTGTTTAAGTCCAACCGTCTCAGAGTGACAAAGAACGAAGAATTTAGACAGCATGTTTGTTCATACACCTACTATACAGTTCCTTCTATGAACACTATTAGCAGGATGTGGAAAAAAAAGCCCATCCTTGCTATTTATTATTCAGCAAATACTATGAAGAGGGATACTATCACTGAACATAGAGTTTCCGTCTGTGTAACTATCAAAGCAAATCAATGGCAATAAGAGAATTTATCTAGTTCCTTTTTCATCCAGAATGATGCCTTGGATGGGGTATTTATTTTCTGGGTATATCTAGTCCAAGTACACCATAGCCTGAAATTGTTATGTGTAATGAAGCTTCTAAACCCAATATTAGTTATCTTTTTTTTTAAGTGAGGGCACCAAACACTTTAACAGTACAGTATGAACTAGGAGCCTCGTGGTGCAGTGGCTACACTGCAGTACTGCAGTCAAAACTCTGCTCACGACCCAGGTTAAACCCCAGGTCGCCAGCTCGAGGTTCACTCAGCCTTCCATCTTTCTGAGGTCAAAAAACTGAGCATCCAGCTTGAGGAGATGTGTACCCTGCATAATTAAATTGCACAATGCTCACACAGTTTTAAGCACTGTGGTGTGGGTACATAAGCAGCATACTTTGCTTTTCTGCTTTTCTCTTACAACCTACACAGAGAGTTCCCTGGATGAAAACAATGATTTCCAACAACCATTTGCGCCAAAGGAATGGAAAGATGCAATAGAAAGACGGTTGCTTAAAAAACCTGGCAGGTTTCAAGGAACCAGTTTTGCATGCTCTAGGTTTTAAAAAAATGAGCCCTGTAGATATCAAATGATTGGAAAGGCAAAGCTTTAGAAGGGACAGAGTTTAAGCACAGGCTTGCCATTCCTATGATTTGAAATACGACCTTAATTCTGAGTAGACTGGTCTTGTGCAGCTTAAAGGATGCCCAAGGTCATCGAGGGAGCTTCGCAGGCAAGTGTGGATTTGAACCTGGGGCTCCAACTGTCAAATATTATCTGTTATGTGCTATGCAAGGTCCCCTGAGAGAATACATTCCAGCTGTGGAATCAAAGGATAAAGAAAGGGGCTCACACTGGAAATACAAACAGATCATTGCTATTAACCCACTTTGATGTGAAAACCCAATGAGTACCAGCTTTGCTTTCCTTCCTCGAGCGACGGCTCTGAGGCCTTTAAAAATTTCACCCTCTCCCTCATAACCTTCATTGTGTCTCCCTTTTTTGACCTTGTAATAATAATAAACCAGATTAAAGAAAGCAGTCTACTACCCTATTTACCCAAAGCCGTCTGCAGAATTTAAAACTTTAATTTAGAGAAAGAGAAATGATGTTTCCCCCGTCTTTGTAGTTGGAAAAGATAACCTTTTACCCATGAAATGATCCAGAGCTATGCTTTTGAAGAGGAAGATTATGGGCGGAGGATGGAGGCAAGGGAGGGTGAGGGAGCACAGGGTCAGCTTCTACTGCTGGTTAAAAATCCCCTTCTTCTTCTAAAGTAAAAAGCTGACAGTTGTATTATTAGTTTGGGAACTGAGGGCCAATTTACAGAATCCGCAAAGCTGCTTTAGTACATTTTCCTCGGAAACCAGAGACATCTCTCTGTTCATGGAAGCAATGTGAGATCCCTCTATTTTTACATCATTTTTTTAATAAATGGTCTCAGGTCCAATTAATGCCAAAACAAAAACTATCACTCAGAAGCTTCCAGTTGTTTTGTGGCTTGAGGGGAGGGAATATTGCTGTATCATTCTTTGGGTTTACACGCCAATATTCTGAAAGTGAGCTGCTGAGGAAAATATGCAGGGCTCTCCTCCGCTCAAATTCATTCTCACAACAACCCTGTGAGGCAAGCCATGTTGTGAGGCAGTACGTGGTTGCAAGGTCACTTGGTAAGTTTCTGTAGCAGAGTTTTGAATTTGTGGTTAAAATTCCCTTTGTGTTACCCAGTACAAGAAGAGAGGCTCACAGATGAGAATAGCGTCAAGTTCTGAGATAATTCACCTCTCTTTTTTTATTAACGGGCACTTACAGTCTCAATAACTCACTCTGAGACACTAACAGGAGGAAGGATAAAAATGTCACAGTTGGGAACAGCAAATAGCAAACTAAACAAACCAACTGACTTCAACAGACAAAAGAGAGAGGTAAAGGAACACTCAGCAGAGAGGCGTGGATTTCTCTGAATTCAGAGATCGGAAGGAACAATTGGCCAATGCTGGACAGACTGACAGTCACCCCAGCCAGAAGAGTCCCTCCTAACCTTTCAAGCCACAGAAAGCATGCAAGGTTGCAAATAAAATTCCAACACTTTTGTAGTTGAGTGTAGACTTTAACTGGATCTCCCAGGTTCAGCACTCTGACTGCTAGATAACTCTGGCTACTCAAATCTAGGAGAGGGTAACACCCCTCCCCAGCAGTAAATTATGGAGGACAGAAAGACACCAGCTTTCTGCAGAGCCTCTCCTTCTGGTGAGGAAGCCCTCCTCCCTACCACCCAAAAGATTCCCATCACAATCATATGACATGACGTCTGGGACAGAAAGCATCATACACCCCCAAGCAAGCTCCAGCAACTTAATTTAGAAAAGCAGCATTTCATCTCTGTCAAATACTGGATTAGAAGAGGCGGAAGACTGAAATTTCAAATCTCCCTGAATTCTGCAGTTGCTCCAAAGATCATCCCAAACGCCACTCATTTTGTGCTGCCCTGAATTTTTAATTGTGCTAAAGAGGAGCAGAAGTGGATTTTACGTTGGCCGTAATCCAATCTCCTGTCCGGTGAACCTATGTGGACCATTTTTTTTTTAATCTGCATGTGATCATGGCTTTCCTGCAGGTTTCCACAGCCATTGATGAAATCATTTCCATGGACATCATTCCCACGTGTAGTGCTGCGTGTACAGAGCTGTGATCTTTTTGCTGGGGAGTGGTGGAGCTGTCAGGGGGAGAGTTTTCAATAACTTGTTCTAAAATTTCCTCTTGTTAGTGACAACAAATTCATCTCCCACAACATGGAAATCAAAGCAAATCTTTCACAGATGTATAACCAAAATGTGCTTTGCGCTGTCACTGAAGTACTCTGAATATAAAACACCCACCTGTCTTATCCTTATACTATTGCAACAGGGTGGTTCTAATAATAAGTCCACCCAGAACGGGGTTTTGTCCATCATGTGAATTGATTTCTGGACTCGTTTCAATCAATTGATGCTGAAAATCCCGTTGTCTTGCCTGCTAACATTTGACTATTCCACAGAATCTTTGGCTTCATTTCAACCAGGACGGGCTGCAGTGTGGCTCTCTGATTACACTGTCACTCCCATCAGCTCTCCCTACTGTCTGTGAGGGGTACGGCTGATGGGAGTTGTAGTCCAGCAACAACTAAAAGGGCTACATTTTACTCATCCCTAATTTATAGAGAGAGAGGTGTGTGTTTTTAAAGCAAGCATCTTCACATACACTATCTTTTTTTTAAACAAATCTCCAGATCTTGCTGTCTGCTCAGGATGTCTACACAACACAGTATGAATCAGAGGTATTTGCTATTCCATCCTACATCCCTAAACAGGCCTGGCTTCCCAGATACCACTCAACTGCTCTTCATATTCCATACTGTTTGCTGTACATGTACAACAGACTTATCTTCATCCATAAAGGAACAGATGGTATTCCCTTGCGGTGCAGACTTGATGTATTGGCCTCAACCATGCTCAACATGTCATCAAAACTTCTGTTCAGAACCATTTCTCAAAAAGAGTCTAAACTGCTGCAGAGGGGTGTGGGATCTGAAATTTGGGTGGTGCAGAACATCAATAAGGAGCAGTATTTTTTCATATTGTAAGGGACAGAGGGAGGGTTATGCTTCGGTTACCATCTGCATGGCTGCATTGCATGTCTAAAGCAAGCATCCTCCAAGGGCTTTTTTTCTTACGCACAATGACTGAAATTTGTTTTCTCTTTAGTTCTGCTCTGCTGCTCCACAGTACATATGACACTCAGTGAATCTGGGCTCTCCGGAGAAATTTTCCCATGAGATACAAACAGGGACACACAAATTTTCCATTTCGTATTTTATTTCAATTTTCTGTTTGAAGGGTTGGCAACTCAAGGCCCCCCAAGCCAGAACCAGTCCCAGTTGGGACAAAGAAAGCTGCCTTGTACTGAGTCGGACAATTGGTCCATGTAACCCAACATAGTCGATCCTCCAGGGTTTCATACAGGATGATTTCCTAATACCATCTGGAGGCGCCCAGTATTCTGTGCTAGTCTCCAATCTAACTGGGCCCATCCATGCTAAGCTACTGATATCGGATGAGATCAGTGTGCTCAGGGCAGGTAACAAGATTTATTCATTCAATATTCTATGATTTGTACTCAATTTTTTTCCTCAAAAAGGGGCTCAAGACAGCTTACAAAAATCTTTAAAAAGATGGATACAGTGCAATGGAGTACAGTTGTACCTCACTAAACGACAACACCACTAAATAACGAATCCGCAGAACGATAACTTTTTGCGATCACTATAGCGATTCAGAAAACATTCATTCCAATGGGCGATTTTCGCTTGACGATGATTTGGTCTGTGCTTCGTGAACCGTTTGTTTGCAAGACAACGATTTCTACAGCTGATCGGCAGCTTCACAAAATGGCTGTCCTGTGTTTCCCGGACCCATGCTTCGCAAGACAGCCATTTTTACAGTTGATTGGTGCTTCGCAAAATAGCTGCCCTATGGGCGATCTTCACAAAACGACGAGGTATTTTCCCCACTGGAACGCATTAAACGGATTTCAATGCATTACAATGGGGAAATGGTTTTCGCACGACGATGATTTCGCTAATTTTCACTGGAAGCAATTTTCACGGGATGGATTATCGTCGTCATGTGGGGCACCACTGTACTATATTAAAAGTCAGTGAACACATCGTATTTCAAAACAACTGAGGAAAACCATTTAAAGCCACTAAAACATTTTGAAAAGGTCAAAATCTCTTCCTCAGCAGCAGCTCGTTGGCAAAGACTTATCTGAACAAAGTCCACCAGGAGAGAAGGGAGCCTGGCCATGCTAAAAGGGAGAGGGGGTGTCAACACCCTAAGAACAGAAACTGAAAGGGCCCTCTCTAATGTCTTCAGCAGACATGTCTCTGAGGGTGGTGGGACCAAAGGAATGCCATCCCCAGAAAATGTTTACATCTACAGACCTTCACATGGAGAAATGTTGTCCTTAAGATAGCCGGGACTCAAGTCATTTAGGGCTTTCAGAAATAACACTTTGGATTGTGCCCAGGAGCAAAGCTTAAACCAGTGAATCAGTTGTTACAAGGATTTGTAGTTCTTGTTATAACCACCTTTGGTCAGTCTGGCTGTATCATCCTTGAGCCACGTGAGTCTTCAAACACCTTCCAAAGGAAGAGGTATATAAAGCATGTTATAATAATCCAAATGGAATGTCAAGGTAACAAAAAGACTTTTCAGAAACAAAGAAAAACTATACAGTGGGGTCTCGACTTACGAACTTAATCCATATTGGAAGGTGGTTCTTAGGTTAAAAAGTTCGTAGGTCGAATCTGCATTTCCCATAGGAATGCATTGAAAACCTTTTAATCTGTATCTGCTCTTTTCCGTCCATAGAAACTAATGGGAAGCTGCTATTCCGCCTTCTGCCACTAGAGGGGGATATTTTTTATTTTTTTCCCTTAGGTTCAGGAAACAAGGAAGAAGGCAGGAAACAGTTTGCAAAGCACTTTAGAAATCTTTTTTTTCAATGAAGCCAATTTTAAATCATGTTTTAAAGCATGTTGTGCTGATGTTTTCAGCACAAAGACACGCAGGCAGGCTTTTTAGGTGCTGAGCAAGCCTCCCCAAGCCTCTTCAGAGCCAGCCGATCAGCTGATAGGCAGGGAGAGGAGGGTGCAAGAGGGGGGGGAAAGCACAAAATGGCTGCCAGGCTCCCTGCTGGGTGTCGGCTTTTAGCTGTTTCCGGCTCTTTTTCCTGCTGTTTGGGGGCTACCAAGGCCTGGTAAGTGACTTTCTTTTATTTATTTTTAAGTTTCTGACCCCTTTTCCCCTCCAGAACCCTCTAAGGGGAGGGAGGGGGCACTTTTTTTCCTGTTCGTAACTCGAGGGAAGTTTGTATGTCGAGTCCTTATTTCCCCCATAGGGCGGGTTCGTAAGTTGATTTGTTCGCAAGTAGGGTCGTTCGTAAGTCGAGATCCCACTGTAAACAATATGACTTCACACTCGGTTGACCAGGGGAGGGGGGGACTGCCAAAGTTTTATACTCTGTATAAACAAAATATTAAATGATTTAATGTTTTAAAAATTGCTACTAGACATGGGGGTATTTGTATATCAATACCCCTTCATAGGGGGAGATAACAAGGTGACTGTCCACTCATCCTTCCGCGGGCTCCACACACCTTTCCTATTCCTCCGGAGCTCGCAGTTGGCTAGCCACTCCTGGTAGGAGGCGGGATGACGAGCCTCCCCGCCAGGTTGAAGAGTGGCTCTCCGACAGAGCACAGAGCCTACAACAGCAGTGGAAAGGTGAGTGGACAGTCCGGCCCCAGGGAGCTGGACCCTCGTTATCTCCACCTGTGTGGGGGTAATCGTATACGAATATGAATACCCTCATCTCTAATTTCAACCCTAGAAATGTGATTATAACATGGAGATTTGAACAGTACAGAACTGCTTGATAGAGATTACATCAGGAGAAAGAGATGTAATCTTGAAAGTAAAAAAGGAAGAAAGTAATGAAAAAGTAACTAAGGAGCAATGTACTGAATGTCCACTGGTGGGCACTGCAGAGTCATTACAAAACTTCCCATTCACCAGGAGAAGTCTATTAACTTTCTAACTCTAGGAACTCCCATAAACGAGGCAGCTTGTTTGAGTCAACTCCATGGGATAGGATGCATAAGAGCACATCAGCCATTTCCTCAAACAAACTCATTCCCCCCCCCCTGTTTATTTACTTACATTTTCTATTTGAAAGATTAGCAACCAAAAGCCCCCAGGCAGAACATGGCCCAAATAAGGTTGCAAGTTGGCCCAGCAATTCGAACCTTATCGCTACTCAACAGCTGCCTCTGCACTTTGTATGAAATTGACTGACATTAACCCGACTTGGGTGGCAGAATTGGAGAAAGTTTTAGTCTAGTTCCTTCCCTCAGCATTTTTCTTTGCTACCAAGGAAGCCACATATACACAGCAATTCTGATTTTCTACGCCACCATCCCAAGATAAAGTCTCTTGAAACCTACAAATACTAAATTAGGTGTCTGGCTTCGTTCTCTCCACCATATTAATTAATCAACCAAAACTTTGGAGATAGACTTGCCAAGTAATTCTCTCCAATTCAATCCATCCTTCTCTAAATGAGATTAAAGGAAATGTACCTTGTTCAACTTGAATGAAATCACCCTTTCATCAGCCAGCTTATTTGCTTATACACTTACTTACCTCCTCACTTACTTTATTATCCTACTTTCTTCCAACAACTACAAGGCAGTACACATTCTAATTTAATGATACTCACAACAAATTAAGAGAGTATCATTAAATTAGAATTTAACCAAAAGAATATTAAAATCACCATTAGTTTAAAAAAATTAAAACAGGTTTAAAATAGCTTGTTCCTTTAAAAAAAACTTATAAAATATGGGGCGTTTCCTTCGAACAATGAAAATCCTCCAAGTTTTAGAAGTTAAAAGCCAAACTGAAAATGAAAGGTTTTCATCTATGGGCAGAAGGACTGTAAGGAAAGGCCTAACCTAATCTCATGACACTGGGAATTCCACTGACTAGGATCACACGTTTAGGAGTAAGATCTCATAGGAATGAAGATAAAACCTTGGAAACAAGAGAGAGGTTTCAGTATGTTCAGGGGAAATCTGAGTTTTGCAGATGCAGTGGTGCCTCGCTTAACGAGCTCTTTGTTTAACGAAGAATCCTCATCGCGACAATTTTTTGCGATCGCAGAAGCGATCGCATTGCGATGTTTTTAATGGTAAAATATCGCTTTGCGCTGATCAGTAAGCTGTTTCACTTACCAATTTTCGCATAGCGATATTTTTAGAACAGCTGATCGGCGGTTCCAAAATGGCCTCTGGGTAATTAAAATGGCCGCCCGCTGTGTTTTTGCACCCATTCCTCGCTTACTGGGCAGCGAAAATGGCGGCCTTATGGAGGATTTTTGCTGAACGGTGAGTTTTTTTGCCCATAGGAACGCATTAAACGTGTTTTAATGCATTCCTATGGGCTTTTTTGTTCTGCATAGCGACGAATCCGTATAGCGACAATTTTTCTGGAACGGATTATCGTCGCTATGCGGGGCACCACTGTATATCTTTTGAAAGGAAAAAAAAGCATAAGGTGGGCAAACAATATACCTATGAGGACTCCTTGGATGTGGAATGCAGATCATCTGCTGGAAAAATGGCTGGGACTCTGATGAGGACTATGACGGACATGCTACAATATTTTGTTGCAGGTTCTACTTTTTAAGATCCCACCAATGTGTTCTAAAACTTCCAAGATCTTTCATTTACTTCTTCAAATTGTTTTTTTAAAAAATATGCTGAAAGCATTACACAGACACCCACTTTTACAACAGTGCATCCTGGCAATCTCTTTTCAGTGTTTTAATTGTTTTCTTTTTGATTCCATGATTGAATAACCTGTTCTACAGGTTCGGAACAAGTTTGGTTTGAACTTAGTTAACCTTTATTTTCATTTCAGGTGTCATCACCTGTTTCCCTTTTTTCATATACAGTACCATTAATGTTTGGTTGATTTAGCTAGGGAAGATGGTCAACAATAATCTCTTATAGTTTGAGTTTATATATTTTAGCTCATGCTATGCCCTGAGAAGCAATCTTTCTAAGTCAGGCAAGTATATAAGCAAACTAAATCGATCGATCGATGAATCAATCAATATTATTCAACTGAAACAAGTTAATTGGGGAAAGCAGAGAAGGAAATGGAATGTAGACACTGTGAAAAAAAGACGAGAAATGGTGAGAAATTTTAACCTAGATGAGAAGTTCCTAAATCTTCCCTTCATCAAAAGATCGAATATGATTTTAGGATTCCCATAGTCCCCACCTTTCCTATTCATTCCCCTCACAATAGACCTTCAAGCATCTGGCTGAGTGTCTGTCTCCTTACCATGACAATCTAATTGAAACTGCTGACTTTTTGTATTGGTGAGACTTGTTATATTCAAATCTAAAGCATTATAAAACTTCGTAACAACACAATCCTGAGGAATACCAGGATTGTCTGCGTGTATTATTTCCTGTCCTTTTCTTCTGCAAATATGTAATGATGAAGCATGCACACTTATAGAGCCCTAGCTATTCCAATTTAGCATATCCATCATCCTCATCAGCACCGACACCATACCAGCAGAGCAGCATGGCAGTAACAGAGAGCAAAGTATCAACCCCATGTGAAAGAAAGAAACAGCTTCACAACTATCATTCCCTCTCTATTAAACAATATATTTGTGTGTACAATTGATTTTTGAAAACAGTTCAAAAACTTCCAGGTACAATTTTGGATCCACACTCATTTTGTTGACACATATGACACATATGACTCCGGTGGCCGGAGTGTTTTTCTGTATTTCTCGACTAGAGTTTTTGTGAGAACAATTTCTGCACATAAACATTACACAAAAGTATGACATCTGCTGCCTTGTTGTATGAACTAGGTACGTATTAAATGTTAGAAGCATCCAATAGGTTATATTTTTGAACAACTGTACATTTCTTCTGTGCTTCCTATGCATGGGTCTTTACTTCTCAAAGAGAACGGGCATCCATTTTCTGCAGACACAGTTTCTAAAAATTAGGGATGCCTAATTGAGGGGGAAAAACTACTTTTCTTGTCTGGCTCTGCATACAGAAAAAATAATTTTTTAGACCTTGAGAATTCCTTACTGAGGTATCGATCATGTCGAGACAGCTTAAACTGATAAGAACTGAGGGATTTAATGAGTATTCTTCACATACCTCTTTTAGAGTGGCTGGACTGCTAACTGGGATTTTCCAGTATCACCACCTTGTGTCAATACTTTCTCATGCACGTTGGCTGGCACTCCCTCTATTCTCACTGCTGAGCCTTGAGCAAAACACTATTTTTAATTCCACTTCAGAAAGAAGCTCTTGTAGCCTTACGTGAAAGACTTTTAAAATATTTTTCTAGGTAATTAAAAAAAAAGTGCATTTACTTGTTTCCAGCATCCAACCCATTCCAACTGGTTTCATCTTGCGTCTCCCCCTGTGCTGTTTTATTTGCACAGCTTCAATAGCACCTTGTATTTTGATATTTTTAATCTCTCTCTATGCCACAGAACTGTGGGTACTGAATGAGTTTTGAAATAAATGGATAAGCAGACAGACAGATAAGAGTCTCAATGGATGAGATGAGATGCCATCTAATCCACTATTATGCTTTCTGCTGATTCAGCAGGAAGCCCACATGCTTCCTTTCAGGTTCAGACAACACCAGCAACTAGCATTCGAGAGGCTGAAATCCTGTTCCATTTGGCATAATATAAAATCTCACCTGCATTGTACAGGCAATCATGCTGTTCACATAGTGGTTGCACAATCACTTGTGCAATTCATGTCGGGCCTGTTGTACAATATGCCCACAGAAGTGTATTTTGGATATTACTTTTGCATTGCAATTTCTTCTATCATTTCCATAACTTGACATTATGCATGTGTAGTGAGCAACAGGATTTCAAGCATCTGTTCTAGACAGTTCCAGCAGTTTGTCAAAATTTGAATTGCCAGAGGTACCCTTCCTAAGAAATCCTAGGATTTGAAGTTTGGCAAATTACCTAGAATTCTCTCCTATAGTTTAGGGACGTGCACAAGGGTCCCCTAGCAGCGAGGTCAAAGTTCTTTCTCAAACGACAAATTTCAGGATCCATGGAATGCAGCCATGACAGTTATAGGCACATAAACCGCTGTAACTAAATTGTGTAGATGGAATATCTGAAGATAATGGCGAGACACTGACTTTTTAGTAATGGCGCTCTTGCTAAGGACAGGTTTCTGAGAGGTAAGCTTCTGGCTTCTTCATCCTCTTTTCAGCATTGGTTAAATAACCTCATATATTTACTGGGAGGTTTGATACTTTTTTTAAAAAAAATGGGCTTCTTACAGTATGACTGCATTCCTTTCTTCATGACTATGGGCGCCACAACACTACGGGATTAAATCAGGAGCTGGCTTTAGAAATTTAGAAATGTTACATGGTTTTGTATCGGCATGTATGTCCTCATGGAAGTTGGCTTTCTCAGCCTTCCCATCTTTCCAAGGTCCAGAAAATTGAGCACCAAGCTATGTAGCTGGGATAGGGGTCAAGTGTAGCCTGATAATTCAATTTTAAACCACCAGACAGTGCTTTAAACACTATGGAGTGGTATACAAGCAGCACCCTTTGGTTTATTTGTCTGTGTGCGTTTTTGGGTACATTTACATATATTAGAAGCTGCATCAAAACCCTAAGTCAACAAGTAAGCTATAAATATTTGAAATAAATAACACTGGCCCTGCCAAGAGGAAATGAAAAGTCAAGGTTTGTTTCTTTTTAATCTGTTTGGGAAATAGCTCATAAGTGCTACCCCAGTGAATGAGTCAGCAAGTCAATGTGCTCCAAACATCTTTATTTTATGCAGGTAGATTTATGTGCATAGATAGAAACTGTACACTTTAATAAAATGTGCTACAGTATTTACTTTACTTCTCTACTTGCAATGCAGTGTCATCCCACCGTTTGAGGCTGTCAAAATTTTCTCACTTACAGAGGCACGCAAAATCCCAGTCGGACAGAGCTGTCAAGCCCATCACTCATCTTCTTGAATGAAATGATAGTGAAAGGCAAAAGAAGCGTTTGAACAGCTGAAAGTGTGTTTGTGTGTGTGTGTGTGTGTGTGTGTGTGTGTGTGTGTGTGTGAGAGAGAGAGAGAGAGAGAGAGAGAGAGAGGAAGAGGAAGAGAAAGAGAGAGAAATCCTGCACTGCTTAGAAAATAACTTTAAAAAGTTTATTTTTTTGAAATGACAACCTCTGGAATTCTGGGGAACACACCAAATGTGGAATATGGCCATTCTGAGTATGGAATTCTGGGAACAGTAAATCCCCATTGACTTTTTTTCTGAACTCTGGAAGTATAAGATCACTATGCTATCTTTTCACTTTTTGAAATATCAACAACCACAGAGTACACTTTCCAAAATGACTGTTTTATTTCCAGACATTTTACACACACACACACACACACACACACACACACACACACACACACACACACACACACACACACACACACACACACACACACACACACACACACACACACACACACACACACACACACATGTATGTTCCAAGGTTCCCTGTCAAACAACAGAAGTTTTGGGCTCTACAGTGGACCCTTGACTTACAGACGGCTCAACTTACAGACTTTTTGAGTTACAGACGTCTCTGGCCACAAAATTTATGTTCGACTTGCAGCCTGAGAATCGACCTACAGACCGGAAAAAAACAAAAATGGAACAAAAATGGTCCATTATGGGATTAATTGGTTTTCAATGCATTGTAGATCAATGGAGACTCAACCTACAGACTTTTCAAGTAGACCAGATAGGTGGGGTATAAATCACATCAAATCAAATCAATCAATCAATCAATTTTCAACCTGCAGCCACCATTCCAATACAGATCAATTCCATAAGTAGAAGGTCCACTGTATTCAAACAAGAATATGACACATGAATCTGTAGCTCCTTTCAAATGTGCCAGGGTGCCCCATAGGGGGTCATATGGTCCCCGGTGAGAATGGATAATCTATTCTATTTTTCCGCTAGATTTCTACCCTGCCTTAGTCATCCCAAACAGGTCTCAAGATGGCTGAGAGTGCAACTGGATGGCAAGAAAGGATCATGTCTGGATTGCATGTTGCTTTTCTGGGAGCAATATTCCTTAAAATGATCCCTCTATCCATTGGGGAATTGCTCCAGCCCAGCCCTAGAAAGAGTAGCCATAAACATGGACACACACACAAAAAATCCAGTTTGGGCATGATTTAGGGTCGGGATGGATTGTTATGGCTCGGCCATCGTGTGAGCAATGGGAATCGATTTCACCGGACTGGTTCACAAGCAGCCCAAAATGCAAAGTATTTCCCTATCCGATCACACCTAAGATACATGTCTTCAAATATGCATACTCTCAATTTAATTATCAGAATGTACCAATTAAAATCATATTAGCCACCCAACCACAGAAGAAACAACATAGCGGAAAGCAGTTTCCAGCACATATACTAATCTAGCTGCCCCGGTAGAGATGCAAGCAGCAGATTTAATTAACTGCTAATGGTGTAGCATGCAGCATTGCAATGTTTCATTTTAGCAGCAAGATGCCATACAAAGGCAATATGTGACTCTTTATTAGAGGACCTTTTTTGCAAGTTCTTTCACTTGAGTTGGTTTACTTTTCTTTTTGCATTATAGTATGGTATAGCAGAGGAAATTGTATAGCAGAGGAAATCAAAATTCTACAAGGCAATACTAAAAATGGGAGAAAAAACATACAAGTTATACCTTTAAAACTGGGTGCCAGATCAGCTCTTCCTCTGTGCCAAATTTGGGGAAGTTTGGACAATCTTTTCAGTTATGATTTTTGAAAGTAAAACTGCCCATCTTGGTTCATAAGTAGGTGATCCTAAATCTCCATAGATTTAAAATAGCTCATATAAATTGAAAAGACTAATCTTGCCTATCTTGAAAGAGAATGCTTGGCCACACCACTTTTATTTGGAAAGAATCCAGGCTGCAGGGGCTGAAATATTGATCCTCAAAAGAGGCCTTTCAAATGGGAAAAACAGCCACTTTGTTATAAACGGAACATCCATGTTACACACTTGCCAGGCAGACAATAGCATGCATTGTTTAGGCAAGGAAGAATTAAAGGTGAAAAAAAGTTCACAGCTTTTTTTCACATAGAATGAGATTTAAACAAGGGTTTTCTTTAAAAGAAAGTAATAGAGTAAAAATCATCTTAAAAGGGGGACATTTTGCCGTGCAAGTACAAGGAATTAACATACAATTTTATAAGGCATATTCAAAGTACTTCCGAATTACAAAAGTACAAAGCAATTCTGATTGTCACAGCCCTAAGCGCATTCTGTCAGGATTTCTGAGACCAAGCTCTTGACACAAGTTTTTAAAGACGAAATCAGCTCCAGATCTGGGGCATTCAGAATTCTAAGCCTGTCAATCAGGACCGTATTTAATTTTTAAATCTTTCCAAGCCAAACAAATATTTGTACTTGCAAATATATTCTGTCTAATTGTAAAAATATTTAAATGGGTATTAATAAAAGAATAGAGAATATTCAGAAACTCACTCATTTAAGCTGATAAATCATCATTTTTTGCTTTATGGCTGGGGAGAGTCTTACTCCATGTTAGCAGATCTTCGATGCCTATATTCTGTTATAGTCTCAACCATTCCACCCATCATGTCACAATACAACTGTTTGTTAATTCAGAAAAACGCAATTTCTGTTATGTGCCATCAAGCCACTTTTGATGTGTGGTGACTATATGAGTTACAGATCTCCAAAATGTCCCATTAAGAGCTCTGCTCAGATCTTGCAAACCAACAATATCTCATGTCAGGCTGTTCTCTGTTCCTACTGCCCATCCACCTTCCTAGCAATATTTTCTTTCCCAGTAAGTTCTGCTTTAGTGAGATAATCTGTCTCATTTTAGGTCTTCCTCTTTTCCTGTTGCCCTCCTTTCCCTGGTGTTATTGTATTTTCTGGTTGGTTCTGTCTTTCCATTATATCTTCAGTGTGGGATAGCCTCAGTTTACTCTTTTTTGCTCTATGGAGCAAATGCACACTTGTTGAAAAATAGCCACGGATAAGAAGTGGTTAACTGATGAAACATAATCTGTTTCTGGGATTTCCCCTTACTTGATGTCACTTTGTGAATGGTAGTGAGCATATGAAGGTAGGCCATCTTGACTGCTGCCATTGGTGTTGCCAATATTGAGGCTGCCCCTTCCTATGGAAAGTCTGGCATCCTTTTTCCTGCTGGCAACACACACATGACATTTGTAGCAATAGTGGGCCATTTCCTGGAACTTTGTTGATAGATACAGATACACTATATCCCATATTCATAAACCAGAAGTTTTTTTTATGAACTGAATTTGATTTCTAGACGTTCTGGTATGAATAAAAGGCTTTCAGAAGTATGGCTGGGTTTTATGACACTTGTTAATAATTTTCAAAGAAGTGGCCATGTTAATCTATTTCAACATACACAGTAAAAATAAAACAGAGACTAAAGCATTGTGCCACCTGTTAAGTCTAATGGATTTATTCTGGCTCGACCTTTAGTAGATCACAATCCACTTTAGACACAGAGTGCAGATTGTAATCGATAGACGCTAACACTGAAATAAATCCGCTAATCTTAAAGGTTCCAGAATACTATTTTTTTAAAAAAGCTTTCCGATAAAGGTAACAGCATGATAAGAAGTCTTTATGCCCAACTAGAAAAACTACAGATATAACTGCAACAATGATGTAGGCATAATAGAGACAACAATGAAGTAGGAGTAATAGAAATTGCTATTTTTGGAACACACAGCTTAACAGATAGAGTGAAAAATAAAACTACCACATTTACTGTCCCCGTAGTGCTGCCTGGTGTAGTCAACACAACATTGTTGGGTTTGTAGTTTAATGCACAAATTAACCAATGTGTATGCTTGGAACCAAATGCAGATCTGAAGATAAATTGAAGTTGGAAAACTATGCAACCCTATATTTCTAATACAATTTGTACAACATAGCTAACCTAGCAAAAACAGCTGCACGTCTTGAGACATGCACAGAAAACGCACATGTCTGACAACTGCACAGAAAGATGGTTTAATCATTAGGGAAAATCCAATTGTGAACAATTGGAAAATGGGCATGAATATTGTCTCTATTTTGAAAACTGTGCATGTTTGAAAATGCATATAGGTTTCTGTGTGTAGTGAGTGGGTGGCACAGGTTCACAGGCCAATCCACAAGCAAGTTGGAATGGGCCTAGCACTGGACAAAGCAAAACCTCAACAAAAATGACCTTGACAGATTTGCACAGATTCACATTTCCCTCATTTTAACACACTTAACTGTTCAGACAGACAGCATGTTAGTGGATAGATTGACTGACTTTTGGGAACCCTATAGATCAGTGGTCCCCAACCTTGGGCCTCCAGATGTTCTTGGACTTCAACTCCCAGAAATCCTGGCCAGCAGAGGTGGTGGTGAAGGCTTCTGGGAGTTGTGGTCCAAGAACATCTGAAGGCCCAAGGTTGGGGACCACTGCTATAGATCATCAAGTCCAGCCCCTGTCAAGGAGACACAAACTCCTAACCTCTTGCTCTATGACCAGATACTTAAGCCACTGAGCTAGCAAGCAATTTGGACTCTGTAAGCCTAGGTTCAAATTCCCACCGAGCCATGGAAACTCACTTGGGGGGCTGAAACTGGCAAAACCACTCCTTAAATATTTCAGTTACCTTGAAAGCCCTATTAGGGTTACTATAAGTCGGTTCCAACTTGATGGCACATAAGCAACATAAAACCTGAACAACTCTGTGCATTCATGGCTGCAGATTGTTGTTGTCCTCTGACAACCTAATTAGAATAACTGATTCCCCTAGGAGTCCTACAGATATTTTTTGACCTCCCAGGCAAAGAGAACAGATTCTATGATTCGTCATAGCTGACATTATCCCAGTAAAGGGTTAATCCCAAAATGAAACGAGGTAATCAATAATAACTTTTGCAAACATCTGGGCATATGATTGTGTCTTTATTGTTGCAATAGGTTCACAGTCCCTCTCTTTTTTTCTCCACCTCACTCTGTCCTCCACTTAACAGGGGTAGGATGTGATAAATTTGTGTCCTAAATAGATCTGTCACCCTTTGGATGTTTTGTACTGCAATTCATGTCAGGACCAAGGACTGGAGATGTACTCCAAAATGTCTGGAAGGCATCACGTTACAGGTGGCAATTATAGATATTGAGGTAGGAGTAAGCATATGATCCATCATTTGCATCTTTTGTGATAGCCAATCCTTCCTTCCTTACAGTGTGTTTTGATTTCCAAAGGGAAAGCCCACACATTTTGTGCATATTGCCACAAAAACATTGTGCACAATGTTTAGAAACCTTGATGTGGGAGGATCAAGCCCTCTGAGGAAAGACTGAAAGAACTGGGCATGTTTAGTCTTGAGAAAAGAATACCGATGGGAGGTAAGATAGCACTTGAAAAGCAGAATCTGTCCTCAATCATCCCAATAAATGCCGGACATGCAATAATGGGCTCAAGCTACAGAAAGCCAGGTTTAGGTTTAATATTGGGGGAGGAGGTCAAGTGTTTAAGCAGTATGACACTGGAACCCATCACCTCAGGAGGTGGTGAGCATTCCAATGCTGGAGGTACTAAAGAGAAAACTGGACAACCGATTGTCAAATTTGCTTTTAATTCGATTCTTGCATTGAGTAGGGGGTTGGACTCAATGACCTTACAGGTCACTCCCAACTCAATTATTCTATGATTCTATGATCATTCCTTGTCTTGATGCTCCATCTAATTCAAGGAATGTCATACAGTTTGGAAAGTCCTCACTGAAGCATCTTGTATCAAGAGAGTCCAATCACCAAGAATTAGGTACTGCATATTTGTCACATCCTTAGGTGGAACTTTCTTCTGAAAACTACATCTGTCCCTCAACATGGGAGCTATTTCCTCAATGGAGCCATCTACAGTGATTGCACTTAAGGAAGCTACATTACTCAGAGTCAAACTATTGGTCCTTTTCGCTCAATGTTGTTTAACCTTGAGTGGAAGGATTAAAGGATGAGATCTTTCTTTGCTAGTCCTGCTATAGGAGGTCAGGGAGAGGGTCCACCATATAGCTCTCCAGAAGAAGAACTGGAGTCAGGAGTGAGCAAGGAGGATTTGGGAAAGGAGTCTCCCCACCTCTTCTGCACCCATCAAGCTTGACAAAGCTTCAACCGGTTTCATATTTGTCGCTTCTATGTATATGTATTTCTGGTTCCTTCCCCCTCTCTCACATTGCATATGACACCATATCATGTTTCTGAATATGAGTAAACTCAAGATGGCCACTACCCAAACACTGTCATGATGACAGCTTCATATTTCGCCAAACCATCCCAGTAAGCTCAGTGTTGACAGCACTCCTAAAATGTTTCGGAGTGGTAACAACTTTACATGACGGTAAATGCAGGAGTCAACTTTATAGATGGACCTTGGGGGTTGGGGTGGGAATTGTACCGCAATAGAGGTATCTGAGTTTTCTAAAAGGAATTTCAACAGAATGAGAAATGCAAACACCCCACCCCAGGCTGAGATGAATAATTGTATATAATAACATTTTACTGTTCTCCACTCATATGTGAAAGCAACCTGGCATATGTGTTCTATTGTTCGCTTGCTAAGTTCAGCAACTTCTCTGAATGTAAACAATCTTCTTCCGATCATCTGTTTCTTAAGAGATTTTTGGCATGAAGGGAGCCAAAAGAATAGATATAACTATGCAAAGAGAAAAATAAGAAAATTTAATGTTCTGTATCATAACCAGCAAGAGAAGAAGGGGCCGACAGAGGATGAGATGGCTGGACAGTGTCTGCGAAGCAACCAACATGAAATTGACAGAACTCCAGGAGGCAGTGTAAGACAGGAGGGCCTGGCGTGCTGTGGTCCATGGGGTCACGAAGAGTCGGACACGTCTAAACGACTAAACAACAACAACATCATAACCTTCCAAAAGTGCGGTGCCTCGTTAGATAGGTGACTGTCATCATGCCCAGTCAGCATCTCCACTGGACATGCTGATGGATGATAATCAGAGGTGAAGCCTACATATCTGAAGAGCACTAGGCTAGACGGGGTTACTCCAGAGCACATAAAAGCATGAAGGGGAATGCTATAAAATGGCTGCCTTTCACTTCATTGGATGCCCAAGTACAAATCCAAATGTGTATCAACAAATGTGAATAGTACACATATGCAAAACAGACATGAACCTGAAAGATAGGTAAGTATTTTGTTCAGTCTGACTTTTTGATATACCAACCGTCCAGAAGTGACCTTTTTTGATAAAATGTTATGGTAAAACTTAGATTTTCTTCTTCTTTAAACCATGACATTCTACTGCAGGAGTCCCCAACCTTTTTCACCCTGCAGACCGGCTGGGGAGGCAGGGCACCCCCACGCTTATGTGCATACGCATGCACAAACATCAGCATGGCGCTTCTGGGGGCGCTCGCTCAAGCGCATGCACAAACAGAGGCACAGCACTTGTGCTGGTGCGCGCGCTCATGCGTATGCACAAATTGCAGTGTGGCACTTTTGCAGGGGCACAGACACTCGTGAGCATGTGCAAATGGCAATGCGGCACTCGCACAGGCGCACTGGAGTGCGTATGCATGCGCAAATCAGCTGTGCGGGGGTGAGTGTATGTGGGAGGTCTGTCTCCACGGTCCGGCTTATGCCACGGACTTGCACCAGGCCACAGACCGGGGGTTGGGGACCTCTATTCTATTGCAACTAAACTTGTCTCTAAGGTTCTTTAACCAATAAGGTTTTTTCCCCTTCCCACATTTCTTTTTTCATTTCTTTTTCCTTTAAAGAACAGCAGTAACAACTTGTACCTTTTATTTCTCACCCCATGACTAGATTATTCTAGATTTCTGTATTTATGCTTTATAATTCTTTTGTTTTTTACAATTCTCATTAGTACATTTGCATTGAGAAGCCTCTTGGTCCAAGAAAACCCTCAAATGCAAAAAAGGAAGTTAGCTTTTTAATCCTTGTGAATTCAACCATGTTCATGATGCTGAATCTGATAATTTGCCACTTCTGCTTCCCATAAGTGCCTTGTTTTTAACACATGCATGTGGGTATTAAGAATCTTGTCAGTTTCACTTTCTCCCAGGGTGGATTTGATTTAAATCAATTGATGTAGATCATGATTTTTTTTTAAAAAAATTAACAATTCAAATAAAAAAATCAATTTTAAAACTAAAATTTTGATTTAAATCATTTTCCCCAAAAAATGATTTATTTTTATCTACCCTGCTTTATCCCACTTCTTTACTCTTTAAAGTTGAGTTATGTCAATGTTTATGGGAAAAACTGCAAATTTTTGGAAACATCTTATCAAGAGGGGAAAACCTTAAACAAAATTCTCACATATTCCTAATATGCATAATTTGCTACTAAAATTCCCCTTGAAGCAAATGTTGAACCCAATCTAGAAGTTCTGTGTAAGTTCCCTCACAGTGCCACTTCACATCCCTCAGATGGAAATGCTGACAAAACTTGAAGAGAGCCCAAAGCATTTCATTTAAGACAGCTAGATACTTCCACAAATGAAATTCGCACTAACTTAGAGAATATTCCTTCAACCAAGCATCTGAGGACCTTCAACAAAACTAAAGCAAATGTATGACATTGTCAAGCTTCTCAAAATGATTCCAATCTTCCCTCCATATGTTTCATTTAATAACTCAGAAGTGGCAGTCCTATACCCCTCTAATCCATTTTAAATAAACTTTTCTAGTTCTATATCCCTGAGACTTCAAAATGTGATAGTAAGGATAAAAATGAAAAAGAAGGTCAGCTGGAACATCTAGTTAAAAGCAAGAGCCTTTCTTTTATTATTCCGCTCCAGTGTTTGAAACATGGTATTTCAAAGTTACGATGATAAAATAAATAAATAAAAGCAATAGAAGCCATACAATTCAAATCATCTTAAGTACTTTGTCCAGTTCTGGATACCACACTTTCAAAATGGATGCTGAAAAACTGGAACAAGTTCAGAGGAGGGCAAGAATGGTCACGATGTAGAAATGAAACCCTATGAGGAAAGACTGAAAGAACTGGGCATGTTTAGTCTTGAGAAAAAAAGACTTAGGGGAGATATGATAGCACTCTTCAAGTATTGGAAAGATATCACAGAGAGAAGGGGCAGGATCTGTTCTCAATTGTCTCAGAGTGCAGGACATGTAATAATAGTCTCAAGGTACAGGAAGCCAAAATTAGGCTGAATATCAAGAAAAACTTCCTAACTGTTAGAGGAGCGCGACAATGGAACCAATTAATTTGGCAGGTGGTGAGCACTCCAATGCTGGAGATATTCAAGAGAAAATTAGGCAACCATCTGTCAGATCTACTTTGATGTGGAATTCTGCGTTGTACAGGGATTTGGACTCAATGGCTGTATAGGTCCCTTCCAACTCAATTATTCTATATTTCTATGACAAAATATTTATTTTAATGTGTGTACTTGTGTACCCACAGGTGTAAATGTGCATATTTTAAAATGCCACACCTGTGCATTGGTTTTCTTTGTTCTCTTCTCTTTTTCAATGAAACATCAAGCAAGCAGAATGATCCAATAAGAAGCAGACTGAATGCAGACAGAGGAATGTTAATAAATCTAAGAACATTGTAAGTAAAAATGCAATTTTAGCAGGCGCATTGCTACTACAAACCGGTATATTATAAAAAGGCTGTCTAGCGTGCAGACGATGGATCCATGGGAGTAATCATAAATCAAGCGACTTACTGTTTCTCATCAATTTGAGAGAAAGGGGGAAACAGTATAATTGGCAATCAAGGCCACTTCTGGGAGATTCCAAGCAGCCAACTCAATTTGTCAGCACGTGGCTAATGGATCTGGGACGGATTCTGCGACAGCACAAAATGGGGAGACGGTTTCATCTTTGGCGTAAGTCAGTCGGAAGGAATGTGGCTGAATACAGGGTACACTATTTGCAAATGTAAACACAATCTAGGCTCTGATATCCTGCCAAGACACTGACTATTTTGTTTAGATAAGAGTAAATGTATTCACCTCTTCTTCTCTGACAGAAATCCATATTTAACTTGGTATCAAGAAGCTCTCCTATATGTTTCGAATATACCTAGTATAGCTCGGGGTAGTTAAGGGCGACCTGACTGTTGTTCATCAGGTTTTGTTTTTGTTTAATCATATACCCTCCTTTAAAGGAGCTGAGGGTAGACAGAAGTTCTATGCTCCTGACACCTGAGGTTTCATACCAACCTAGGGTGGGCAATCGCTGGTTAATGCACTTTATACGTACCTTTACACTTGTCATTCTCTCTACCCACCATATACTCACTTGCAAAGGGAAACAATCATTTCTAGGAAACCAGGGAGATAAGGTTTTCATCCTCTGCCATTTATGCATGTGTGTATGTTACCAAATTGGTGATTCTTTTGTTCCTTTAGGTTTGTTGTTGTTTAGTCGTTTAGTCGTGTCAGACTTTTCGTGACCCCATGGACGAGAGCACGCCAGGCCCTCCTGTCTTTCACTGCCTCCCGGAGTTGGGTCAAATTCATGTTGGTCGCTTCAAAGACACTGTCCAACCATCTCATCATCTGTCGTCCCCTTCTCCTCTCGCCTCCACACTTTCCCAACATCAGGGTCTTTTCCAGGGAGTCTTCACTTCTCATGAGATGGCCAAAGTGTTGGAACCTCAGTTTCAGGATCTGTCCTTCCAGTGAGCACTCAGGATTGATTTCCTCCAGAATGGATAGGTTTGTTCTCCTTGCAGTCCTGGGAACTCTCAAGAGTCTCCTCCAGCACCACAATTCAAAAGCATCATAATTTTTCATAAATTATGATCATAATTCATCATCATAATCAAAAGCATTCATAATCCTTTAGGTTACTTGCATTTAACTAGCACCACCCCTCTCAAAAGGAATCACCGTGACCACCACTGCCACATGAACTGGTTCATTCACAAGCAAAATTGTTGAGTAGACTTCTTAAGAAGAAGGGAATGCTAAACTACTTCCAAGTTTTTTCTTCCTAAAAAAGGGTCACCATATGTTGGAACTGGCTCGATAGCGTGTGACTATTATGGTTATTCTTGAGAAGAGTGGCAATAGATGCAGAAACACAAAGAAATGACTTGGGAGTGACAAACATTGAGAATGGAAAAATGAAAGATTAAAAAAAAAAAAAGCAAAACTAGATGGATCTTCCATCCCTTGCACATGATTGGCAGATTTAATCTGTCTCCATTTTACATCTAGCCCTATATGCAGCCTAACAGTGTCATTCTATACAGGTACTGTATACTCAGGAGTAAGCATCACCATGTTCACTGGTGTATACCTTAAGGTAAATATGTACAGAACTGCGGCCTACGCTTCTTTTTCCTAGAAACGTCACCCGACAAAGGAAAACAGATTCAGTTAATTTAAACTGGGGAGGAAAAGGTGAAAGCTGTTACTTCTCTATATACAGTAGCCTGCAATCAAAGCTGAGATGCAGTGATAAAACACAGTAATTGTCTTTGAACGGTGATCCGATTTTCTCCTGAGTGCCCTCAAATGAAAGGTTTTCTTTCATACACAATGCTGGAACGGAGAGCTAAAGAGTGGTAATTTGACAGCATGCAGAACTATAGATGCATTTTATTTCTGCTCATCGCATTAACTCTGAGTCGCTTTGACTTTACATATGAAGGAACACAAAAGACTGTTCAGAAAAACCAGAGATAGGATGCAGGCAGCCTTTGGAATAACGCTGGTGGCGTTTGGCATAACGCTCATCCTGCTGCTATGAAGCATGGACTTATGAACAGAACATTTCACGAGAAACTACAAAAACTGTTTCCGTGAAAGCTGCTACGACATGCTTACAAGGTTCTCCTTCTTCACATAGAAACAAAAAGGTGGATGAAATGGGAAGCTCTCCTATGTTCTTCACAGCTATCGACCTGAAAAATGAAGCCGCTGAGGATTGAACTCTTTGAGGGAAAAGATCAGCAAAATATGGCCCCCTTCCCCCTCAATGACATTTGTGTCATGTGTATGGGAATCAGAATATTTCTGTATAGAGGTCTGCCAGTCTCAGCCACAGAGGTGTGGTCAGCATGACTTCACTTGAATCATCACTTTCTCAGTCAAGCGTGGGTGGGAAGGAATAGCGCCTGGAAAAGCTTTTCGGACCACGAGTCCCAAAATCCCTCAGCTAGCATGGCCAGTGGCCTCTCTGGGTCTTGTGACCCCCCCAAAAAAACATAATTTTTCTAAGTTTTTTGGGATGGATATTAAAGGGGAGTGAGTGGGAAGATGTACAGTAGAGAGGAAACCCTTTCTTCCAGGAACTGTAAAATATCAAGAAAGCCAGAAGAATATCTTACGGGAGCCCAGGATGTTTAATTCATTGAGCTCTTATATCTTGAAGGGATATGAATTCTCAGTATGAAGAGGAGAGGAATATTCCAAACAAGGCTTCCCTCTCCTCCTTCTACCCCAGCTTCCAAACGGTTTATTGCTTTTTGTAAATAATTTATCAGATCACTGAGAGTATTTTGTGTGAAATTACCACCAGTTTAGATGGCACAATGGATGCATGCGTATGTACTGGAATACATATTTAGCCACGCTGCAAACTGATTTAGACTAGTCTTGAAAATTGTGTACAGAACACAATATTTGTGTGTATGATAGTAACTTTCACCTCTCGATACCACTGACAAATAAAAAAACATGTCACTCAATTTTCCAATTTTGGTTTCTTAAATTAATCCTAACAACAGCATCAAAATGATTTTATGACCTGTTGTACATGGCTAAGATTCTGACATCTGTATTTTTTTCCTAGAAAGGCGTGAATGGCTTTCCCAAGCTTCTATTATTGAATGTAACTGTTGTCCCTTTTACTCTTCCTTTATTTCTTTTGTCTTTCTTTAGTAACACAGGAAAACTATTTGAGTATGGGAAACATAGAGAAAAATCTGGCTTTCAAAGCTCCAACTGGATGAGCCAAGACTATTTTTCTTCCATTTTGATTTGTAGTTCTTTAGAAGGCACCCACTATAAAGCTCAGAAAGTCACAAGACTACAGCTCCCAGAACACACAATGGTGGCTACATTTTTCTACATGTTAACAACTGGAAGTATAGGCCCAAGAGAGCCATGGTCCAGTTGAGCAAAATGTTGCTGTCTGTAGGTCTGAATCTGTAGGCTCAAACTCTCAGAATTCTGCCTGTTGAATTCTTAGAGAATTCTGGGAGTTTGGAGTCCAAAAAACCCTGAATGGCAGATCCCTACTGGGAAATACCGTATTTTTCTGTGTATAAGATGCCCCCATGTATAAGACGCCCCCACTTTTTTAATCCAGAATTAAGAAATCTAAGTGGGGCTTAGCAAGTGCAGGGGGAAAGGGATCAAAGTGCTGCAGGATCGCTTTGATCCCTGCTTTTCCCTCCACTTGATTTTGTTCTCTCCTCAGCTTACTTTCCTGTATAAGACAACCCTCAATTTTTAGTCTAAAGATTTTAGACAAAAGTATAGTCTCATACACGGAAAAATACGGTAAGTTCCAGATAAGGGTGTGCTTGATTGCAGTTTGAGATCATCGCTTTCTGCTTTTTTCCTAACTATAGCATTTGGTGGAGCTCACGACTGAAGAAGGCTATCTGATCTTTTAAAATCAAGTACCGCACGTTATACTCTAAAGCAATTCATAATCGGATGCCTTCACGCGGATCCTGCCTTATGGCAATCTTTGTCAGGGTTTCCTAGGTATGAAAAACTCAGAAGTGGTTTACGATTCCCTTGTTCTGGGGATCATCTGGGGACATTAGTTTGCCCAAGGTCACACAGGATTCTCAGATGCATGGTGGGGAAATGAATCCCCAACTTTTGGCTCTACAGCCAGGTACCTAACCAGGTATCCAGCCCGCTATAAACTAACTAGAGGAAGAATAGAATTCCGCAGGCATGCGCCTGACTGTGATAACTAATTCATCAGGAATTCCATAATTCAGTAAGAATTAATGTCCATTTATTATAATGTGCTACCACAGCCACCACTTAACAGACAGCTAGAACTGGTAGTAATTGATGTCATCTGAACATGAGAAAGAAATCCATTTGTGACCCCAAATGTCATGAAATTTAGCATAATTACACACTTTATCATTTGGATGATTTTTTTTCATTAAATTAGTTCATAGCATGGTTTCATTCACTCATCATTTTATTAAATTTACCTTTCAGTTAACACTTTATTCCAACTAAAGCCTTTGCAGATGAGCTATGGTCAGGGAGAGGGAGAGAGAGAAAGAGAGAGTTCAGTAGCAAAGTACATTCCTTGCAATTAAAAGAACAAGGTTCAATCCTTGGCACCACAAATTACAAAAGCTGACCAGAAAATACTTCTGCCTAAGACCACAGAGAGTAGGTGCCAAAGAAAATGAGGTTGGTCAAAATGAACAAATGGTCTACTTTCACAGAACCACAAAACTCTAAGAGTTGAAAGGTACCCCAAGATCCATCAAGTCAAGGTGGATTTGATTTAAATCGAATTGATTTAAAGCACAATTTAAACTAATTCTCATATTTCATTTGTGTGTGCACTTGCTTTAGCCTTAATACACATTTTTTATATTATTTATTTTTCATAATCTCTTTGCTCATATTGACTCCATCTCCAGTAATCCTCTATTTGTTGACGTTTCAGATTCTCGAAACTCTGCCACTGAGAGAGAAAGATAAGGGATTGACGTACACCAAACTGCAGAGGGAGAAAACTAGGGTTGCCAATCTTAAGTTTTTTAAAAAATATATTATTAAAGAAAATTATTGCTAGCAGTTCTGGATACGGTAATTGGGCTTCAAAGAATCTTCAACACCGATGCTGGTGGGAAATCTTGAACTATAGCATCAGTCACAGGTGGAAAACAGACTTCATCAGATCTGTGATGTCTCTTCTCTATACACTGATGTTTACAGTGTCCTTCTATACACACAGTTAGGGGTGGGCACAAATCACTGATTCAACAGTTCATTTGTTTACCACCACAAGTGCTCAGCGATTCAGAGTCCGACCCCCTCCAGCAAGAACCCACTGGGAGGGAGTGTCCAGGCTTCCGTGCCCTGTCTCATTTAGCTGGTACCTTTGATGGGTGCCCACCAGAGGAGATAGGGCTTTGAAATGGCAAACAACTGTTATGGCAGTAAACAAACCAGGAACACACACACACACACACACACACACACACGTGGTTCTTGCCAATCTCTAGACACAGAAAGATTAACAGAAGGCTAAAGAACACCACAAACTTGAGGCCCCGATCCAAGAACAATTTTAAGCCATTTTCAACTCTTTTTAAAAAAATCATTATATGAGTATACTGTCTCTTAATAAAGAATTAGACTTTATAACGCCTAATTCATAATAACCAGTGTGCTGTAATGGATATAATAATTGAGTAAGACTCAGGAGGCCTGGGTTCGAATCACCATTCACCCATGGGGATGTGGAAGTGGTAACTATCTTGTTTACCTTAAAAGTTCTGTTAGGATTGCTGTAAGTCAGTTTGACTTGAAAGAACAACAAATTCACAACCAGATATTTGAACTTCAACACATTAAAAATTAACTATTATTACACAGGATTATTTTTCCAAAGCATTGTTATACAGTCATGCCCCATTTAAGGATTACCACGCATTACGACGAATCCGCTTCATGATGATGTTTTTGCGATTGCAAAACGATGTTTTGAATTGGGTTTTTTTGCTTTGCGAAGATCGGTTCCCTGCTTTGGGAACCGATTTTTTGCATTACGACGATCAAAACAGCTGATCGTCAGGTTTTCAAAATGGCCACCGGGTGCTCAAAATGGCTCCCCGCTGTGCTTAGGGACAGATTCCTCGCTATACAGGCACCGAAAATGGCCGCCCTATGGAGGATCTTTGCTGGACGGTGAGTTTTTAGCCTATTGGAACACATTAACTGGGTTTTAATGCGTTTCAATTGGTTTTTTATTTTTGCTTTACGATGTTTTCGCTTTACAGCGATTTCGCTGGAACGAATTAATGTTGTTAAGCGAGGCAGCACTGTACTTTTTCTTAAAAATGAGAATCAAATTTAAAAACTACACCTCCCTCCCTCCCTCCAATTTCTATTTATTCTGTATCAAACCACTGACCTAGGAGGAAATCCACAATAGAAACATCCCTGGCTGATGATCATGCAACCTTTTGTTTCAAACCTCCACTGAAAGTCTGGCATTCTACCCGTTGGAGCTACAGAAAATATTTTCTGGTTTTGTATAAAGCAACTTCTAATGTTTCTGGAAACTGTCTTATAACCATGTTTTGTGGTTATTTGGAGAACACAAAAGCAGACTAAATCACACACTGTCAAAAGGCCACGATATCGAACAGAAGGAAGTATTCATCAGATATTCTGTGAAAAGCTGAGGCAGAGACAAACCCACAACCCTATGGCGCAACACAGGCAGCTAAACTCTCTACATGTCAATTCCTACAATATGGCCATGTTCGGCTTTATAACCGCATTGTTAAGTATCTTTTCCTCCTGGGGTGAAAACAAACCATTCCTAATAAAAACATGGTTTAGACAAGTTTTTTTTTCCAGACTAAACAAGAAGAAATAATTTGGTGAGTTTTCTTTCTGTCCCTCCAGACAGCATGACCAGTAAGGATGACCAGCTGGATCCTGGAAGTTAGAAGAGTGTCTTTGAAAGAGATAACAGTTTCCTTTAGATCTTACAAAGCCATCACTATACTCTTCGTCTGCTTTGAGCCTCCATGGACAAAGGCAGAATATAAATAAAAGAAATACATCAATGGGGGGGGGGGGAATTGCCAACTTCCCAGAGAAAGGTGTCTGAATGATATACCAAGTGAGAAGAAGCCTTTCAGGTAACACTGATTTTTCTGGATCAATTTGTCAGGATCTAATCAGGATTTTATGGGGATGTGGTGGCACTACGGGTTAAACCGCAGAAGCCTCTGTGCTGCAAGGTCAGATGACCAGCCATCATAAGATCGAATCCACGTGACAGAGTGAGCTCCCGTCACTTCTCCCAGCTCCTGCCAACCTAGCAGTTCAAAAGTACTGTATGTAAAAATGTGAGTAAATAAATAGGTAGCACCTTGGTGGGAAGGTAATGTCCGTGTCTAGTTGTGCTGGCCACGTGACCTGTCTTCGAACAAACGCTCTACAGCTTGGAAATGGGGATGAGCACTGCGCCCTAGAGTCGGACACGACTGGACTCAGTGCCAAGGGGAACCTTTACTTTTAATCAGGATTTAGGGGCAGTTTAGGGCATTGAAACCCATTTGCTCACCCTATGGGACAACTTCTTCCAGCACAGAAGCAGGAGGACACAATCCTGCTGGTTCTCCTGGACTTCTCAACTGTTTTCAACGCCTTTTGTCATGGTATCCTTCAGGCATGGGTGCCTGAATTGAGTTGTGTTATTTCTGATCTTATTTGAGCAAGCATTTTCAGTAGATGGTGCTGGGGATTTGCTCAACACCTTACCTTTTATGGTCTGGGGTCCTGCATGCCCCTGCTTGACTTGTTCAGAGAGGGATTACATGTTCTCTAAAAGATGAGATATTGAGTTTGAGGAGCCTGTGAATCTACTTCTGTCAGCAATTGCATGCACTTTCTGGGTGGTCAGGCACTGGTTCCCAACTTTGGGTCCCCAGATGTTCTTGGACTAAAACTCTCAAAAGCTTTCACCACTAGCTGTGCTGGCCAGGATTCCTGGGAGTTGTAGTCCAAGATCAATTGGGGACCCAAGGTCAGGAATAATTGTGGTAGAGTAAAATTAAAGGGTTGATATTAAATACTGTAGTCTGTTGGACCAACACAAAGAAAAAGTCCTTAGAGCCTATGAACACAAGTTTCACTTGTTAAAAATGTTAATTGCATATCCTTCTGTAAATAGTATGTCAGTCCATATTATCGATCTGTAAACAAGAGGAAAATCCCTTTGCAGGCTGAATAAAAATCAAAGATTTTTGAAATCAAATTAATTTAAACCATGATTTTAAATAGTTTTTGATATTTTAAATTGTCAAAAAAATCTGTATTTTACGATTTAAATCATGAATGAAATGAACTGGACTTAAATCAAACCCACCCTGCCCCCTTTTAAACCAGATCTAAATGACACAGTCCAAGATTAGCCCTATCTGGACACACTGTTTCTCAGTTAAGAGAGCAAAGCAACTATAGCATTTTTCCAGGTTTCTGGGAATTACAGGCTAAGCTATTGGGCCCCCTACTTTGGGAACCAAGGTCTATAAAGAGTTAAATGGCCACTTCTAGTACCCTTCTTTATTGCAGCATTAAAAGAATCCCTATCTGAGAATACAGGACTCATTTAAAAGTGCCTCAGCTCGACTACCTGTATTTGATTACAGGCAGCTACTGAAGCTACAAAAATAACAAAAATCAGATCAACAGTACTGTCCCACAAAGAAAATAAAGCTTCACTCTTGGACGGGAAGTGTTCAGAAAATAATGTTAGTAGTGCACAATAACATGTCATCAAGCTCTGTACAAGATGAAGCTGGGATGATGTGCATGGCCCTTCCACAAAGGTCTCTGTAAACAAAAACAGGAGGTGCAATATATTGCTGACGACTCCTATCCTGCAGCTGTTTGGAAAGCTGTCTGTCTATCTGAAACCCAAAAGGAACTTAGAATTTAATGGACACAAACACAAAAATAACAAAACCTCTTTTTTTCATGTACAGATGTGAGACAAATGGAAAGTTATGGATTCAAAATGTAGCAGTTCAGCTACCTGCATGTGTCAGTTTAACAGCAAAATAAGAAAAATCCCTTAGCAATGACAGCTTCTGATCTGTTTGGTGCTGCAGTGTTCACAGCTACAAAATAAGTCGTTATAACTTTCTAGTTCTCATTGTATTTTGTTGTTGTTTAGTCGTTAAGTCGTGTCTGACTCTTCGAGACCCCATGGACCGGAGCATGCTTTGCCTCCCGGAGTTGGGTTAAATTCAAGTTGGTAGCTTCAGTGACACTGTCTCGTCCTCTGTCGTCCCCTTCTCCTCTCGCCCTCACACTTTCGCAACATCAGGGTCTTTTCCAGGGAGTCTTCTCTTCTCATGAGATGGCCAAAGGATTGGAGCCTCAGCTTCAGGATCTGTCCTTCCAGTGAGCATTCGGGGTTGATTTCCTTCAGAATTGATAGGTTTGTTCTCCTTGCAGTCCAGCACCACATTGTATTTTACTGCTGGTTTATTCATTTTATTGTTTTATATCTCAGTACATCGTCCTGAAAGTCCCACCTATAGGCTGACTCACAAGGTGTAGTAATAATAAATGGGAATACTGTTGTGGCTGCCGCTGCTATTCATGAAAAAGAAAGCAGAATGTATTATATTAGCGGTTAAAAAATTATTATGTGCGATAAGCTTGCAATTTGGAAGACACTGTGGGATATGTTTAAGGAAAATCTCATTAGGGTCAAAGATACATCCACCAGCTTAGACTCTTTCTTGAAGAACAGAAGAAGAAAGTACCTAATGCACTAAAAATGCTATGTGATAAGGAACAATAATGAAGTGTGCGCCTCCAGAGAAGATCAGGACCATATGAACCACCAGCTGGTGCTTGGATTACTGGCTCATGGCAAGTTTTGCTTGTCATTCTGCCAATGTGTGTGTTCTTCATATCCTCCCGTGATCTGTCTCCTGTTTAAAGGTATCATATTTAGGGTCGTACAAACACAACACAAAGTAATATAAAGACATTATATGCAGCTCAGTACAGGTGCTTTTACATAGGTGGGCAACGTTAGTTTTATACTGCATGCACTGCGCACTTCTTCCTCATGCACTGCACACTTCTGACAAGGACTACATTATTCCAGATAGCAGATCACAAGCCTGAATGTTGCCAACTCCTTGAAGGCAGAAATGTTGCACACAACCTTTCACTTTCATATCCTAGCTTTCCATTTTCGAGAATGTCTTTCCTTTTCAAATGCACACAAGCTTTCAGAAAGGACATCCTACCACTTCAACATTGTACCACAACTGCTGCACTGTGAATTTGACCACCTTTGGCACTTCTCGAAATAATGCAAAAAGGGAAAGCAAAGCATACTGCTTATATACCACCCCATAGTGCTTAAAGCACTCTCTAGGTGATTTACAAATTTTAAATTATACAGGCTATACATTGCCCCACACTAAGGGAGCCAGGTACTCATTCACCAACCTCAGAAGGATGAAAGACTGTGTCAACCTCGAGCCAGCTGTCAGAATTCGTCGGTATCAAACACTGACTTTGAGCAGAGTTTTAGCTGCAATACTACAGTTTAACCATTGCACCACAATGCAGACTACTGTAAGACTGATTTCTGAAATGTGTTTGTAGTTTCTCAAAAAGTTACATGTTTTCCACAACTCTGAAGTATTTTGAGCTTATAGAATATAGAAGCAATGTAAATGAACAAAGATTGTAGAATATGTATTCTGATCACCATAATCACCCAATCTCCTGAAAAGGACAGAACTGATCCCACAGCTACAAATACTCACCTATTCCACAAAACTGCACCAGAGCACAGAGTTCCTACTCCAGTCCTCTGAAGACGCTGGCCACAGAGACTGGTAAAACATCAGGAAGAACAACCTTCAGAACACAGACAAACAGCCCCCAAAACCTACAACAACCATTGTAGAATATGAGAAAACAATGGATCTACTTACACAATGATACCCAAAAGAATTCTTATACGACTGGAAATGATTTTCTGGTTTCATATTGGAAGTAACCTTTTCAGGGATAAATGCCAGCTTTGACAAATCAGGGCTTCTGCTTTTTTTTCTAGTGCTTTACATAGATCTATAGGGTACTTAGGAAGGTGTTCAAGTGTCAGACTTTCTGATCTGACATGACACTGAAAAACACTAACACATAGTTCTGATGCATGCATAGGGAGAGCAGGAGAACTTCTCTGAAAACTAAATACAGTATAAATATGTTAAGCATACAGTATATAGCTAGATCCTGTACTGTATTTTCTTGTTTACATTCAATTAAGCATGGAAGACTCCCATCTGGGCTATGTTTAAACATTGTCCCCTTTCTCTCAGCCACTTAGTTCCCTTGATTTGCCCCTCTCACACAGTAACTGGGGCTGAAGAGAGCCCCCCCCTTTTTTTAGGCTACTAGGTAAGAAAAAGGGCAAATTTAGGGAAATAAGCTGCAGGAGCAGGAAGCTACTGCTCACCAGTGTGTGCCACAATCCCATGCACTTTCCAGAAACAAAAACAAAACAGTCCTTTCATCTGTGCAGTGTATATTCAGTATACTGTATAGTTAGGTCGCCAGAGGCAAGCTATACAGATTTACGGCATAAGCACCAAGGTTCCCAGTTTCAATGTTTTGACAATAAGCCTCCACATTTACAGAATGCTTCCGTTGCATCTGATATCCTTCTCTTTCCCAAACTTTAAAAAATTGTTTCAAGTCTCATTCTTTGCTACTGTGAACCCTCCTGTGGCTGTTACACCTTTATTTCTTTCCTTCTCTTCTGTTGACAAAAATTGTCTCTTCTTCTCCTGGAGCAAAGAGAATAATTTTGCAGCACCTCATTCTTGCCTACAAAGATACACATCTCTACCTTAGAGTAAACCATGTTATTCAAGGCTGATCCACATAAATAAATACATTCCTTCATATTTCATTCCTAATACCCAGTGACTCCGAAGAGTTGACTGTATGTTTTGTCCTATTTAAAAGTATGTACTGTCAATCTAGTAGTATGCTGTAGGTGCTGATGTGACAGCGAGGTGGAAGAGAGGAGTATGTCTTCAGCACGATAGATTCAGGGTGATTTTGTTTTTTAAGTAACAATAACCTTTTTTAGAAATGGAGAAAATGATTTTAAAAACTTGCAATTGCTGCAATGACTATCCTCTGGGGAAGTGACTTTTAATAGTAACTCATTACAGTGGTGTCTTGACTTACGAACTTAATCCGGTGGCCGTAAGTCAAAAACATTCATAAGTCAAAGCACCATTTCCCATAGGAGTGCACTGAAAACCGATTAATCCATTCCGCCTTTTTTTTTGTCCTTATGTCAAGGCACGGTTTGTAAGTCAAAGCATTAGTTCCCATAGAAACTAATGCAAAACTGGTTAATCCAAGTCAGCTGTCAAACCTACAGTTCAATGCATTTCAATGGGGGGGGGAATTCACCAAAAATTAACGAAGACTCAGAACAAAGCCAAATTAAGTTTGCAAAGGCTTTACAAGGTACACTAACGATTCCAAGCATTTTAAACAGTTTTTGAACATTTTTAAGACACTTTAAAATAGCGAAAACGGACCTGTCAAAACCCTTGAAATGCATTTAAACCTATTCAATGCATTCCAATGGGGGAACCACGTTTCACTTAGCAATGTTTCCTTTTTTTTTTTTCTTTTTTTTTAAATTTTTTTTTATTTAGGAACAGGGATAGAGGGTACAAAAAGAAAGAGGGGATAGGAAAGGAAAAATGGTTTTGGGGGATAGGAGAGCATAAAGTATAACATCATCCAATCAATTCATATTACTAATACATATCAACTTTTTGCTTTTTCACAGTTTGATTACCCTCCTGCTTTTATCTTATCATTTAATTTTAATTTTATTCTATGTTATTCCAACATTGTCTGGTAGCTGCTGCCATTTATACAATACATCCCATCGTTCAGTTTCTTTTTGAATTGAACAGTCTTTCAGCCCATCTGACAGAATATCCATTTTTTTCACTTCCCATATTTTCACCATAAAATTATCTGGTTTCAGTATCTCTGCCTCCTTAAGATTTTTGTCATAATGCTTTTTAATTTTGGAAGCTGCATGGGTCACTGGATAACTCTCTACTGCATTCATATTACCTGGTGTCATGTCTAATACATACGATTCTAAAGTCTGTACAACTTCATTTAAGTTTTGTTTGGCATCTACTGTCCCCTCTTTCGTCCCTTTCATCAAATCTTCTATTTTACTAAGACCTGCATTCACTTGCTGGAACCCTGATAATGTATATTAATCTGCCATTCCTTTTCTATTTCTTGCACCACTATTCCAGAACTTTGGGATTGAACAGACCAAGTCTCCATTTGTTCTTTTGAATTTTTGGGGTCCATCTCAGGCTTTGGGGTTTGTATAAATACCACAATAATCACCCCCTAGAAATCCTTCCACAGTTTCCACAATTTTATCAACAATTCACACCCCTCATCATAAACCTCCCCTTAGATCTCCCTCCAATCTTTGTCCAAATATTGTAGTATAAAAATCAACTTTTAGCCCAGCAAATACAATATCAATTAGAACCGTGACGCAGTTATTTCTTCTTCTCCTGAGTTCAGCAAGCTTCTATTATTAGACTCACACGCGGTCACAAACAAAACAACAGTCACAGAGTCTCAAACTGTCCAGTAGATTGTCCTTGGAGCTCGTCTTGTGATCTTCATTAACCCCTTAATGCTCCTTAGTCCAGTTGGCCACGTCAGCTCCTTCTTCCGAAAACCAACAAATTCTGTTATTTATAGTTCACAAAGTCCAGAGAAGGCAAAGAGTAACGTATCCCAGCCACACTGCATCCATCGAAGTCTCTTAAATCCAGTCAGACGGTGTTGCTGTCTGGGATTCTTCTCCAGAAACATAAGATTTATTTTTCCATCTCAGACTCTCGGCTTTAGAATCAGCCTGGTGTTTTAATAGTTCACTTGGAGAAGCTTAGTTTCACTTTTGAGTCAGACTGATAAGATAAACCCGCCGCTGCATTTATTCTTTCAGCCAAATATTTTCATTCTTATTTCAGCTTAATGAGGCTGTTTCATAAATCAGAGGCTTCGGCTTACTTACTTGTTATATATTTTTAGTTTATATTGATTGCTCTCCTCTCCCCCGGTAAAGGGTTCCTCGCGGCTCGGTGCCAAAAAATGGCGCCCGCTCCAGTCCGTGCACGGTGATTTCTTCAGAAGAAAAAAGTCCGGGTCTGCCTCCCTTTCTTCTCCTTCTGCTGCTCACCATCTGCTTCAGAGAGACTTCTTCTAGACTCTCCTTTGATCCCCATTTCAAAAGGGGGATCCCGGACCGGAGGGTTCCAGCTTTTTCCAGAGAGAGCTCCTCTCTGGAGTTGCTGGCAGCACCGCAACAAAGCCCCCCACTTAGCAATGTTTCCTATGGCAATTTTCACTTAAGGATGGTAATCCATTCCCATTGGAACGGATTATCCGGTTTTCAATGCATTCCTATGGGAAATGGTGTTTCGCTTAGCGATGTTTTCCCATAGCGATGGTTTTTTTGGAAGCAATTAACATCGCTAAGCAAGGCACCACTGTACTTAACTACAGTTTTAACGATTCTTGAGTATCTGTCAAAGAACACTAGCTTCCAGCAGAAATAATCCTTGCAAATTCGGGACACGTTGGAAAGGAAAAATAGCTTTTTCTGTTTCACTCTCTCCCCTGGGAACCAGAAATTTTGGGAGGCTCGAAAATTCCTTGGCAATGTGTTTCATAAAGTCAAGACAATTAGCAAGAATTATGGACTTTTTTTACACCCATAAGAGGAGTAAAGGTGAATTCATCCAAAAGTTGGAAAAGTTCCTGTTTGAACTATTGTTCCCAGAATCCTACAGCACTATCATTGTTGTCTCAGAGACCTGAGAGAGCTACAGTCCAGAAGTAAAACTCTAAACTTCGCTGCTTTCCATCTGTGTTTCAGGACAGCGCTGATGGTTCTGTTTTCCTGAAGAACCTCCTTTGATTTTGATACAGGACAACTCAGAGCTTCTTCCCTGTGATTTCTTCAGAGCTATAGCTATGAACCTAGAGCAACTGCTAGCAAATCCAACCAGGACCCATAGTTTGTACAGCAAGAATATAATAAGGGTTTACCACTCAGCTTTTTCCTGGAAGCCAGCTCCCAGAAATTCCCAGGAATTTCCCAGGAAAAATCCTGGGAGTTCCAGCCCAAAGAAAAACACATATATCTCACTCAATTGGACTGAAGGCTAGCTCAGGCCTTGCTTCATCTTTCAGTTCTTTCTTCCTGTTCAAAAACGAATCTGCCCTGATGCTTCCATCCTGGGACATTTAAGGTTTTTGTGGGTGGTGTAGTTCTTGGTGAGAGGCCTTCTGTATAGCCTAATAGGCAATGAGACTACACTTCCCACAAACACATAGATATTCCAGGAAGCACCTTTTTTGGAACTGGAAGCAAGGCCTGAGACACAAAGGAAGGCCTGACATTGGCATCAGTCCAGGTGAGTGAAAAACAAGGTGTCTGTAGGTACCTGTCTGTGGGAGCCGGGAGTAAAAACAAACAAAAACAAATGGCACACCCACTAGTACAAGGGTCCCCAACCTTTTGTAGCCCGCAGACCGGCTGGAGAAGTCAGGGCACACACACCCATGCTCGTGCGCATGCACAAACAACCGCACTCACGCGTGCATGTGCAAATCACGGTGTGGCGGTTGTGTGGGGACGCGCTTATGCGCATAAGCAAACGGCAGTGCAGCACTTGAGCATGCGTGCATGCGTAAATCAGCTCTGTGGGGTGAGTGCATGCGGCAGGTGGATGGGAGGTCTGTCTCCGCGGCCCAGTCCATGGAGACAGACCTCCCACCCACCCCCACATGCACTGGGCCACAGACCGGGGGTTGGGGACCTCTGCTCTAGTACATACAGTCTCCATAATGAATATCATACACTTCCGTCCCTAGCTGCCAACCTTCCTTCTTTAGATGGCAGACAAAAATGTGCTACTCAGTATTATTTAAGAAGTGTCGGATTCTGCAGTCCAGACAGGTGCTGCGTAGTCAGGGAACATCAATTAATAATATTTTTTTCCATATTTCTATAAGGCTTTGCCAAATCAGTTTATATGCATTATAATGTCAATCTTTTTGACATTACACAGCGGGCCTGTAAATTAGACCCATGCTGTTATTCTTATATCACAGATGGGAAGCAGCTATATAAGGGGTTTAGTGATTTTGACATCGTACTATTACCAACACATCTTGTCTGACTTTCAAATTTAAGCAGGGCTGGGCCTGGTTAATACTTGAAAAAGAGACAGTGAATAAATAACTATCTTGCTTCAAACCCTGGAGAACCACTTTTGATCACAGTTGACAATACTGAGTTATTTGGGCCAACAGTCAAGACTCAGCATCAGACAGCTTTCCAATTTAGCTTGGTAAAATCTGAACCACATACTTCACAACTCATACTGCTAGCCACCAAAAAGTCATTATTTTAAAAAGCACATGAATTACACTTTTCTAATATCATCTTACATTTATTAAAGTTATTTCTATTTCTTTTTGGGCACATGCCAATGGAATTAAGCTAGATGTCCTCAGCTAGCTCAGAATTAAAACATCAAACAGCATAGGTCTTGGTAATTCAATTTTTGCTAATGCCATTGTCTTCAAGGATCTGGCCTAAAGCCCTGAAACGGAAATTACTTACTTGTGTTAATTCTTATCAAGGAAAAGAGGAAAAAAATGATACAGTACATATCCTTGGATAAGATTTAAAGCAAGGACATCACAACCACAGATTTCAAGTGATAGGATAATTACTTTTATGAAGCCAAAATTTTACATGAAGTAGAAGTAGCAAGAGGTATTTGAACAGGATAAATCAAGAACGCTCTCTCTCTCTCTCTCTCTCTCTCTCTCTCTCTCTCTCACACACACACACACACACACACACACACACAGAGAGAGAGAGAGAGAGAGAGAGAGAGAGAGAGCGCACATTTTTTTCTTACCATGTAGCTTTGGATTTGGGGAGTGGAAGAAAGAGCTGCTATGGCCACCACACACTTGTAAGGTGATGATAAAATATTTGTTTAATAGGGATAAATCAAGAGTAGTAGAAGAGCTTCCAAAGCATCCCTTCTCAGGTAATCCAGTAGCCCTACTGAATTTTATTCAGAATGAGTTTTTCAAAATTAGCACAGCTGTTGACGGTTTCTCTTTTAAGAAAAAGAAGCAATGAGTCTCTATTTTCTGTATTATGCATATTTGAAGAAGCATATTTGCTTTCTCCAAATCAAAGATTTCACACCATTTCAAAGTTGGTAATGCTAGCGATGAATGGACTTCTCTATTTCTGCTGGGCTCAATCCTGCTCTTGATTACTCATGAATGTACTGTACATGCAAATCTATCTCTTACTGGAAGAATCTGCATATTTAGAAATTCACAGTGTTTCTTCAAATAAATATTTTCTCTCAATATATAAGCATTTCTATCAAAATACCTATTTTGAATGTACACAGGTGGGCCAGGCACCAAGACATCAACACAAGCACTGAAAAGCTTTAGGAAATTGGAAATATTGCAGGATACACAGTTCCTGGTCTGCATCTCATCCCACATGGTGTGGGGATCAGGGCAAATCAAAGCATAATAAAGCCCAGATTCCTCAAGTATCCTGAATTGCCACTGAGTGAGGACAACTCTCTCACAGAATCAAGCTTTCTGTGTAGAGATTCATTGTTGCCCAAAGCACGGAAGGCTATAATGAGAACACACCCAACAATTAAAGACCTGCCCTGTATGAATAATAACTTCTAACCGAGGCAGCCTCGTGTTGACATTCTGGTGTGAGAAACCCTCTCCCCAGCTTGATTCATATTAAATGTGAAACGCAGGTTATGTAGGACTAGATGTAAGGTCCTTCTAGCTGAACATCCTGGTTCCTTGGCTGCAAACATTACCACAAGCACAACCTACAGGCATCAGAGCTCATCCGCTATGGTTCCTCCTTGCAATATGAATACACGGCGCACTTCTTCTAAAGACAGTAAATTCATTTGGCTATCACAGCAACTGCATACACAGTGTGGTGTAGTGGATAGAGTAATGGATTAGGAATAAGTAGACCTAGGTAGAAATCCCCACTTAGCCATCCCTATTGAGGGTGCATCTGGTAAAATGGCTTTTCACTTACCTTGAAAGCCCTATTAGGGTCTCTCTAACTCTGATCTGACACAATGCACACATTAAGGCAAGTAGCTATTTCTAGAACTAAAAGGAACAACAGGTAAATTTGGCCCTGGAGTCCAAAACGAAGCAGGGCAAATGCTAATAGAGTTTTGTCAAGAGAACAAGCTGGTCATCACAAACATTCTTTTCCAACCATACAAGAGGTGACTCTACATATGGACATCATCAGATGGGCAATACCGAAATCAGATTCATTATATTCTCTGCAGCCAAAGATGGAGAAGCTCTATACAATCAGCAAAAACAAGACCTCGAACTGATTGTGGCTCTGATCATCAGCTTTTCATAGCAAAATTCAAGCTTAAACTGAAGAAAGGAGGAAAAACCATGGGGCTACTCAGGTACTATCTAAACCACATCCCTTATGAATACACAGTGGAATTGAAGAACAGATTTAAGGAACTCGATTTGGTGGACAGAGTGCCTGAAGAACTTTGGATAGAGGCTCGTAACTGTACAGGAGGCAGCAACAAAAACTATCCCAAAGAAAAGGAAATGCAAGAAAGCAAAATGGCTATCCTACGAGGCCTTACAAATAGCAGAGAAGAGAAGGGAAACAAAATGCAAAGGAGATAGGGAAAGTTACAGAAAATTGAATGCAGACTTCCAAAAAATAGCAAAGAATAGTGTGGCTGCTGATGTTGATCCAGACATCCTGGAGAATTAAGTCAAGTGGGCCTTAGAAAGCATGGCTAACAACAAGGCCAGTGGAGGTGATAGCATTCCAGTTCAATTATTTAAAATCTTCAAAGATGACATTGCTACACTCAATATGCCAGCAAGTTTGGAAAACTTAGCAGTGGAGAGAGCATTTTAAAATGTCAGTCCACATCCCAATCCCAAAGAAGGGCAGTGCCAAAGAATGCTCCAACTACCATACAACTGCACACATTTCACACGCTAGCAAGGTTATGCTCAAGATCCTCCAAGGTAGGCCGAGAACTCCCAGAAATACAAGGTCCGCATACTCAAAGCTATGGTTTTTCCAGTACCGATGTATGGAAGGGGGAGCTCGACCATAAAGAAGGCTGACCGCCAAAGAATTGATGCTTTTGAATTGTGGTGCTGGAGGAGACTCTTGAGAGTCCCCTGGACTGCAAGGAGAACAAACCTATCCATTCTGAAGGATATCAGCCCAAAGTGCTCACTGGGAGGACAGATCCTGAAGCTGAGGCTCCAATACTTTGGCCATCTCATGAGAAGAGAAGACCCTGATCTTGGGAAAGTGTGAAGGCAGGAGGAGAAGGGGATGACAGAGGATGAGATGGTTAGACAGTGTCATCGAAGCAACCAACATGAACTTGACCCAAATCCAGGATGCAGTGGAAGACAGGAGGGCCTGGTGTGCTCTGGCCCATGGGGTCACAAAGAGTTAGACATGACTTAATGACTAAACATTAACAAATTCCTAGAACTCCATGAATATGTCTAACTAGAATACCTCCAAGGTCCCTTCCGACCCTACGATGATTCTATGAACTGCCTTTTGAAATCATGTGAATTAGCAGGTATTTCTAGACGTTGTCTAGAGGGGCGGGGTAGAAATTGAATAAATAAATAAATAAATAAATAAATTATTTTTCTGTGTGGTGTAGTAGTGGATATAGTGATGGACTAGGATTCAGGAGGCCTGGGTTCAGATCCCTGCTCACCTTAAAAGCCCTATTAGGGCTGCTATAACTCGGTTCTGACTTGATGGCACATAACTACTACTATTCCCATAATTCACGCGTTATGAGAATAAATACATTTTTATCTGTCCTGAATTGGAAGCTAACTAGTTTTTTACCCAGGATCTCAGCCCCTTTGGATCACTCTGTGAAGGAGGTGCCCATTTTTGTTTACATCTTTTTAAAGATGTAAGGTGACAATGACATAATAATATATCCTGTCTACAGACATTCAGATATGGGTTAAATAAAATCTGTGTTTACACAGGAGAGGAACTTTTTTAAAAGATCATCATGGAAACCTATGAAGGAGCTGAACCCACTTAGATGGTTTTGAAGATGAGAATTTTGGTGATGCGGAAAGCTGACGGTTTCCTACTCACCACAAAAAAAAAAAAATTAAGAGTTTGGCAATCTGCAACAGTGGTATACATGCTGTGGACGTAAAGCCCTTCTGATCCATAGAGTTAAGTACAGCTTGTGGAAATCTAAGCAATTCGCTGTTCTAGGAGTCTTCAACACTTGTACAGCTTTTAATTACACAAGCTCCATCCTAACTTGTCATACAAAGAGGTCAAGAAAAGCCGCCTTTAACCATCTGCTCACAACATTCGTTTTTACACAGAACTCTTATGGCAAAACTACATGTGATATTAATAGTGCCCTAGATGTCATTTTAATTGGGCCTATATGTGCCTTTGCATCTAATGTGAAGCTATCTTAAAAATGCATACAGTGTCAGCTAAGGCACAATAATGAACAATATCGAAATAAGCTTGGAAAGATAATTTAACCGCTTCATATCCTACTTGGAATCCAAAGAATTAGTACTCTTCTGAATAAAGCAAATACAGTAATGAGGTATTTGTTTTGTGGGAGCGGGACTATGTTTTAGCCCTTTGCCATATGTGGTCTAATCCTATTAATTATTAGCTTAGAGCAGATGATGCCATTTACATTTCCTTTTACAAACACACAAACACTACATATTAAATGCAAAGATTCATTCATCATCTTCTCTAGTTTGGCCCTTACTGTCATTAGTGGGGCAATTAAATCCTTTCTTGTCTCATCTTCCTGCGCAGGAATAAGGGACTGCCAATTTTTCTCCCAACATGTGTGGTGGCAAAATATTTCCTGCTGATCTCAGTAAGAGTTTCTGGATCTATGGGAATAATTTTAGCAAACTGTAGCGAACTCCGATTGCTGCCATATTGTTTCATGGACTTCTGAGAACTAGAATATAGAAAGGTTGAGCTGGAAGGGACTTCATCTAATCATCACCACAAAGCACTAAATCCACAGTTGAGGCATCACTGACAAATGGCCACCTGACCTCTATGTAAGAACTTTCAATGGAGGAGTGTCAATCATCTTCTGGCACATCTTCCAGGGCCAAACAGACAAGAAGATGTTATTTAAAATTTAGTTGCAATCGCTCATCATTTGAATGTATTGCCCCTGGTCCTACCCTCTGGAACCGCAGAGAATAAGCTTGCTCATGTTTCAGGTCAAAGCCCTTCAAAAATTAAAAATGGCTATCATTATCTCCTTCTCAATCTTCTCTAATCCAGGCTAAACACACCCAACTGCATCCAAGCAGTGGATGGGTTGTTTGCACATTTTTGAACACTGACACCGTCCTTCCATTTTTACTCTGTCGTGTGATTTGCTTCACAAAGGAGAAACACAAAGAGGGGTGGGGTTTCTTTTTTGCAACCATTGGGCAGAATCCCATCAGTTATGCTCTTCAGTGTAACATCAGCAGCATAACTTTCAGCACCGAATTTCACAAGTTAAAAAAGTCAGTGAAATACACACACATCATGTGGCTCAGTATGTGATAGGAAATGCTTGTTCCAACTTCTTAACTCATGGCAATTGGCCACTAAACATTGTATTGTAGCACTATATTAACATAAATACACAATGGGATTCAGACAATTTGCAAAAACAGGAAAGTCCATGATGTAAAAACCTGCCACTGCCTTCCTCTCACATTAAAGATGAGGAATCTTCGAGAGGAGTTGTGGGTTCCCGACCGTGAAAGCCTTCAAGAATACAAATCTTCGAGAGCCTTGGAAATTCCTCAATGAATTGTCTCATGAATTTAGCCAGCTTAAATGGATGATAACAAGGAATCTTCCTTCCCTTCTAAAACCAGTTGCCTTTTTAAAAAAAAACTAAAAACAAAAGAGATCATATAGATCTCATCCTTAGGCATATAATCTACAAAAGAATGAGAATAGCAATCATATTTCTCACAATTGCAATGTGTTTTGTTTCGCCAATAGATTTGATGATTATAGTGGAAATCCAGTTTAAAAACAAACAAATATCTTCTTTCATTTATGTACAGTTGAAATTCAGCAACCCCCTGACTGCCCTCAGGTTTTCAATGGACAAGTATAAATAAAATACGTATAGTAGAAAAAGATACCGCGTAATGAATGGGTTTGGAAATGAAATGGAAAAAAGGCAGGACAATCCCTTCTAAGCCACAAGCTGGCAAGCCAAGGAAGAGGAATGAATCGACCTGGGGTGCAAGGCTTGATGGCCTCCTGATCTTTTACAACTTACAAGCCTATAATTCTAAGATGCACAAGTGAATAGGTGTATCTAATGAGAATACCTTCACTGTTTGTCCAGACTCTGTCATTCATCAACCCCAGTCAAGATTGTCAAGGTTATATGCTAGGCCAAAGTGCCTATGGAAATGCTGTAGCAATGCAAGCCAGATTTTGGTGGTAAATGTGAGCTGCAGCCCTCACTGCTCTCATAGATCACTATTCCACACTCTGTTTCATCAATTTAGAATTTATAGCTGCAATCCAGATGATACAGTGTTCCTCAACCAGTTTCAGCTGACACATCTTTTTTCAACTTTTTTTTTGTTAAGGTAGGCCTTGAGTATTTTGTAACTCTCCACAGCAGCATATCCTAGTCATTTGCAATGCCTTACTTGGCCTTGATTTGCCAGCTTTGACTCGGCCTCAAAAATATATATCACACTGGTTTTCTTCCAAGCAAACAGCCCATTGTTGCCTTGAGTCCACAAGTACATAAGAGAGAGGAAGAGGCAACCATGTCTGTTGGAAGAAAGTTCTCCTGTGCTTTAATACAGTCGTGCCCCACTTTACGATTACCCTGCATTACGACAAATCTGCTTCACGACAATGTTTTTGTGATCGCTTTTGCAATCGCAAAACGATGGTCTAAATAGGGTTTCAAAATGGCCACCAGGTAATTAAAATGGCTCCCCACTGTGTTTAGGGGTGGATTCCTCGCTATACAGGCACCGAAAATGGCTGCAGTATGGAGGATCTTCGCTGGACGCTGAGGTATTTAGCCCATTGGAACGCATTGAATGGTTTTCAATGCATTTCAATGGGCTTTTTATTTTTGCTTAACAGCGATTTTCCTGGAACGGATTATCGCCATTAAGCGAGGCACCACTGTCTACAGTTATCACTTACCTTGCAATGTTATTTAAGTCTATTCAGAAATAAGCTGCAATGAATTCACGGTAGCAAATGCCCAGTTAAATATGTATACAGAAGAGCTATGTAGAGGAGCGGTTCCCAACCTTTTTAGCCCCGTGGACCAGATGCGGAAAGAGGGGACCCCCCGCGCTCCTGCGCATGTACGAAGGAGCATGCTCTCTCTCTTGCGGGCGGGCACACTCCTGCACAAGCACAAAGGGAGGCACAGTGCTCGTGTGGGGGCGCATGCTCGTGCGCATGCGCAAAGAGTGGCACAGCACTCGTGCAGGCGCGCTTGCACACAGGTGCAAACAGGCTGTGCAAGGAGGAGTGCATGCAGGGGTGGGGAGGTCTCTCTGCGGCCTGGTCCGGCTCAGGACATGGACCAGCACCGGGCTGCGGACCGAGGTTTGGGGACCTCTGATGTAGAGGATGGTGTTCTAACTAGGGAGACTTGAGTTCAAAATACAAAAACAGGAAGGAAGATTGCATTCATATTTCACAGGTATGATAGTCTGATAACACTTTAACTTTCTCCACACTAAGGAATTATGGGTTATGTAGAGTGAGGAGATGCTTAGAATTCCTTGCTGGAGTGTTCTAGTGTTACAGTGCAAGGGAGAATGCCAGAGCTCTCTACATATCTTTTAAAAAATGTAAATCTCAGAATCATATAGAGAGTCGTGACAATTAAAGTGATATCAAACTGCTATAACAAAGGTTCCCATTGGGATCCACATGTTCTTGGACGATAACTCTCAGGGGCGCTGGTCAGCGGTTGGATTTTTGGGGAGTTAGTAGCCCAAAAATATTCAGGGAACCAAGTTTGGGGACAGTATGCTATAATTATACAGTGCTCACTCACAGGAAAGGACACAAAGGGATGAAATTGCATCCATGTCCTCCTGCATGATACACACACTTTGCTTTCATCTGTAATGTGTGCCATGCCTCCCACCTAGCAGTTTTTCCTATTTTCTTTTTGAGAAACTGTATTTCAACCCTGCTTTGTCTAATTTGTTTATAGCATTTATACCCACTTCCAGCTGCAGAACCCCAGGGGGTGGGGGAACAGATACAGTGGTGCCTCGACTTACGAACATCCCAACATACGACCATTTTGAGTTGCGACCAGCTCCGGCTACAAAATTTTGCTTCGACCTGCGGCTGGAGCTTCAAGTTGCAAACAAAAGAGGAAGGGAAAAGGGCAGAGAATTCAAATTAGAGGGCTAACTGTTTGTCAGTGAAGAGGTTCTTTGTAGCTCTTTCACCCCAACGGTTAGTGTGCACACGTTTGCAGAGAGGCTTCAGACTGCCTGGTGCTGCTTTCTGCTTCTGGGTGAGTACATTTACAGGGTTTTGCAGGGGGGTTGGGGGGGGTTGTTTCTGTGCTGTGATTTTTTATTTTTTTATTTTTTTTTTTTTATTTTTTTTTTTGGTGTGTGATTTTTTTTCAGTCCCATCGCGTACTGATGGGGCTGGCTGTGTGTGGGGTGGTTTTTTTTTTTTTAATTCCCCAGCCCCACCGCGTTTTGATGGAGCTGGCTTTGTGTGTGGGCTGTTTTTTGTTTGTTTTCCCATCCCCACCGCATTGTGATGGGGCTGGCTGTGTGTGTGTGGTGCATTTAAAAAAAAATTTTCTCAGCCCCATCGCGTCCCGATGGGGTGGCTGTGTGTGCATGGGTTGCTTTTTAAAAACATTTTCCCGGCCCCTTCAGAACGCAATGGGGCTGGCTATGTATGTGGGGGTCTGCATTTTTTATTTTTTTTCTCAGCCCCATAGCGTTCCGATGGGGCTGGCTGTGTGTGGAGGTGGGTTCCCCACCCCAGCCCCATCACACATGATGACCTTGGAGGGTCGATGAATACATTTCCGCATGATTTTGAACTTGGTTCATATACAATACAACCAAAAGGGGGTTGCTTCTATTCCAACATTTAGCTAGAGCTATTATGAGGAGGTGGCTCTCTCAGCCAACTGAAATTTTACAAAAAGGTGAAGGGAACAGGAGGCAGAATTGAGAGGTTTCCTACTTCTGGTACCTCCATGTCATAGCAGGAAGATGCTGAAACTTTTCTCACAGTAATAGTAGGGTGAAACCCACTCTGGCCGCATTGCATTGGCTGCCCATCTGGTTCCGCATTGACTTCAAAGTATTGATGCTTACGTATAAAGCCCTAAACGGTTTAGGGCCTGGATATTTGGCAGAACGCCTACTCCCACCAAGATCTACCCGTGTTACTCGTGCGAGCCAGGAGGTGAGGCTGAGGAGCCTAACGCCGAGGGAGGCCCAGAAGGAAAAGACAAGAAATCGGGCCTTCTCGACTGTGGCTCCTTGCCTCTGGAACAACCTCCCTCCTGAGATTCGTGTGGCTCCCTCGCTGGGTATCTTTAAAAATCAACTAAAAACATGGATGTTTCAGAAGGCCTTCCTTCCAGTCAATCCCTGATGCCCTTCTTTCTCCCTTTGTTTGCTCCCAGTTTTTGAAATATCTATCTTTATGTAAAATTGTTCTATATATATTTATTGTCCTATTTTTATGCTGTTAGCCGTCTAGAGTGGTCTTATCCGACCAGATAGTCGGGATATAAAATACATAAATAAATAAATAAATAAATAAAAACTTAACCAAATTATTTCTGAACAACAGCAAGAAGAAGGAAAAGACAGGTGAGGAACATGAAAAGGAGTTACCCATCACATTTCTTGCTTGCTTGCTTTTTATCACCTCAAAACAAGCAGCTGTTAGGTAGATAGCGCAATGATCAATGTGTCACGATTAGTTTATTATACTAATTCAATTTATGTTCTCAAGTATTAACAGGATAAGAGATTTGCCTTCTGAGGACAGTTACTGAGATAAGCACATTGTTGGTTCAGCTCCAGAGTAAGAGATTTAAGTATTGACAATGAATGTGTATGTACTTCGCAGAAGGACAGAGGGGGCATGGGGACCAGGCAGTGCCTTTGCATCAGGATGCATCCCCAATTTTGTGCGTATACACACACACAAACACAAACACACACAATGAAAAGCTGACAGATCTTTCAGATTTTCATTCATAATCAGCTGGAACCAAAATCCTTCCTATACTAGGCAGCTTCCAAAGGGATTCCAGTAACACAAGGTTCCCCCTGAATGGCTAAGGAAGGAATTCCACAGGTTTATGATGGAGATGAAAATGGCAGTAATCCTGGTCCTCCTCAGCAATTTTGTAAGCACATGCCCAATGAAAAGGAAAGAGTCTGAGTAGGTGCACTTCAAAAACAACTCCTTCACAATAGAAGAGGCGAGTTACTGGGTCCAACGAAGATACTGTCCATCTAGTCCAATATGGTGATAATTAAAGCCCATGCCTTCTCTTCTCATCTCCCTTTCTTCAGTCATCTTCACACCTTTGAGAATGTAGAAGGTTGTGATAAGGAACTGAAAAGGGAGTGCAGACTAAGAAACTATATGAGGAGTCATAAACCCAGCAAAACTCCAAAGACTTGGAAACATATGACCTCATAGGGCTTCCACTTCTTCCTGTCCATCTTCTTCCTGATAGGCCATTCTTCACAGCAGAGATGGATAAAATGAGACCCTTCAAATATTACTGGAGTGCAGAATGTGAAGAATGCTCAATGTCACAGACTAATAACCTCAGGAGGGCCTAATTTAGTCCACCTTTGCTTTACAGATGTATCTTTCCCCTCTTCTAGATCAGACTCCTGATTAAAGAGCCTCCTGACAGGCAAACAGAAAATACACTAACTTCAGAGTCCTAACAGGTCCAAATGCTGCCTTTAACCTTGAGGACCAGAGGTCAAAAGGGAAAATAGGGAGTAAAGATATGGTTCAAGATACGACCAGAAAGGTTATTGGGATGACAGACAAGAGGTAACAAGGCATGAAGGATCTTGGATTCTTCTTGGTTTCCAATCCACCAGGGCTCTCCATAAAATCTCACACTTATTTTTTTTCAAGGTTGGGAGGCTTTTGAAGTAATAGCTTCCCTGTCACATACTCCCCTTCCTCATCACCCCCAAAAATTTCCAATGGAAACAGCAAATAGTTTTGTTCCACTTTAAGAATTAACACCTTTTATTGGGTTTTGGAGGAGGTGGCCATGTTCCGTCTGTGCAAGCATATCAGGCAAAATCCAAAGAAACAAAATAAAAGAAAAACATGTGGCGCCTTAAAGACTACTATATTTTAGTACAAGCTTTCGTGGACACGTCCACTTCATCAGACATATGGAAACAGAATGAAATGTTGAATGAAGTATCAGTTTCACAAGTAGAATTTTCTAAATACAGTGGTGCCCCACTTAACAATTGCCTCGTTAAACAACAAAACCGCTATATGATGACTGTTTTGTGATCGCTTTTACGATCGCAAAACGATGTTTTAATAGACAAAATCCGCTTTCTGATAATCGGTTCCCTGCTTCGGGAACTGATTCTTCGCATTACAACATTTTTAAAACAGCTGATCGGTGGCTTCAAAATGCCCACCGCGGTGTAAAATGGCTCCCCGCTGTGTTTTTGGACGGATTCCTCGCTATACAGGCACCGAAAATGGCCGCCCCATGGAGGATCTTCGCTGGATGGTGAGTTTTTCAGCCCATTCGAACGCATTGAACGGGTTTTCAATGTATTTCAATGGGTTTTTTATTTCGCTTAACAAGGATTTCGCTCTACAGCGATTTCGCTGGAACAGATTATCCTCGTTGTGAGGCACCACTGTACTGTATTCCTTGGCTCTTGGGTATATGGTACATCTACATGCAGAAATTTATGGCCTATGTTGTTTTAGGCTAATGTTGTAAACTTTCCTCCAGGAGAAAGAAAACAGACATCAGGCCTAAGCAAAGATGAGGGGGAAGACAGAAGAAAGCACAGGGGTGAGGGTGGGATTTGGAAGACTGGGGATTCAGTTAAAACTCAAGAGGGGTGAAAAAACATATAAAAGTGAATATAAAAGTGGATAGCAGAGGAATCACGTGTCTTAATGCTGAGAATATTGACAGTTATCACCTGTATCATCACTTTGTGATGAGAGATGAGTTTGGCAGTTAGGAAGAAAATGACAGAGGCAGTAGATAGAGAAAATAAGGTACCACATGTTTTTATCTTGTTTCTTTGGATTTTGCCTTTTATTTGGTGTCAGCATGTTCAGATTGTACCCCATCTCAACATCTGAAGTGGGCTGTAACCTACAAAACCTTATGTCAGTGTGCCACGGATAGAGATGGAATATTCATATTCGTCTCCTGGGGGAGACGACTACAAATATCATAACCACAACTGGCTAGCCCCTTTGGGTCCACCGCTCAGAACCAGCCAGTTCACTTACCACTCACAGAAGTAACCCCGCTAATGCTTCTCCGCCTCCCTGCGCTGTTGACCACTCCAGCAGGATGATGAGTCTCCCCATTCAGCTTCTGAGTGGTTAACAGTGCAGGGAGGTGGAGAAGCGTCAGCCGTGTGACTTCTGCAATTGGCGCAATTTTATCAATGACGGCCGCACACATAACATAAAACCTGGTGAGTGGACCCGGATGGTTCCGGGGAGGGGGTCCAAAGGGCCAATATGTCTCCCTGGGGAGACAAATAAGAATATCACATCTCTAGCCACGAGGCTCCTTGTGTTTAATGCAAAACACTATACACTGGCATAACTACATCACTAGAAATCTTGGTGCAAAAAGGTAACACAAACATGTAACAAACTGGAATGGGCAAGTGCTAACCAAAACATCGTCATAACACAGAAAACAAAGGGAAACTCAGATGTCAATGCAAGGACAATGGTATGCTATGCTATAATCAATTTTTGACATGAGAAGCGCTTTCTGTGGAATGGATCATTCCTGCCTAAGGCATTCGCTTTGGGCTGACTTTGATCTTATTTCAGTGAAAAATGCTATCAAAAGCAGAAGGATTACATTAACTAGTTCAAACACAAGTACAGCTGGTAATAAAATCATCAAATGGTAAGCAAACTGTAATGGCTAGTATAAACAAAGGGAGTTTCCTCCCTTTTTACTTACCAATTTAAGCCCCACAAAGGTCTTATACTGAAAACAGGGAAGGGCTTGAAGTGAAAGGATAACCTGAAGAAGCAAGTAAGCCCACTCCCACCCCCATGCCCCCATCCAAATCAGATCTCTGGCACACTTTCCACATTTACAGCAGAATTCTACAGTGGCATTGTTGTATACATTCTGCTAAACATGATTAGTATCTGTGATCAGAAATTCTGAAAAGGCAATATGAGAATTAGACATGGAGGCAGGACATGTGCATGTGCCCCCCCATCTGCACCATGTTTCAAACCTTAATTGGTTTTAGATTATAATCCCCAAATATGGCTTCCCTCTATCCACTTTATCCATCACCTGCATAATGTAATGTCCTGAACTATTTAAGTAAACCCATATTGTACTTCACTTTAATTTAGTTGTCAGGAGCAAGGATTTTCAACTGAAATATGGCCAAAGGATTCTTTTTAAGAAGAAAAGCAAGATAAAAAAATATTTTATTATATTTTTATATTTAAAAATATTTTTATATATTTTAATACTGTTCTGTTTTATTTTGTAAGCCGCCCCGAGTAGACATGGTCTAGAGGGGCGGGGTACAAATCAAATCAAATCAAATCAAATCAAATCAAATCAAATCAAATCAAATCAAATCAAATCAAATCAAATCAAATCAAATAGATAGATAGATAGATAGATAGATAGATAGATAGATAGATAGATAGATAGATAGATAGATAGATAGATAGATAGATAGATAGATAGATAGATAGATAGATAGATAGATAGATAGATAGATAGATAGATAATATTTTAAATAAATAAATAATAAAGGAAGCCCTAAATGAACTTAGGTAAGAATTTATCTGCCCCTCAAGACAATTTTTCTTATCTAAAAATCAATGACAGCACAACATATCATTACATTATAGAACTGGGGCTGACCAAAATGGTGTAGAAAACAGAACCATGGAATTATTGAGTTGGAACTGGCTTATAAGGACATGGAGCCGAGCCCCCAGGCCCAATCCAGGAATACAAATCAAAGCAGATCTGACAGATGGCTGTCCAATTTTCTCCAGAATGTCTCCAGTGTTGGAGCACTCACCAGCTCTCTGGGTAACTGGTTCCATTGTTGTACTGCTCTAACAGTTAAAAAGTTTTTCCTGATATTCAGCCTAAATCTAGCTTTCTCTTAACTTGAGCCCATAATTATGTGTCCTACACTGCGTGGATTTTTCTTGAACATACTCCATTCCAACGTTTTGTGGAAGGCAAACATTTTCTTCCAGAATATCCAAAAAAACAATGTGCAAGAATTCACACACACACAAATGATGGCCAAGATTCCATCATGATTGAGTTTGCCATCAATTGTGAAGTATAGTGGACCCTCTACTTAAGGAATTAATCCATATTGGAATGGTGGCTGCAAGTCGAAAAGTCTGTAAGTCGAATCTCCATTGACCTACAATGCACTGAAAACTGATTAATCCCATGACCAGTGGTTTTTATCCTATTTTTATTCCACTTTGTTTTTTTTCTGGTCTGTAAGTCGATTCTCTGGCTGCAAGTCGAATCTCAATTTTGCAGCCAGAGAAGTCTGTAACTCGAAAAGTCTGTAAGTCGAGCCGTCTGTAAGTCGAGGGTCCACTGTAACAGCGAAACAGCCCAACAAAAACTTTAAGAGAAATGTACAAGATACTGAGGGACACCTCATGACGAGCCAAGATTTAAAATTTATCCTGTTATTTGTATAGTTTCTTTCAAAGAACGCACTTTGCTACAGAGAACTACGGAGAAGAATTTTAAGGTCATTTGCACACCAAGTCTCTAAAACTGAATTTCTTCTCCTTATGAAGAGAAAGAGCCATTAGTATCATTAGGGATATGACATTTGGATCTTTTTTTTGGACTCCTGCTCCCAAAATTCTCCAAAAACTCCCCAGGCAGAATTCTGGGCATTCCAGCCCACAGACCCACACCTGCATTTTGCTCACCTGAAAAAGGGCTTTGTTCAAAGGCTAGCTTCCTGTTAGAAAAGGAAGATGCCCCACTGCTACCTGAGATTCTTACAGCTTCCTGTAAGGTGTAGTCGCACTGTCCATTCAGCTCTACAGAGGGTAAGGTTAGAGCTTAATGGCCTGTGAGACAGGTATTTATTATACTGAACTAACCGCAAAAAATGTTGAAATTACTGTGACTAACCAACCCAAATCAAAAAATCAGGAGCCATTAAAGCATTTATAAAGCAATTCTGAAAGTACTGAAATATCTTAAAACTGTAACGTTCGAGAAAAAGATCCTGGCTTTTCATTTAGTGCCAACAACCAACAGACTGATCTAGCACCAGGCAAGCCTCTCTAAGGAGTGTGTTCTGAGCATCATCATTAAAAAGGCCTTCCTCTAATGTGCATTTATCATGCTTCATTAGGAGGCACCCACAGATGGATTTCCAGAGATAAACCCAGGCATCAGGATGTATACATGGGAGAAGGTAATCTAAATAAGAAAGCCTGAGTCTGATGTTCAAAGAACATTATTTGAGGGGACACAGTTTTGAGTGGAGCAGAAATTGGGGGGGGGGCACTCTTAACCCCTTGCCTGCTTGTGACTATTCTATTTCAGCTATATTTCTTTCCATAGACTTCCAATGGTGATTACATTTTACCAGTTCACCGTCCTTAACAAGTATGTTGAAAAGCAGCTATCAGGAGGGGAGATACTTGGAACGGAAAGATGACCTGCCCTGAAGACGTAGAGCACTACTCTGCCCTTTGCTCCCAAAGTCAAACAGCATGACTTTTATGTCATTTTTCTATGAAAAACCATCCTAAAGTACTGTTTCAAAATAATACACTGCTTTAGGTAAAGGTAAAGGTTCCCCTTAACAATTTTTGTCCAGTCGTGTTTGACTCTAGGGGGCGGTGCTCATCCCCGTTTCCAAGCCATAGAGCCAGCGTTTGTCCGGAGACAATCTTCCATGGTCACATGGCCAGTGCAACTTAGACACGGAACGCTGTTACCTTCCCACCGAGGTGGTCCCTGTTTATCTACTCGCATTTGCATGCTTTCTAACTGCTAGGTTGGTGGGAGCTGGAACAAGCGACGGGCGCTCACTCCGTCGCATGGATTCGATCTTACAACTGCTGGTCTTCTGACCCTGCAGCACAGAGGCTTCTGCGGTTTAGCCCGCAGCGCCACCACGTCTCCTACACTGCTTTAGCCTCTACATAAATTCAATTTTACCCCTCCACGCTCATTCAACCTGTTCTCAGTTCCATCAGTTACCCAATAAATAATGCACCACTGCGAGACAGACCCCATATATCAAAGTAGGTTTTTCAATTATGCATCTTGCTAATTCTCTTGGCTGCGCTGAGCTACATATTTGTTTTCTTTTATCTGCAAAAGCCAGATAACTTACTCAGCCACTGATTCAATCACCTCATTTTGTACAGCACTCTTTAGAAAAGAGAAAGCTGTTTGCTGAAAAAAATTCCCCAAAGCCTTAGATCTGTAGGTACCTGCTATGGATCACGATCTCTGTCCCTGACTCCTTATAAACAATGATGTTTAACTAAGGTCAACACTATGAGTCCCTGTGGAACAGCTGAACACAACCCTAGGGTCAGGTTTTACCTTCCTTCTCTTGACTTTCAAATATAGAGTTGTATAAGCATTCCAGGGTGATTCCCTAGCTGCAAAGGGGAGAAGAAGGATGAGCTCAAACAATATTGATTGCCTTTATACTTAGCCGGCAGGAGAACTACACAATGCATTCCAATACAGTATGTCAAAAGGAAAAAAGATGTTCTGAACATTCAACAACTCAATTCCCTCTACCTCTAATGTCAAAGGTGAACATGGAGAGGCAGTGATTAAAAACAGAGAGATTCGAGAGAAGGCAGTGTACCGCTAGGAATAGACATTGCTATGTCTCCCCACAAATGTGGGATCCCACATATTCTTGGACTACAAATCCCAGAAATGCTGATTATTTGTTGCTTGGACTTCTTGTAGTCCAAGACTATCTTGGGGGTAACATAATTGGAGCAACCATTATTCGTTTATTTTAAATTTTTGTCCTGCCTTTCTACCAATAAAGAGAGTCATTCTGTTTCAGTAATTATTTAAAAACACATGCAGATTAAAAACACAATGAAATAAACAATTACAAAGCAATTAAACATTATAATTCAACCAACCAGCAAATAAAAAACATTTAAAACAATTAAGAACATGGGGGATAGAAAGAAACCCCATGAGCCAACAGTCACAGTGTTGACCTCAATTTCACCAGCCACACCTTCAAGGCTCCTCATGGCTCTGAGAAGGACTGGAGTCACTGAAAAAATGGCATCAAGTGCCATTCCAGAGAGAGTCCACAAGGATAGCAGGAAAACTGCTAAGAGGTCCAGTGGTTCACTGGAGTTTAATCGCTTCGCATCCCACCGCTGCCACCACTTTGTCTCGTTCCCCCAGTGTTCCCTGTTTGTTTTCCCTCAAACACAGGTCCACCTTCAGACATGTACTATTTACTCCCTTTACACGCTGCCACCAGTGGATCTTTATCCACACTGTCCTAAATATGTTTCTTAGACTCGGGTTGCCAAATATAACACTCTCCTCGTCCATTTCCGAGCATAGATCATCCACCAAGGTGATCAAAGTCATCTCAGTCCTGTAAACAGACCTGAACTCAGAGTGAAATGGGACCGTCTAATCTAGGATTTCAGCTCCCAGACTTTGCCCCAAAACAGCAGATAGTCATACAGAAGGGTATGGTCCAAGAAGGGCTTTTTCAACATCAGTCTTACAAGTGTCTCTTGCAGGTATGCAGAAATGTTGCTTTGCTGCAAGGAGTTATCCATTCAGCCAGTCCTCTTCTGTCTGGTTTTATGAGCCAAAGGAGGCAAGACCCCAGAGCACATGTGGTGGCCTTCACACCTCCAAAGTCTTTGAGCACATCCTTGGACTGCACTAATTTAAATTTATCAATTTTCATCTGACAAGAAGGCTTGTCATCTACAGCACTGTGTCAGAATGGATCCAAATGAGATTGTCTACAGAGTGATGTGCAAATTCTTTTGAGTTGAGTCATCTGTATTCTGTTCTTGTGGGTGAGCATCTAAGACAGGGGTCTGAAACTGTGGCCCTCCAGATGTTCTTAGCCTACAGCTCCCAGAAGCCTTCAGCACCACCTCTGCTGGCCAGGATTTCTGGGAGTTGAAGTCCAAGAACATCTGGAGGGCCACAGTTTGAGACCCCTGATCTAAGATGACCTTGACCACTAAGAACAGCTCCACTTGATGGCTCTGAGCAGATGCAACAGCAACAGAGAAAAATAATTTCTTCACTCCTATCATTGTTTGAATCTAAATATTCCTGACAAGATGGCTTCAAGTATGGACGTGGGCGTCCCCTACAATAAAATGCCAAAGAAACTCCATCACCGTTCTCTTGGATCCAATTGGCTAGCTCATGGAGAAAGACTGACACACCGCATGCAAAATAAGGCGAGGTCTGCTTCATATTAAGCTGTGGAAGACTGTTAATGTGGAAAATAATAATGATCAATCAACTGTGCTATTGAGCAACAGAGATGGGATTTTTATATTTACAGTATTTGATTACCAATCCGGTACTCCATTCTGAGAGACAAACACATTACAGGCACCAAAATGTGGCTCACCTGAAAGGCTTTGAGGTGAGCTAGGCCTAACTCTGTCCAAGCTTCCAGTGCTAGCTGGGAGCTTTCTTTCTGAAGAAGAAGCTTGTGGTTCTTAACCTTTGTTACTCAGGTGTTTTTGAACTGCAACTCCCAGAAACCCCAGCCAGCAGAGCTGTGGTGAAGGCTTCTGGGAGTTGCAGTCCAAAAACGTCCGAGTAACAAAGGTTAAGAACCAGTGGTGAAGCTAGGCCTAGCTCAGCCTCAAAGACTTCTAACTGAGGCCTTTGTCCCAGGTGAGCCACATTTGTCTGTTTGTCAGATAGTACACCCAGAGTAAGGAATTATGGGATTTATTCTCGAAGGCTTTCACTGCCGGGATCTGATGGTTGTTGTGGGTTTTTCAGGCTCTTTGGCCGTGTTCTGAAGGTTATTCTTCCTGACGTTTTGCCAGTCTCTGTAGCTGGCATCTTCAGAGGACTGGAGTAGGAATTCTGTGCATGCTCTGTTGCTGTTCGTTGGATAGTTGAATTATGGAATTGTTTGTCCAATAAATCTGAACATTCTATCCCTGTTGACCATTCCAAAAACTCAGGTTCTGATAGTATGTTAACATGTAGCCTACAATCTGTAAGGAACGTCCACGTTATGGTACTGTATATGGAAGGAATGTCCATGTTATGGTATATGTGAGAAATACTGGAGCAATATCCATGTCAAAGTTATGCCATACAAATGCTATTTTTTTAAAAAAAATGCATAGATGCAACAATGCAGGTTTTCTGACGCATAACATGGCTGGATGTTTACAGACATTTTCAAACCTTTGCACTTTATTTATATATGCACATGTTGAACATACATGGAGGCTTGGAACTTCCCACCCCAACAGATACCCCAGAGCGCCATTCAGCTCTCAGCACTGTTACCATTTTCAGATTGTTCTTGGTGTCACCTGCAAGCATAGATAAAGTCAGATGACCTCATCCCCAGAGGAGGACTGGAGGAGAAAAAAGAGGTTCACCCTCGAAATGAATTATTTGGCGGTTTCTTTTGTCATTATTAAAGCTACATTCTTCCACCATGGGAGGGTTCTGGCACTGTTACCTTAATTTACTTAACATCAGTATGTGCTCTGATAAAGAACTGGCTCAGCTCAAACCTATCTGTGTATTAACCTCTACTCTCTCTAAAGTACATCCAAATACCAGTCTCATCCCATAACAATATCAACTCTAATAATATGAATGAACTTTATGTGCACACCAAAAAGACCCAGGAGCCTTGAATAAATACTCCAAAAATGTAAGCAACAGGAGCTGATGCAAAGAAAAATGTCAAAACGTTCCCCAGCTGCAATTAACAGTACAATGTGCTTAGCATCTTGCAGCATCTGGCTATATGGAAAAGTTATATATTGGGCTAATTAAAAACTGCTCAGCACAACATCAGACCCAGGCTTCTATTTATGGCTCACATACGACTAGCCTCGAATTTCATATACACTCATATAACTGCACAGCCGACTCTTCAGAAGATCAGCTCTACAGATAAGACATCTTTTCATAAAAACAGAAGCAAAAAAAATCAACTATAAGGTTGGGAGAGCTTTTTTTCTCCCTTCATTTTTACTTCATTTTCTTTTCAAGGGAACACTAACCTAGCAACAGAAAAAACATACATATTTATCAAACCCCTTCAAACAGTAATGATAAATGAAGGTATCCTTCAACTCAAATGTGCTCAGTACCTGTAAAAGTATTTGGAAAGACTGAAATGAGATGCAACTCGACTGAAGAATGCATTTACTCTGCTCATCTCTCCGAGATCTAAAGGAGCAAGAAAAGGGTTTTCTGAAGCATTCACTGAGTTTCAAGTACTCAGCACAAGTTAATTTTGAGCCACAACTACAGTCATTTTCTCCTTCCTTTTTCCAGCCCACAAACTAGCAAGATTCAATTCGGATCTGAGCAAATCCACAGGCAAGGCTATTTTCAATCACTCTTTACTTTAACACCCAGAAATGTAAAATTCTGTTTATCAAATTGGTTGGCCCAAAAATACTCAACCCTGCCCATCTGCTATCATTTAAAAAACCCCGTCTCTTTGCTTAATGGAATTTTCAGCCACTTATCACTCAAGAGGAAGATGTAATTCTCTTCTGCCAGGAGTTAACAACTTAAAAGGTTTGCAATCTAACACATTTATGTCAACTACTCCTACAATCCTAATAGTGCTGATTCAGATCTTCCACACTACTGATGGAAATACAATATGGGGAAAACATGTTGCTATCTAGATTCAAGAGTCTTGTGGTACCTTTAAAACTCGCAGATTTATGCTAGCATGAGCTTGTGTAAGTAATGGTTTACTTCACTCTTGTTAAAATAAATCTTTAAGTCTTAAAAATGTCACTAGAAAAAATGCCACAAGATTTTTTTCCTTGTACTGAAATAGACTACCACAGCCACATACCGTATTTCCCATGTATAAGACTACACTTTTGTCTAAAATTTTTAGACTAAACATTGAGGGTCGTCTTATACACGGAAGTAAGCTGAGGAGAGAACAAAAACAAGTGGAGGGGAAAGCAGGGATCAAAGCGATCCTGCAGTGCTATGATCCCTTTTCCCCTACACTTGCTAAGCCCCACTTAGATTTCTTAATTTGGGGTTAGAAAAGTGGGGGCGTCTTATACATGGAAAATACGGTATTTGAAAGTCAAAGACAGTGAATCTGTGATTGAATCACATTTGTATATCATCACAGAGAACCTGAGACAATGAGAGACCATGGGCACCATTCTTTTGAGGTTCCTTCCCATGTGTGTAATTTCAATGCAGGAAGACACTGCTTGTGCAAGTGTTGCCACTGCACAAATGGTGATCCATGAAGAAAACCTTGCCTTTCACATCTACAACAGCAACATTTGTGTAGGCGACTTTATTTTCTATATTACTATGTGTACAGGATTTTTTTTTAACCAAAAAGGATGCCAGCCTCTATGTTTAAAAGAATTATTAGTGTAGATATTGCAGTTCTCCTGTCATAATGATAAAGCAACAAACTTTATCAGATAGTTTTATTTTTGTTACTCTGTTTTCTCTCAAATAACCCACACAAAGCTTCCGCAGGTCAAAACGAACAAACCAAGGTCAATTTCTGAATTGTGACAAAGACGTCACACATAAAACATAATGACTTCTCTCTACTTAATGATTAATTCAGCCCCATAACTTTTACAGCTTATTTATTGTTCAGCAGTGGTTAAACTGTCATTATCTTAACAGAAGTTCTACTATAAACACTGTCCATTAAACTGCACAGTCCATATACAATATTCTCAAGTCACAAATGGAGAATCTTCAAAAGGTGAAAACCTTAGTAATACCTTAAACTGGTGGTCCTGAATTGTGTTTCAATAAACTTTTGACTTCCATGGAAACTTAACAAGAGGTATTTAGTAAGATCAATAAGAGCAAATAAGCTTCCCTGAAATATAGTTTTCTTTCCACTATTAATTCTTCTTAGAAATGTGCAACTATGGAGGAGTACTGGAGGGAAGACTCCCTGGAAAAGACCCTGATGTTGGGAAAGAGTGAAGGCAAGAGGAGAAGGGGATGACAGAGGACGAGATGGCTGGACAGTGTCATTGAAGCGACCAACATGAATTTGACTCAACTCCGAGAGGCAGTGGAAGACAGGAGGGCCTGGCGTGCTCTGGTCCATGGGGTCACGAAGAGTCGGACACGACTTAACAACTAAACAACAACTGGGTGCTACTCAGTGATAACAGGTAGTGGCTCTTTCTCTTTCAAACTGGCTTCCTTACTGATTTCTCCTCCTGTCCTTGCTGAACCCTCCCTTGTTCTTCTAGGACTTGGAAAGCTTGCTTTAGGTAAGCCAAATACGGCTGCAACAGCAGAGGTGGTTTACAGATTTGTTTGACTGTCCTGAGGGACGAACTGCCCTGCATCCCCCTTCCTTCTTGCTGAAGCTCAGGGTCTGAGCAAGCCTTCTCTTGGTGACTGGGCCAGACTTGAGCAATTAAAATTGGTATTCTCTCAATCCACTCTCGCAGTTCTCGTTTCCTTGCCCACCAATCCCTCTTAGGAAGGCTTTAGGAGGCAGTCTTGACTCGTGCAGCCTTTCTGCTTCTGCTCTGGGCACTCTCAAAGTGACTAGCTCACGAGTCCAGGGATTCTTTCATTCTACATAGGATATTCCCAGCCCTATTGACATTCAGTTGCTTACTTTCAAGACTGTCACTGTCCATCCAGCAAGCCTCTATTTCCTACTTCTCATCTTTCCAGTTCTCATCCTCCTCTCCTATATCTGTTTCCCTTCTTTTTCCCCATCTCTTGTCTTTGTCCGTTTCTAGAATCTTCCTCCCTTTTCTCCTCTCCTTCTTCTCCCTCCTCTAGGAGTCCTTCCTCGTTCACCTTCTCTGGCCCTTTTTCTATCTTTTCTGTCTCTCCTCTCTGTTCCATATCTAGTCGTGCCCCACTTTACGATTACCCCACATTACGACAAATCCGCTTCATGACGACGTTTTTGCAATTGCTTTTGCAATCGCAAAATGATGGTCTAAATGTGGGAATTTCGCTTTGCAATGATCGGTTCCCTGCCTCGGGAACCGATTCTTCACAATACGACAATCTTTACAGCTGATTGTCGGGTTTTCAAAATGGCCACCGGGTAATGAAAATGGCTCCCCGCTGTGTTTAGGGATGGATTCCTCACTATACAGGCACCGAAAATGGCCGCCGTATGGAGGATCTTCACTGGACGGTGAGTTTTTAGCCCACTGGACGGTTTTTAGCCCATTGAACCGTTTTCAATGCGCTTCAATAGGCTTTTTATTTTTGCTTTACGACATTTTTGCTTAACAGCGATTTTTCTGGAACGGATTATCGCCATTAAGTGAGGCACCACTGTATATCTCTCCCTATATCTACAGGAGAAGCAAACATAGGGAAATCCTCCTTGGCCATTTGGACATGAGGTTGTCCTCCAGCAGGAACATCACGGGCTTGCCTTCTTTCTCCTCACAAATCCCAGCAAAATCAAATATAAGAATTCACCTATAGTTTGATCATTAGACTCTAAAGCCCTAGATATTGCTATACTTCCACAAAAAGGAGTCAGCCAATCACCTGACCGTTCCTTTTGTCCTTTTCTGCAACTTTTACAATTCTATGTGTCCAACATAACATATGTACTTACATCTAATCCTGGCTTCCAAGTTTATATTCTAGAAAACACTGGCTAAATCAAAGCTGCCTCTCTCCCAACTGCGAGTAGTTTTCAAACAAGAGAACTCTTGAAAAGACTTTGTCACCCAAAGCTAATCTTTGGACGATGTAGTTGATAACCACACACTGCCTTTATACAATTCAAGTGTCAAGGCTGCAGCTCAAAGAGCGATTTAAATGTTTTTACTGCCTTTCTCATGAGCCAGACCTCAAAGTGTATACAGTACTGTCTGGCTTTCATAATCAGCTTGGAATCCTAATGTTTGATTAAACAGTTTGCATTCACCAAAACAGACTTTTCATCATGTGCTTTAAACACAAGAAAGAAAGAAAGAAAGAAAGAAAGAAAGAAAGAAAGAAAGAAAGAAAGAAAGAAAGAAAGAAAGAAAGAAAGAAAGAAAGAAAGAAAGAAAGAAAGACTCTGAAAACAAAATGTACTATCTACTTCAACCATGGTAATTCCATGAATCACTATTATAATTAAATGCCACCACTTTGAGTCAGATTAACCATCTTCTATGTACAGAGTCATATCAAATTAAATAGGCGAATCCTGCCATGGTGCAGATATTTGGCATATTTCCTCCTTTAAATTTCTCTTTAAGAGAAAGTGTAGGCTTTTTCTAATATTGGGGATATTTAACATGTTAGTTTAGGAGAGATGACTTGCACACAGTCCTACAACAGAGGATGCCTATGTGCTACACAAAATCCATCCATCCCAAACCTGATATTGTCTGTATTTCAGTGACAACTCCCATTATTCCTGGCTGGCAGCCATGCTGGTTGTGGCTGATGGTTGCTGTTGAGAAGTAAGAGGGTAATTTTTTTTCCTAGGTGACCATAATTGGAAATATGGAACTGAAGCAATAGGGGGGAAAGTGTTTATTTATTTAATTTGTTTGTTTGTTTGTTTGTTTCATATATATACCCCGCCTATCTGGTCATTGCGACCACTCTAGGCAGCTTACAACATAAATTGTAAAATAAATATATATATAACATAATTTACATAATTAAAAATATGTTCAATTAAATAATGTTCTGGGCTGCCTTAAATTAAGGGAGCACTTAATGGTTTCATCCAGTTTCATGATCTACACTGAGCAACACTAAACCTCCTACATTTCAGGGTAAAGGCCTCACTAAGGGCTAGAACAGTGTCTCCTAAGCTTTGAAGTATCACTGTCAATTCATTTTTGTTTTTTGTTTTTACCTTTATGCTTAACCATCACCAAATCCTCTTTGAACAACAACAACAAAATCAGGTCACAATGTATTGAAACATAAACTCAAAAACCCAATGAAATATCTACTGCAGAAATTTGCTTGAGACGAATTATATGTATCCTCTTCTGGATGAAAATCTCTTAAACATTAACTCAAGAACATCAGGAAACATCTATCACAGAAATGTTTATGTTTCGGGGGGGGGGAATCAGGTTTAGAAAAAAAATCAGAAAAGAAAAGAAAAAGGGAAATTTCAGCCTTGCATCCCCAAAGATGTTCGCTGTTGTGTGTTTCATGCTATAGCACTTTGCCTTCTAAAATACTGAATCACATTTTTTGGCAAACGAAAGAAATTCAAGAGGAAGGAAAGGTAGTGAGTTCATGTCCTTGATTCTCTCTTCATCTTAGGGCACAGCTTAATGCAAAGGCAGCTCTTAATGAAATTCCTTCAAAACGTAAAGCAATGCTTTCTAATTTCCTCACTTAATTTAATGTCACAGCTGCCCCATTAATGCCAGCAGCTATTAGATACTTAAACAACCAGCTTGTTGAAGTGCAATTTTATCATATAGTGGCATCTCTCCACTCCTCCCTTCCCTGATTTTGATAATGTCTCATAATGGCAGGGAGGGTGCAATTTAAAATCTCTGAAAGCCATCAGACCCTTAATCATCTTCGCAAAATGAGTACATTTAGCGCCTTTTGCATTAAAAACAACAGCCAAACATCTGATACAAGCATGAAGTTCAGGTCTACTCTATGTTTCCATACCAAGTTTATATCTACAGTTATCATGCCACTTGCAAATTGCCAAATTCATACGTTTGTGTGTTGTTTTGAAAAAAACAACAAAAAAACACACCTTCCCTTAAATAAAACATAGAGGAGAAGAAACATAACGGTATTCCATCTGTCTAGTAGCTTGTTCTGCACACCTAATTTTAGTTTAAGGGACTTCATGTTCTTCACTGGGTCAAGAGTGCACTGCCTGCCTAGCCCCGTGACCGATATAATTTATGGTTATCGCTACATAATATACACACAGTAATGGAGTCACATATAGGCCTCCATTTCCTATTCATGGAGAGCAGTGCAAATACAAAAGAAAGTGTGCGTTTCCCCATCTCCACTGGGATACATATAAATGAGCAATCAAACATTTTTCGCTCCTGCAAGTAAATACATACAGACCAGCAGACAGATTTCACTCATACCAAGATCATTAAAGAAAAACGGAACCTGGTTACTTAATACAAGAAAGAGTTTTTGCAACAGACTGGCAGTGCTGTCCAATATATGAATGTAACATATTTCATAAATAATGGAACATCTTGGAGACGATATAGACTGGATTTGGCATAACCAGACGACAGAATAATAAAACGAACACTTAATCCGCACTTGAGTAGACTCTTTGAAATAATGGCATGTTAATGCTTAAATAAGACTCATTGATTGAATGGATCTGCTCTAGTTAGAACTAACGATTTAACTCAGTATGGCAAGAGAGAGATGCTAAGAAAGAGAAATGGCAAAATAAATCCACTTAGCATCTACGCTTTCTACTAGGTTCCAAGCAAGATATGTGTGATTTTTCTTTTCATTTTTGCAATGACATCTTTCAGAGAAACCAAAGAGCAACTTACCTGTTTCTTCATCTATGTTAAACCGACCAAGTCCACTACCATCCCGGATAGAATACTGGATCTCGCCATCCCTGCCGGAATCATCGTCCCTAGCTGTCACTTGTAAAACGCTTGTTCCAATGCGTGAGTTTTCCTTTACAGATCCAATGACCGCAAAGTCGGAAAAATAAGGGGTGTAGAGATTTTCGTTCACATCCACAATTTCAACCTCTACGAAGGAAATCGAGGACAGAGAAACGGGACGCCCTTTATCCTTTGCTCTTACAGTGAGGTTGTAAAACTGTTGCTTCTCATAGTCAAGTTCTTTGCTTAGCCGGATGGCCCCACTGGCTTTGTCTATTTCAAATCTCCCATTGTAATCATTCACCAAAGAATAACGTACTTGTCCTCCAAGGCCAAGATCTGGATCTTGGGTTTCAAGCCAAGCGATGACAGTACCAACTGGCAGATCTTCCAGGACCTTCACACTGTAACTGGGTGGTATGAAAGCTGGAGAGCAGTCATTGACATCATCCAAAACAATATTTAGAGGAACAACAGAAAACTGTTGATGCCCATTCTCTGCTCTATCTCTTGCCTCTATTTTTAGTGTATAATTTGCTTTGGATTCCCTATCTAAATGGTCAGCTACATATATTATTCCAGTAGTGCTATTGATAGCAAACTGCTGTGTGTCTGTTAATATGGAATAGGTCACTTCCCCATTTTGCCCTAGATCTCTGTCTCTAGCTTCCACCTGGATAATCTCCACCCCAACACTTGTACTTTCGAAAATATTAACTGAGTAATCATCCTGCAAAAACACGGGTCTGTTATCATTTGCATCTTCTACAGTTATGGTAAGTAATCTCCATGCGGCTTTTTGAGGACTGCCTAAATCATAAATGGTGAGGTTAAGGAGGTAGAGCTCTGTTTTCTCACGATCCATGGGCATAAGGACTTTAAGCAGACCGGTCTCCATCTCAAGGTTGAAGCAGCTGTCTGTATTGCCGTCTGATATGGTATAGAGCACCTTCCCATTAAAACCAGAGTCAGCATCATAGGCCTTGATTCGAAATATGCTAGCACCGACGGGAAGGTCCTCTCTCACTGATACGTCGGAAGGAAATGATTTATCAAAATGCGGGGCCTGTCTGTTCACAGAGTAGAAATCCAAGAAGCCATCTTCTGAATTTAGTTTTACATTGGCTTTTGCCTTTTTGAGCAACTTCTCCGCCAGCCTCTGAGCAACCCTAGTCTCTCTGCAGCTGAAGGTCTTGGAAGACACTTTTCCATGTACCACTGAAATGTTAACAAACATGGCATCGGCAAAATTCTCCCCATCAGTTGCTGTGATCCTAAGTCCAAAATTGTTGTTCTTGATGCCAGCGCTAACCAAGGACTTTTTCAGCTGAAGGACCCCAGAATCCGGATTCAAATAGAAAAAACCCAGTTCATTACCCGAAATTATTTTGTATTTTACAAGCTCCAGCTCATCTATATCAATAGCAGATACAGCTGTGATGTGCCCACCAACAGGGAAGTCGGATGAAATCACTCCCTGACATGCCACCTTTTCAAACAGTGGCTTGTTATCGTTTACATTGCCTATGTATACTGTTACATTAACCTCGCTTTCGTGGCGGTAAGGCGACCCCCAGTCTGAAGCCCTAACAATAAACCTGTAGCTCTCAGGGGAAGACTCAAAATCTAATTCTTCAGAAGTGCAAATAATCCCAGTAAACTGGTTGATGGAAAACGGGAGCGAATTCAGGCTAGCAATGCTGTATGTGATATAGCCATTTTCTCCCCGGTCCTTATCAAAGGCAGAAACTGATAAAATACTAGTTCCCACTGGAACACTTTCATTCACATAGGAGCTGTACGAAGGCTGTGTAAATTCTGGGATGTGATCGTTGGCATCCTCTATCCTGACTGTTACCCGGGTCTTTAAGTCCCCTTCTTTGTTTACGACTTCTATATCATAAAATTCTTTGTCAACAATTTTTAAAGGACGTGCAGTGGTAATTAGACCTGTCAAGGGATTAATCTTAAAATAGTCTGCATCCTCACTAGGCAATAATTTATATTCTTCTCCCTGGGTTTCTGAGGTTAGCTTGACTATGGCAACAACAATTCCTGGTGGGGAGAATTCACTGATGGCTACATCATACATTTCCTTTTCAAACTTGGCAGGACTGCTTTCTCTCTTGGGACTGGCAATATGTACCAGTTTCACAGCTGAAAACTTCTGAGGAGACCCTCTGTCTTTTGCTTGGAGAGTAAGATTGTACCCATATGGAAAACTGTCCCAATCAATGGGCCTTTTATCTTTGATTTTGTACTCATTCATCCATCTCCCCTCCTTTGCCAACTGGAAATGTTCAAAGGGATCTCCAGCAACAATAGAAAGAGATTCAATCTCACCATTGGCACCTTCATCTAGGTCATCAACATTGACAACAGCATAGGTGGGTTCCTCACCCGAAGGGAAGGGAACATGAGTTACTACACTGATAGTTGGAGCATGTTCATTTATGCGCTCAATATGTATATACAGTTTGGCAGTGCTGCTTACTCCGTTGTTACCGTAGAGTTTCATCCCACGGTCCACAGCCAGAACTTCAAGGTCATACCGGTTCTTTTCATCATAGTTTAGCCGACCACTCAGCGAGATTACACCACTAGTTGGATGGACAGAGAAAAGGTCCACTTTATTCTTGAAATAATAATAGAATTCACCATTGGAACCAATATCAGCGTCCGTGGCTGTAACTTGTGCAATGCTAGTCCTTAAAGGAGTGCTTTCCGCTATTGTGACGGAGTATGTGGTGGGTGAAAATAAAGGCCGTAAGTCATTCATGTCTAAAATTTGCACATTAACTTTAGTCCATGCTTCCAAGTCTTCTCCACGGACAGAACCCTTTATGACCAATAAATAGTTGTCCTGGATTTCTCGATTCAATATGGCGGAATTCCCACCTTTAGTTCTTATCCTAAGAAAACAGAAATCAGCTATTACCACTTCCTCTGCTTTGAAAAAGCCTTCTTCATCGCCGGACACTATCCTGTATTTGATATCCCAGGAAAGGTCTGCCAAGGTAATACCCATCCTACTTTGACTGTTCAGATAAGTCCGTGCTGCAGAGTTTTCATACACAGTGGCATTGTAGAGGGAATGTGTGAAGTGGAAGCCAAATGGTGTTGTCCCTTGAAGGCCATGACAGACGGTGGCCCAAAGCTGAACAAGCAGGAAGAGGAGACTAGATGCAGGGGCCAAAGGACCTGACCAATGGCCCATATTTATCTCCATCACATCATTCTTTCATCCTAAGAAAGGGAAAAGATGAGCATTGATTAGTGGGAAACCACAGAACTGTTTTAATCGTGTTTATAAAATTAAAATGCAATTGTTTCACCATGCTTATAAATTGCATATAAACCTTTTCCACCATTCTGTCCCATTTGCAAAACATTCTGACATATGTCAGCAGAATACTGCACAATCTATGCCCTACAATCCAAGAGTAGGCCACTAGCTATGAACTGCAGGCTATTTCATGGTTTAAAACAACCAGCCCTGTCTTTGCAGTTCGAAACAGGCTACAAAACTAATTCAGAGTCTCTGGCAGGGTGTGAAACATGGCTCATAGTCCACTACAATATTTTCAGACCTGCATTAGCCTCTGACATTCTTAAGATGCACCTCTTTCGCATATGGGTGTCTTTGAAATGGCCTGACTTTAGACAAAGTTGAGGAGTGACTGTAGCCATTGTGCCTTTGAGGAATGTGTCTCCAGTCCTACCAATTATTAGTATTATATACATGAATGAAAACTATAAAGAGAAAAAAAATGGGCTACACCTGATACAATATTGTGGTGGTTCACTAAAACCTGCTGACCAACTCTGGTCCAGCAAGAAAGGCCCAATAATGCAATTAAAATGCAGCTATAGATACAGAGAGTACGTTGATGCTCCAGAGATTCCAACAGAATATTTACTGGGCAAGACATCAGCAGTCACCATCCTTGGCAGCTGTAGTACCAAGCTGAGTTGATGCCTGCTATGGACTATGTCCATCCTCCTACACGTAAATCACAGTCTAGTTTTTTCCACAGGAAGACGCAATCTGGCCACCATTTCAAATAATTAACAATTGCCTTCATATAGCTCTACAGTAGGGGATTGTGAACTTGCTCATCAGCATAATGGCCACTTTGTTAATAAAAAAAAATACTGGCAAGGACAACATCTTAAATAGTCATCAAAGATAATTTCTCCTTTTAAGAAATCTGTTTTCCTTCCCCTCACCCCCTTGTAACTAAATCCTAGACTTCATCAAGACAGTGAGATGTGTTTATTGCATTTCAAAAAGAATATTGGACCAAGATAAAGCACAACAAAACACTGGAGGGAGTTATTTACTGAGAGGCGCCATATTTTCCTTGTTAGTCTTGCTGTTTCTCTGAATCTTGGCCACCCTGGAGATTTTGTTACATGCAACAAGCTAATGGCTTGCATTATCTCACAACATCAACTCGCACATGCAATGTGCATGGAAAGAGCAGAAGCTAATTTTAAACAAATGTATAAGGTCAGAAGTGGTAAGCACAGAAGGGAGAGAAGAAAAATAATGTATTTTTCAGTGTATACGACCCCTCAATGTATAGTTGTTGTTTAGTCATTAAGTCGTGTCCGACTCTTCGTGACCCCCTGGACCAGAGCACTCCAAGCCCTCCTTGTTTTCCACTGCCTCCTAGAGTTGGGTCAAATTCATATTGGTCGCTTCGAACACACTGTCCAACACACTGTCCCCTTCTCCTCTTGCCTTCACACTTTCCCAACATCAGGGCCTCAATGTATAGGACGACCCCCTAATTTTTACCCTTGCCGGAGGAGCAGTCAATGAGCGGCCACGAGAGGTGGCCGAGCGTGGCTGCACCTTTGCCTTCCTCTCCGCCTCCTCCTCCTGCTGCTGAGCCTGCAAAGTGGCACTGGAGGAGACTGCAGCTGTAGTAGGAGGCGGAGGCAAAGAAGCAGCCGGGCTTAGCTACCTCTCGCTGCTGCTCATTGACTGCTGCTGCTGCCGGATCACCTCCTCCACCGATTATCTCCTTCAGGCAGGGGGACAAGGCGGTGACGTGAGCTGGAGGTACGCCCTGGCAGGAAGGAGGCGATTGGACAGTGGTGGCAGCAGTCAATGGGCAGCCGCGAGAGGCAGCCGAGCACGGCTGCCTCTTTGCCTCCGTCTCCGCCTCCTGCCGCTGCCTTCCGTATATAAAACGACCTTCAATTTTTCCTCTATTTTAGAAAAAACTGTCATTTTACACAGAGAACAATACAGTAAAAGCTAATGGTAAACTTCTATAAGTTGAGCACTGTTTTTGTGGCAGAACTTCCCTGCAGTCTCTTTCTTGCAAGCAGAGTATAATTCTATAACTCTGCTGATGGATTTTTAAAGCACTCATTGAAATCGATTTATCGCATTGATGTTCTAACACTCCCACAAAGCACCTCAGCTTCAAACCTGGAGTCCATATTCAACTGTGCAGCACATTAATCAATAATTGACTCTCCTGTGTATTTTACCAAGGCACAGACCCTTTTTTTAAAAAAACAAGCACACACATTTACCTCCACAAATTACACCTCCCTTCTACATTATATTGGTTCGGTGCAATTCAGAGAGCTAAGAAAGTTATTGGTAGCAGGTTTTTGGTAATCAAGGAAGGTTGCAAGGGAAGTGTGATGAATTGGCATGAGGAATATGAAACTATGCATTGAATTCTTCATATACACCTGGACACTATGCAAAAGAAAAAATTTCACAGTCCTCAAGATTCCTTGTCTCTTGTACAGGAATGAGATAGAGGTCTTTTCTGTTGATGTTTCTGTGATTTGCACAAAAAGTCTCTATGCAAAACAGAGCGAGTACAGAAGAGTGACAGATTGATCAAGAAGATACGAAAAATCCAAGATATGCTTCAAATTTTTAAAAGGCCATGTAACAAGGCAGGGCCTATTACTGTTTTCAAAATTAGCATTATTACAAAAAGACAAAACAAAACAGAACAAATTTTGCCATTTCTCATTCTCCTGTGTAAGTGGGAGAATGAGACAGACAAAGATTTACAACAGGCATTGCATACAAAATGTCACAGTCGCAATCCTGCCATGATGTATAACCATGCTCTTAACTTCTGTGCTGGAACATAGACTATATATACCAAAGATGGCCCTGAAAATGGCCTACTCATAATTACCAGGATCCTTCCCTCTTCTCCCAGAGGCCATTTTATAACTTCCGCTCCTGCAGTGAACAACATGAGCCCAGGCCATAGGAAAGAAAAAGAATAACTATGATGGTCTTCAATTGCTATACTAATTTGTTTTCCAACCACTGTAGTAATCAGGGACTCAAACTGAAATATCATGGGATCTGAAAGATGGGGATAAAAGGGAGAGAAATATAATTTCACCTTCTCTTCCCAAGTGGAGCCCTGCAGAACCATCTAAGAGTTTGAATTTACTTGTAATTAGTCTAATATTTCAATCAAATGTTTATGTTTTCATTGTTCTTGTTTCGCGTTGGCTGTCTTACGGTCCTATTTTCTGTCCAAATGGCAGGGCACAAATGTAATAAATAAATGGAAAAAATGACGTGTTGCAAACAGGTCATAGAAGGTCACTGACAGACTGAAGAAGGGCTAAGATAAAATAAATGTCTAATGCAATGAAAACAAGTTTTAAACTATAACTTGTATGGTAGACGGCTTTCTTCATCTACCTGGCTTTTTGGCTGGTTTGACTTCGGCAATCAAGTTACTGGGTTTTTATTTATTTATTTATTTAGTAAAACAAGAGCAGTTTATGTTTGCAGCAGTCTTTCTCCAGTTGGATATTTATTTTAAAAATCCATGTCGTGTTTAGCAGGTAGGAAATGTAATGTGATAAGAGGCAACCCGTTCCAACAAGCCGAGGAGCAAATGAAAAAGGAACAGACGAACAGGAATCACTTTGTAACATTTTTGGATTTTTTAAAAAAATTATATCTAACTAAATATTATGGTTTCATCTGGGAGATTAGGAGTGCGGCCTCTTGTGTACTGTTTCAAAATATCAAAACAGGAAACTAGTTAGAATCGCACAAGGTTTTGTTTAAAAAGGGCAAGCCGTGCATTCGCTTTGGCACGACAGCATCAATTAAAAATGTAAAGCCCTCTTCTGAACAACAGCGTCAATTAAAAATGGAAGTCATGCTCCAAATATTCACAGTACTAGTCAAGGTGACTTCGGCAGAGTTCTCTCCGACAACAAGAGATACTAGTCTCTTGAAGTGTGTTAAGGAGGCTCCTCTGTCATTCACCTTGTGAATGCAAATCCCCCAAGTCCAAGACAAATACTTCATTACCATATTGATGAAATTTAAGACTATCTTCCTGTCTGCGGAAATCAGCAACATGTTACTTTCCCCCAAAGGCTACAACAAAATGAAGGCAGGGAACGGGAGGAGAGAGAAGGTGCATCAAGGACCAGCTCGGCTTTGCATGACAAGGAAACGTGAGCTGTGAAAAGGTACCGCCTGCTCGAACATATTGTTTTGGTTAGAACGGGACAACAAACCATGGTTTGATGTTACACAAATGAGGAAAAGCAAGTCTGAGGTACCCATGTTCCCTCCTTCCCTTATCCCTTAGTTTGAGGGGGAGAGGAGACACATGTTTCTGCTTCTTTGTTGTTGTTTAGTCGATAAGTCGTGTCAGACTCTTTGTGACCCCATGGACCAGAGCATGCCAGGCCCTCCTGTTTTCCACTGCCTCCCGGAGTTGGATCAAATTAATGTTGGTTGCTTCGATGACACTGTCCAACCATCTCATCCTCTGTCCAACCACCCTTCTCCTCCTGCCTTCACACTTGCCCAACCTCAGGGTCTTTTCCAGGGAGTCTTCTCTTCTCATGAGATGGCCAAAGTACTGGAGCCTCAGCTTCAGGATCTGTCCTTCCAGTGAGCACTCAGGGTTGATTTCCTTCAGAATGGATAGGTTTGATCTCCTTGCAGTCCAGGAGACTCTCAAGAGTCTCCTCCAGCACCAGAATTCAAAAGCGTCAATTCTTTGGTGGTCAGCCTACTTTATGGTCCAGTTCTCACTTCCATACATCGCTAATGGAAAAACCATAGCTTTAACTTTGCAGACCTTTGTCGAGAAGGTGATGTCTCTGCTTTTTAAGATGCTGTCGAGGGTTGTCATCGCTTTCTTCCCAAGAAGCAAGAGTCTTTTAATTTCGTGGCTCCTGTCCCCATCTGCAATGATCATGGGGCCCAAGAAGGTAAAATCTGTCACTGCCTCCATATCTTCCCCTTCGATTTGCATTATGGCAAACCATAGTTTAAAGAGGCAGACCTCTGTTGTACACAGAGGTTCTCCAATGAGCTAAATACCTAAAAAAAAAACCACCACAGTGTTCAAGATCATACATGACACCTGTAACTCCATGCCTAACAGATGCTTTCTGCTTTGGACTTTTCATCCTCACAAACGTTGAGTAATGGCAGAGGCGGTGGACTATGGTTCTCCTCTCTTCCTACTACCCTTTCCTGCTCATGTGCTTAGTCTCAAAAACTGTCTGCCTTCCAACCAGCAAATCCCAGAATAGATTGACATGAATTAGGAGCAAGAAACCTTTAATCTCCTGTTACTGTATTATGAATGGAGGACTCCTCATTTTCAACATGACAAGCCATAATTCTTTATGTCTGAAGAGAATCATTGGGTTAGATCCAAAGAATGTCCACAAGAAAAAGGTGTCTTATGCTTACATAAGGGCAGTACCCTCTCTTCCAATAGAGTATGGTCTTGGAACTGAGGACTACAACACCCAACAACATAATATCCTTTGTTATGTGTGTCTCTGGAATTAAACATGCACATGAAACCTCCGTGATCATTCCCAGGCACATTACATCTCTGGAGGAGCCTTGCTTTCAGTTTCAGAATAAGAGTTCCAGAGACTTCTCCGGAAAGGTTTTTAAATTAAACATGACAATGTTCTTCTACTACTGCAGTTCCAGGAACAACATCTCCCACAGAACAGCTATTACAAAAATATATAGATGTCTGCACACGTTTCGATCCAATTTTATACACCTTTTGGTGCATTCTGAAGTTGAAAAGAACAAGACACAACAGGAAGGAATGTTCGGATAACTCATGTAGAAATGGACATGAACTGGTTCATCCCAGTTCATAAAAGCGGCAACACAGGGGCTGCTTTTTCCCCCTCCCCCCACCTCCTCTGGTTCAGTCAACCAATCACCAGACCCCATGTACTAGCTTCCTGCACCTCCTCAACTGATCTTCCAATCCTGGCAACAGATCAGCCTTCTCTGCCCCGCCCCCCTTGGCTGATCTGCCACTCAGACAAAAGGGTGGAACAGAGACGTCTGAGCTCTTGCTCATGACTGGGAGATTAGCTGAGGAGGTGGGAAAAGCAGGCAAGCCAGGCCTGGTAAGGGGCTGAATCAGCTGAGGAGATGGGGGACAGAAGCAGCAGCACCTGTGCTGCCGCATTTACGAACTGGGACAAACTGGGATGAACCAGTTTGTGCTCATTTCCAAAGACATGTTAACTCAGAAAGTGCAAATTTTATTTTCTATTGCAGACTGACGAATGTTCTCAAGCATTCCTATATTTTTCCATAAAGCAAGTCAAGCCGTTGGATAGCACTGCCTAGTCCCTTTTCCAATGAGGTTGAAGAAAGTGTTTAGCATAGGTCTCCAAAGCTGAAAAAACCACAACTCTAGTTAGCTGTTGCATTTCTAGGCCATTTTTCTCCCGGTGAGAAGGGGCCATGAATTTTGCTACTCAGCTGAAGGGTGATATTTTTTTCCTCATAGAAGGCAAGTTTGTAACACTGGGTGCGTTTACGTCAGAGGCAAACATAACACCACCCACATCCAAAAAGTGTGCATAGCATGAGCAGATGGAACAACCTACACTGTAGGCTTTTTATATCTACAGAGCTAAGTCCAACTGATCGTACCACCTAGAGGAGACCCACTGAATCAAGTGTTCAATGAAAAGTGAACACTTATGTAAAACCCATCAATTCAACAAGTCTACTCTAGATAGCAGTGTAAGGAAATGGGAGGAAACTGGGAACTGTAGTCATACAAACATGGAGTCTATTAGGTTCTGTGTAAGATTAATTTAAAAGAGATCTTTTTCAGGAGCTTGTTGTGCAGAGCTGTTTGCCTAATTCACATGGTTGGACAGTCCAGAAAAAGAAGATGAAACAACAGACCACTAAATTGAAGGAGATAAGACACCTAGAGCCTGGTTCATGAGAATTTTGGGCAGTGATCGGAGTGTTCTGAATTACGTCTACAGTGGTGCCTCGCTTAACGATGATAATCCATTCCAGGAAAATCGCTGTTAAGCGAAAACATCGTAAAGTGAAATTAAAAAGCCCATTGAAACACACTGAAACCCATTCAATGTGTTCCAGTGTGCTGAAACCTCACCGTCCAGCGAAGATCCTCCATACGGCGGCCATTTTTGCTGCCTGTATAGCGAGGAATCCATTCCTAAGCACGGCGGGGAGCCATTTTAAGCACCCGGTGGCCATTTTGAAAACCTGACGATCAGCTGTTTTTGATTGTCGTAAAGAGAAAATCGGTTCCCGAAGCAGGGAACCTATCATCGCTAAGCGAAATCCCTCATTTAGACCAATCACAAAAACATCATCGTAAAGCAGATTTGTCGTAATGCGGGGCAATCGTTAAGCAGGGCACGACTGTACTTGGACTTAATTGGCTGACAGCTTGAAAGTGTAATGTAGAAGGTGGTCCTAAAGAGATATAAAATGAGAGAGTTTGTGTATGTGACAAAGTTGGTCTGTGGAATGCTGTGGAATGTGAGCCACAGAGGTTTGTTTGCTTTTTCAAGAAGAAGGAGGCGGGAATAGCCTGGCCACTAGCCAAGATGATTACCTAGACTTAGCTGTTTTTAATTAGAAATTTCAGTTTATTTATACATTGTAACTGTCTGAAAATGCTTAAGCTTTAAAGCTATAACTCTATCCTAATGAAACTTTATTTTCTTAATAAAACAAATATAAAACTTCAACAGAGGACTAGTCTCTTTATATAGCAGGACTACAGTATAACTAAATCCAGTGTGGATGAAAGAAGGTTAATAGTGGCTACTGTAAAAAGAGGTCCTATTGTCCTACTTTACAAGGCTGGTGTGTATTCTAAGGAAACACATAGTCTATGGTTTATTGCTTTGTAAGCCATCATGGTTACTTTTAATATTCAGGCTTGTCTATGGGGCTTGCTACGCACTTCTGAGGCCTAAAGGACCTACCTCAGGAAATAAAGGTGGCAGTTTTGCATCCAGAGGTACTCCCTGACCGCGATCATTGTCTCTTTAGGGAGACGGATCGTTACAGGGAGAACTAAATAAACTTAGAAGATTGTCAATTGAATGTTGGGATTGATGCATATACATCCAGTGGTGGCCTCTTTTTAATTGGCGATATCTCACCAAATTAACATGGTATTAGAAAAATGCTATATATTTTTAGACATCAGTGTACTTTTAAACTTCATCCCTGAACCTTGGAACTTAGCTTGTGGTTAGCAGAGTTGATTATGAGCTCTTAATATTTCAAAAAAAAAAAAAATCTTGTACATCAAGAGTAGAAAGATAAATATATACCATCCATGGTGTTATTTCTGATATCTGCAACTGCTTATAATATTGTGTGAACTTTCTTGATATTGTTCCCAAAGTCCCAACAACTTCGGGGGAGCACTGAACTGTGTACAGCAAAATGTGGGCATGAAGAAGGCCCCAGTGTTAATCCCCACCCTGTCCCAGGTAGCACAGATGGCAGGGAAGGACTGAAATTCCAGTAATCCTTCACTACTGCCTATAGCAGCTAGGCTGATCTAGCAACATTTGGAAGACACAACGCGGCCTATCTCTGGGGTAAACAATACCGGGATAAACAGGCCAACAGTATGGTCCAAAATAATGTAGTTTACCTCTACAATCCAAGGGCAGAAAGATGATTTTTCAGTTGCTGCTTATAAGTAGGTTCCGAATGCATACACAGTCTCATGAGGTGGAGTTTAATATACTGAAGGTCTTTCATGAGATGAGATTTCAGACCATTCTAGCGTTGAGATTCCAGGACACTATTTCCTAATCTCTCTTGTTAACATTCAAATGGTAGCCTTTCCAGTTCTAAGACCAGGGTCTCTAAATCAATGATTCAAAAAGTCAAACTGAACACCCGGGAACCTCACTCTACTGCCGTACAGAGTCTAGTGACACCATGTTAGGAATGCTGTAGAATTTTAAGTCCTTGTCCACCACTGAAGTCGGAGCAATTCAGTGTAATGTGATGTGCCCACAGAGCTGACAGGGACTCCATGCATCCTAAATCCAGAATGTATTCTCTTGAAAGAAAGAAAAACCTTTAAAGTATAATATCAATACTTCCCCCTCCCAAAAATATATATATTTACTAAATACAGTGGATTCAGACTTTATACAGACATCATGAATTTTAGAAGTGTTTACAATTTAAGAATATATTGCATGGGTTTCAATTGTACTGTCAGCTTTTGTTTCTCACACATTCAAATATCAGGACAAAAACAGATGTTATAGATAATCCATCATTACAAGTGGGAATTCCTTGACAGTTGAAAACTGTCTGCATGCACAACAGAAGCCTTTCTCACCTCATATACCTTACAAATTAGCCTGTCTTACTCTGAACTGGTCTTCAGTACTCAAACAAGGGAACACCCAATTTCTCACCCACAAATGTCTGACCAGGTCACATTTCTCCAAAATTAATGTGCTTTCAGCTATGACCACAGTCTCTCTTGAACTATTCTTCATTCGCTCCTATCTCAAATGGATGCATATCCTTTGAAAATATGCCTCACATTCACAATTGGTTTTATTGCATTTACCATAAAATAATGTTTGGAAGCCAGCTGAGACCTTTTGAATCCCTTTTCATAACAACCAACATGCTGTGGGTTGGAACATGCATATTAATTTGAGCATCCACATAGACAGGGAAGTTGAAAACATTTGGAAAAACAAACAAACCCAAACACCCACAAACAGTTGACTCTTCCCCATCATGAAGAAAAGCAGGCTAATGGGGAAGATGTCTCACAGTGCTGACCAGACTACAGCAATTAAAGAGGATTCTTTGATTGTTTGATTCTTAATCAAGGCACACAAACCCTGTTTAGACAAAGGTTCCCATTCATTTAAGTTTACATTGCAAAGCATGGTTTTGAAAAAGAAAGAGGTAAAAAGCTGGAGCCCACTGGGGATCCTATGTTTGGAAATAGAAATTCAACCTAAGGCATGGCTCCCTGAAATTGTAATGATACAGTGAGACCTTGACTTACGAATGTCCTTATCTACGAATATTTCGACCTATGAACGGCTCCATTCACAAAAATCGGCATCGACTTGTGAATGGAGCCTCGACCTATGAATGAAAAAAGGCAGGAGAAAAGGGCAGGAAATTCAGATTTCATGCCCTTTTCCCCTGCCTTTTTGCCTACGGAGGTCTCCAAGGGCTTTCTCCCCGACATCGGAGGAAGCCCTTTGAGACCTCCGAAGGCAAAAAGGTAGAGGGAAAGGGCAGGAAATTCAAATTTCCAGCCCCTTTCCCCTGCCTTTTTGCCTTTTTTCTTCCCTCAGAACGCACTGATCGGTTTTCAATACATTCCTATGGGAAATGGTGCTTCGACTTAAGAACATTTTGACTTGAGAAAGCAGTCCCAATACGGATTAAGTTCTTAAGTGGAGGTACCACTATACTATGGTACACACATCTGCCCATCTGCCCACTGACTCCATACAGTAGGGCAGAGGACATAACTATAAGTCAACGGCCAGGAAGCACATGTTCTGGTTCTAATTCGCAGACTAGTTCTGGTTAGCAGAATCAGAAAAAGACCAGTTTAGCTTTTCAGTGACTCACTTCTTCATTAACAGGTTCTTCTTACTCTCTCTCCCACACCTGGCTAAAACACTTCCTTCCAGTAGGTACATTTGCCATACCTCACTAGAAGGGAAGACAAGAAAGCCGAAAAAGCAGTTTCTTGATGCAAGTACCTGCCCTAGCTTCCTTTGGAAGTGAAAGGGCTTTGCGAAGATAGCAAGGCACTCCGGAAACTCCTTTAGGCTAGATTAGGGACCACTATGAACAAAAATCAGGTCCATAGTGCAATCTATCTCTGTTCATGTAGAGCTTCACGCTAAGTGAGATCTCTGCTGCTGTGTTCCGGCAACATCTACTTTGGTACTTCCACGCTGGTGATACTCAACAGCACTAGGAGTCTGGCATCTTGTTTTGAAGGCTGTTTAGTCTGAGATATGAAGCATACTAAAACAAACAAAAAACTATTGTGGAGAAAACAGGACATATTGGAACACAGAAACAGACTATTGAGAAATTCCCAGCCTCTACAAGAGTGCTCGTATACAGCGTGAAAGCAAACTAAATAAACAGGAGTATTTCATCAAAATGTAAAGAATTTGTGGAAAAATTTATGTGAAAAGTTACTGTTTTCTATTTGTGAGGCAAGGCACTCATAAAGAGAGAGCAAGCACCAAAGGACTAGATGGCCGATCAAAAAGATGCAAGCAACCCACTACAGTCCTCTGATTTATAAAGTTTATGAACCAAGGGAGCAGGTATTGTAATTCTGCGCAAAAGTCTTTCTCACAAATGTGAGAACTCCCCTCAAGAACAGCAGAAAATGACTCGCCACCTTACAAAGAAAAAAATAGTAGGTTTTTGTTTTCATGCTCAAGAATGAAAAAGTGAGAATTTCACTCCCTATTTTGAGAGCACAGCCACAGTCCTTGAAACCTAGCCCTTTTTTTTCAGTCAAAGGGCAGCTTGTATCTCCCAGTAGTCAAAAAATAAAATCACAGGACGGTTATGAATTGCCAGCTTTTAACTTGGTGGTTAACTCCCTCTGTAACCAACCAAAAATCTAGGGATTTTTTTAGCAACAGCACCTGGGTCAGGCTTCTCCCACTGTCTCTACAACCAATAAACCTCTTTCCAACAAGTCATTAGAACAAGACATTAAGGAGGGAACTAAATTCTGTTTCCCATCTCTGTTTACTAGAAATTTCCCTACCAATAGCGAAGCTCCCAAAACTACAAGTCACTTTCTTTCATTCACAGAAATCTAGTAATTATACTGCTTAAACTGGATGATGCCATCAGACCTGCGACAGCCATATTTTGTTATCAAAAAGTTTCCCTATCCCCTACTTTTGAAAATCACCCCTTCCGTACCTGATGCCTGCAGTGGGACCAAAGGCAGTGATTTTCAGACATCTAAGACTCTCTTCTTGTCCCACTGAGTCCAAAGACCCCTCCAGAATCTAGGTACTGGGAGGGGGGGGATAAGAAACTTTTTATTAAGAAAATATGGCCACAGTTGATGATGTCATCAGGCTTACATGATGTATCTTTGTGGCTGATGTATTGTCAAGTCATTCCCAGCCTATGACTACGTGAATGAGCAATCTTCAAAATGTCCTATCTTCATCAACCCTGCTCAGCTCTTGCAAACTCCAATTCTCTTCTCGCTGTGTTCGACTCTAGGGGGCGGTGCTCATCCCCGTTTCCAAGCCATAGAGCCAGCATTTTGTCAGAAGACAATCTTCCGTGGTCACATGGCCAGTGCAACTTAGACACGGAACGCTGTTACCTTCCCACTGAGGTGGTCCCTATTTATCTACTTGCATTTGCATGCTTTCAAACCGCTAGGTTGGTGGGAAAGTAGGACAGCCTTAACTACAACAGTTCTGTCTCCAGAGATAGTTCAGGCTTGATTTGATCTAACATCAACTTTTTTATCTTTCTGGCTGTCCAAAGTATCTGCAAAGCTCTTCTCCAGCACCATATTTCAAATCATTTTTTCCCTGACAGCTTTCTTTACTGTTCGGTTTTCACATCCAAACAGGGTGATCTGAAATACAAAAATACAACCTTGACATTACTTGGTTTCAACCACTGCATGTGAAAGTGGATATAAACTGTATCTTCAATGAAGAATACATAAAGCTTTAACTTTCCTTTACTCCACCACACAACATTTTTATTTCTGGCATCAGTTACAACCCCACAACTAGGAATACAACACTTTACAACACTCATCCTCACGGGCAAGGATGAGGAATCACTACACTCTTCTAGCTGGCAAGGATAGCAAGCAACTTCTGGGAGCTTTCAACAGAGTTCTCACTTTGGCAAGAATAACATTTTGTTCAGAAGAATGACAATTTTATTTATTTATTTCTTAGACTTCGATCCAGCCTTTCCACTATAAAGCACTAGCTCAAGGTGACTAACAATCTTACAGTTTTGTGCAAAATCACAAATTCTTGCACATTCTGAGTGAAATCATAAATTTTTGCACAAGCTGCCCATTTTGCACAGAACTGTAAAATTCGCACAGCTGTGTGAATCATCAAAAATCAGGAAGGTGGCTGCTTTACTTAAAATGTGATGTACTGTTGGCATTTTTCTTAACCATTGACCAAGCCTTATGTGCTGCTCTACACGCACGCATAAGCATGCATGTGTATTATTTCCTTCTCAAAGGACACTAGAGACATTTTAGACAAACTGCAGAGACAAGGTGGCTCTTGCTCCCAGTTGGAGGTAAGGGATGTCACAGGACTTTAAAGTTCCTCATCCAATGTCTCATTCAGTGGAAACAGCCTAAAGAAGGAATTAAGCAAATATAATATCCGTTTGCAACAAGAGCAAGTGACAAACGCCTCAAGCCTCTTGGAGTTCTAACCATGCAGAAAAATAGAAGCCTTTAGATTTTTATTCTATCTCCTTGACTGACTCAGACACTGTGCCCTGAACCGAATGGTCCCAAATTAATCAGCAGAATTGATGCAAATGCTGATTTAACAAGTACCCACTGATTCAATCCAGCTGGGGCCAACAACTGCATTTAGGCTTCTGTGTGTACTGAATAAGACCCAAATAACCAGCTAGAAAGTATCAGACATCAAATGTCAATGACCACCCTCCATGTTAATCTTAAGAGTCTTAAACCTGCAGAGCTGGAAGAAATCCTATGGACCATCGAGTCTACCTCTCCCCAAGGAGGCACAGAAGGCAATCAAACTCCCAACCTCTGGCTCTGCAGCCAGATGACACGTAAACCGCATGTACTGAAAAATATGGTGCAGACACAATTCCTCATAGGGCAAACAGTAACAGTAGTTTAATTGCTGTATATCCTCGAGTATAAGCTGACCCAAATATAAGCCGAGGCACCCAATTTTACCACAAAAAACTGGGAAAACTTATTGACTCGAGTATAAGCCAAGGGTGGGAAATGCAGCAACTACTGGTAAATTTCAAAAATAAAAATAGATACAAATAAAATTACATTAATTGAGGCGTCTGTTTTTGAAGATACTGCCCTTCTGAGCTGCGAGACACACTTCACTGCCTGCGGAGGGAGGACTCATACCGGATGCTGCACTTATCTACTGCTGCGTAACAAGATGAAGGGAGACGGAGGATGGAGGAGGAAGGTGGGTACATAGAATATACAGAGGGAGGAGGATGGGAGTGTCCTGGAAGCGGAAATGCAGTGTACTTAACCCAGGTCATCGGACCACCCACAGAGGCTGCAGGCGCCCGTAGATGAGTCGGGGAGTCTGGAGAACACCCACAGGGAAGAACATGTAATTTTGACACTGACTCGAGTATAAGCCAAGGGGCTGCTTTTTCAGCAAGAAAACTGTGCTGAAAAACTAGGTTTATACTCAAGTACTGTATATACAGTATGCTCTCCCAAGCCATAGCTTGCAAGTTAACTGCAGTGTATCATTTGCACTCTCCGCTCACCATGATAAGCTATGACACTCCACATGTCCAGTTCAAATGACCAGGTCTGAGAGCATATAACTGATTTTTTTTAAAAAATCTTCCTACCAGGTTTCAGTGTGGACCCCAAAGAGATTTCTTTTTAGAAGATGACATATAGAAATGTACTGTGCCCACAACAGTTATACTTCTGAGATGCAAGAGTTGGCTTGAACATTTGTATCCTGTGTCCTATCAGGGCTTATTCTGCACCCTCTGGCCACAATACACACTAATACGTAGCACTGACTAGAGAAGGTCTGGCATTGGTGTCAGCCTCCCTGATAGGCTTGTAATACTGGAAGCCGCTGTAAAATAACATTCCTCTCTTGCAGAAGCCAACTCTTGTGTCTGAGAAGAATAACTGCTGTGGGCACAATACATTTCTATATGTCATTTTCTAAAAAGAAGCCTGGAACAGCTTTTGGCATTCAGAAACTGAAAGCTTTATGAACAGAATTTCAATAAAGCCAAGAGGCTCCATTTTGCACCTGTCCCTGGAATTTATGTCCAAATGATATTGTAGTTATCATCTGTGCTTTGTGTGCTACTGAAACAATGACTGCATTCTATTGAATGAACTGAGAAATATATTTCCTGTCTAAAAGAAACATGTTTATAAAAGGAACCCCAAGACATTTTCCTAAGCATAAAAAAAGTAAGTATTTGCTTATAGGTTTATTTATTTTGTTTGTTTATTATGTATATAGACACTTGTTATTAGGTTTTATAATGTATGCTATTTTATCCTGTTTTATTACTCATGTAAGCCGCCCTAGAGGGGCGGGGTATAAATTCAATAAAAGTAAAGTAAAAAAGGAAAGTTTATTTTACAAATTACTGTACTGCAAGTAAATTTTAAAATGTTAAGCATGAACAGGCATTGACCGAGTTGCATTCTGAATGCTGACTTAGATAGGAATTATGTTAGCTAGGCTGTCAGCACATTTTACACCTGGGCCATCTTGTATGAAAACTAACATATATGGAAGCCCAACCAATAAAAACCTCTGGGGACTTTTTTTTTGCCTGAGGCACAATTTCACAAAAACCTACAGCTCTTTTACATATGTAAACAGAAAAAACAACATGATGTCTTGTGGTGGCTTAAAGATGAACATTTTCCTTGGCAATAGCTTTCATGGATGATAAAAGGCAAAGGTCCCCCTTGACATCTAGTTGAGTCGTGTCCGACTCTAGGGCGCGGTGCTCATCCCCGTTTCCAAGCCGTAGAGCCAGCGTTTGTCCGTAGACAGTTTCTGTGGTCACGTGGCCAGCGTGACTAGACACGGAACGCCATTACCTTCCCACCGTGGTGGTACCTATTTATCTACTCGCATTTACATGCTTTTGAACTGCTAGGTTTTACATGGATGATAATGTCACATAAATTCCTCGTAGCATTAATACATCTCTGCGGGAATTCTAAGTCTCACTAAGTTTTTAAGTGAAACCCAAAACTTACTGACTACAGAGGCAACTTCCAAGAAGGTTCAAAGCAAGGCTAAGCATGAACTGTGTGTGGCCCCTGGACAGTATACCTCCTGTCAAAAGGAGCCCACTTCACACACAAGTCAGACGTTTTTCAAGAAATGATAAAAACATTTCTCATCAGTCAAGCCTTTGACTAGTCATGACATTTACCATTTCTTTGCATTATGTATTTAAATTGCAAATGGAGAAGCAAAGTCTGTTTTGTTTAAGACAATATGCTAGCCAACCGTTCCATCCAAAAATTCCCCAAGTGACTTATCCCAGATCATTGAAACAAACGCCCAGAATAAAAACGGTTAGAAAAGTAATAATAATTGTGTATAGCATAGCTGCTGCACAGCAGCTAAAGACAGGATTAAAATGAAAATGACACCCCTAATGGCCGTTTATAGAAGGTGGGGACAGAAGAATTCACACGAATTTGAGGAAGTAATGCAGATTTCCCTAGGGAAAGAACTCCAGAATCAGAGCACCACCAAAGAGAAGGCCTTATCTTTAATTACCATCTTGCTGACGTGATAAAGTTATACAACTAAGACATCAACAGGATGGACCCCCACCCACTTAACAGCAATCTGCTTTGCAACCTTCCGATCGTCTGTCCCCACCCGCCTGCACCCAAAACTCACTTTTCTGACCACTGCTCAACAGCAGCTTATGTACAACAGCAAGGAAGAAACAGGGATTGTACAGGAGGGAAGAAAGCAGGTAGACAAAAATCAGCGATTTTTTTTAAAAAAAAAATTTAAATCACATTTTTTTAAAAAAATGATTTTTTAAAATTAAAATCATCAAAAAGATCTGATTTTTAAATTTTCAATTAAATCCACCCTGGAAGAAAGCAGAGGTCGAGCAGAAGTCAAACAGAGGCTGAAGGTTGGTGGGGGATGGAGGAGAGAATTGGGAGAGCTGTAATCAGAGAATAGGTAAGCATTTGCTGATTTTTAAGGCCTGCGTTTTAAAAAAAATAACAAAACGCGTATTCTAGCTTTAAAGCCTACAGAAGAACAGAGATCAACTTACAGTGACTGACTTTACTACTGTCATTAAAGAATCCATTAGTATGTGGGCAGGCTTATGTAAGTGACATAGCACTTACATCACTTGAGTCCTAAGGCATATCAGGTCAGAAAACAACATTACAGTGGACCCTCGACTTACAGACGGCTCGACTTACAGACTTTTCGAGTTACAGACTTCTCTGGCTGCAAAATTTAGATTCGACTTGCAGCCAGAGAATAGACTTACAGACCAGAAAAAACCCAAAATGGAATAAAAATAGAATAAAAACCACTGGTTATGGGATTAATCAGTTTTCAGTGCATTGTAGGTCAATGGAGATTCGACTTACAGACTTTTCGACTTGCAGCCACCATTCCAATACAGATTAATTCCTTAAGTAGAGGGTCCACTGTACCTGTGAACACATGTTGACAGAACAATACTTGTTGTGCCCATTTCTATTTTCAGCTGCAAAGGGGCAACCAGATACGATAAATGGTATGGGTGCATGCTTACGTTTTTATTTTCCATCACATATCACTGTGATAACCGCTCCCTCCAAGTCATTCCACTAAGAAGGCTTGTAAGTCATGGGCTGGGGCAACAGAGATGGGAACATCCTCAAACAGGCTATCCGTTCCATCAAAGCTGTACAGCCAACTTGGAAATATCTGCTCTTGGTGGTGATGGTGGGGCGTTCCAAAGAAGACAGGGAAGGAAAATGTTCTACAGGTCAGTAGTACATATGTTTCTGTATTCAGTCCTATCCTCTTCCAAGTTGATTTACCTGAAACCTAGGAGATCCATGTAGTCACTGGTTTGTCATGGCAGCTTTTTAAATTCCACAGGATTATTGAAATTTCTTTAAAGGTTCCATACGTCTACAGTAGCCCAATTAACTCTTTTTCTTAAAGGCCCTGCTCAGCATTTCACCACAAACATAACAATATTCCAAGGTAAATTGGAACTGCAATCTAACAGTATGCAATTAATACAGATGTAAGGTTCATCCTCTTTAATAACTTTCCCAAATTACATAATCTAATTCATCCTAGCTTCAACCCAGTTCTGTACCCATGTATGTCCAGAGAGAAATATACACAACAACCTGTTCTTGACTGAACAGGAAGTGTACAGGTAAATTAAGAAAACAAAGACCACCTTCTTATCTTAACCAGTGATGAAGATGAGATGGTTGGATAGCGTCATCGAAGCGACCAACATGACTTTGACCCAACTTCGGGAGGCAATGGAAGACAGGAGGGCCTGGCGTGCCCTGGTCCATGGGGTCACAAAGAGTCGGACATGACTTTACAACTAAACAACAACAATATTTGTCTTAACTCTTAAATCACCATCAAGACTCTCTCTCTAAAGCATTTGGACCATTTATTGCTGTGAAAACTGTCAGTGCCAATGATGTTGTGATAGCTTAAACATGCTACTGGCTAGGAAAGAAATACCGGTTCTGTCATGAACCTCCTGTTAAACTTATTTCCCTGTCCATTTAACTGGTTCTTGGGCTGTCCTGAAACAGAGATTATATATACATAAATTACTTTTAGAGATTAATAATCAGACCACACTTGTTTGTGCAAAATTTCTCACAGCTGCATGCAAGATATAGCAATTTTTGCTATAACTTTCCTTTCTCTTTTTTCCTTTGTATTAGTGGTGTGACTATCTTATAAACTCCATCTGTATTCCGTTCAATGTGTTTTGCTGGTATAGACTGTAATAATAATAAACTGCACTGAACAGACTAGGAAAGACAAGGGGGTGGTGTTGGTAAGAGACACGCTAACAAGGTACTTTTCAAGAAAGGATCCTAATGTTTACAAATCCGACACAGCTCCTTCTTAGCATCTCAGCATGGAATAACAACAGGCAATATCACACAGCAGATGCAGACATAAACTTGTGGCCATTCTTTATACGACTTTTTCATTCCAAGAAAAGGAAAACTCCCATATTCAACAACAGCAAAAGTTCAGAGCAAACAGCAAAATGATATAATGATATATTTTAGTTTGTCTACTATTCACAAGAGCAACTCTTCAAGAGCCCTGCAGTCATTTAATTCCTGGAAACTTTGCTATTTTCTCTGTACATGCTTTTTTAAAAAAAAAAAAAAATCTGTAACACTACAGTATCTTTGACCAGTCAAACAGAACTTTTTTATGTCTCTCCATTACTGGAGGCAGCTCTGAAGCAAAATATCTATTTCCCATGTTCTGAATTTCCTGTGCGGGAGTATTTGCTTGACGAGTGAGTGATGTGGACACAGAAAGGAAGGGTTATAAGACAAAGTAGGACTGTATTGGGCTGCGGCAATTGCTTCAGAAAAGCAATTTCTGTCACTCTAGATTTCACAATCTCCCCACTTCCGTTATGAGCAAAAATGGGTCTACTGACCTAATTCAGGTCAACCAACTTTGGTTCAGGTTTGGAAATTCATTGGATGCTGAGTCACATTATCAGACTTCACTGCTCTCAAGGTGTAGACACGACAGAGCAAGACATACACAGAAGCAGAGCAGAGATCGTCTATAAGAAGAGGTCAAGAATTTATGGAACCCACAGATACTTGTTCATTTATCAGCCAAACAGGTGTTGGGTGGTTCAAAGCCCTGCCTCTTCCAATGGGCACCCACTCAGACGCAGCGCCTGGAGAAGGCAGTACAGTGGTGCCTCGCTTAACGATTTTAATTGGTTCAAAAAAATTAGTCGCTAAGTGAAAACATCGCTAAGCGAAATGTGGTTTCCCACTGAAATGCATTGAAAACCGGATAATCCGTTCCAATAGGAACGAATTGCCGTCCTTAAGCGAAAATCACCATAGGAAACATCGCTAAGCGAAACGCAGTTCCCCCATTGAAATGCATTGAAATCTATTCAATGCATCTCAATGGGGGAAAAAAATCAACAACAAATTAAAAAAGAGTCAGAACAAAGTCAAATTTGGTTAACAAAGGGTTTATTAAGTGCACTTTATAATTTCAAACACTTTAAACAGTAAACTTTAACTTTATAACATTTAAAAAAAACAGCAAACATGAGGCTGTTTAAACCATCATTAAGCAAAATAGGGCACCCAAAAATTTAATCGTTATGCGAAGCATGGTCCCAACATCGCTAAGCGAAAATTGCCCATAGGGACCATCGTTAAACGGAGCGCAAAAATGCTCTGAAAAAGTCATTGCTAAGCTAATTCATCGTTAAACGAAGCGCTCGTTAAGCGAGACACCACTGTACAGGGAAGCCAGACCACTGTCTCTGAGTGGCCGCTTGCCAGTGGAGGTGGGACTTTGAAGCACTGTACTCCTGTTTGGCTGATAAACCAGTGGTTCATGTCCATCTCTATGTATGACCATTATATTTACTCTATCAAATATTTCTGGGTGGGACAATGGATGTTTTGCATCCAGCAACATCTGAAGAACCAAAGATCCCTCACCCTTTGATTACAGCTAGAGTAAGGAACAGCAAAAGCTTAATCAAATCTAATGTCGACTTGGAAAAATCATTCCTTGACTTTTCAGCATCCGTGAAGCACGCAGTTATCAGGCAAAGACCTACTTTATGGGAATAAGGCCCATCACGATATGAGTGTGAAGTTACAAGATCTTTATTTTATTTATGTTGTTGTACAGAGCATTTTGAGCCTACTCAACCTCAAGTTTAATCAGCTACATTGTTGCTCATTTCTTCAGTCCAGGCAAGTCCTTTCTCTTTAACAATGCCGCACAATTTGGTGCTATCTGCAAACATAACCACTTTACTGTTCAACCTTGACTGTCAAGCATTTACAGGCAAGTCAACTAGCTGCATAGGTAATATATGCCTCCCTGCTTTCTTCCATTGTAAAAACTGTCTGACTAATGTGGTTTTTCTGCACTGTATTATTTAACCACTCATCAGTCCAGGAAATGGAACTTAATAAACTAACATTTGGTCTACAATGCCTGGAATCTCTACAAGCATTGCTGTGAGTTGTAGTTAAAAACAAAAACCCCAAAAAACTTTCCAAGTGCTAGAAAATATTATTTATTTATTAATTTAATTTCTATACCACCTTTCTCCTTTTGTAAGGTAAAGGTAAAGGTTCCCCTTGACAATTTTTGTCCAGTCGTGTTCGACTCTAGGGGGTGGTGCTCATCTCCGTTTCCAAGCCATAGAGCCAGTGTTTGTCCGAAGACAATCTTCCGTGGTCGCATGGCCAGTGCAACTTAGACATGGAATGCTGTTACCTTCCCACCAAGGTGGTCCCTATTGATCTACTCGCATTTGCATGCTTTCGAACCACTAGGTTGGCGGGAGCTGGGACAAGCGACGGGCGCTCACTCCGTCGCGTGGATTCGATCTTACGACTGCTTGGTCTTCTCACCCTGCAGCACAGGCTTCTGCGGTTTAGCCCGCAGCGCCACCACGTCCCCTTTGATTAGCATTTCCCAAACTGGAGGTCACAGTGGGGGGGGTCACAAAGTGTTTTCTGGGGTGGCGTTGCCTTATATGTGCTGTATTATATTCACCTTCTGAGAAGGGATGGCTTTACTCTATTAAAAATGCCCTTTTATGCAAACATATGGAGGGATACACAAGTAACTTGGCTATTTTAAAATAGAGGTCCAACTCAAAAAGATTGAGAACCACTGACTTAGATCGCACAAATTTTATTTTAAAAAATGTCGTAACAATTGTAAAAGCTCTACGTAAACTTTATAAATTTAACTATCACTTTATACAGTGCCAGCTGCATGACCAGATGCAGGAAATTCTTGGGTAATACACACACAATGAGTCTTTTTACGAGTCTTCTTGCCTCTGCATCTAAACTTCTTGGGTGCATTCAAGGTGATGACAGCACCGTTATTCAACTCTATGGCCTCAGCAAACTCTTCATCCTCTAGAACGGACCCAGATTTATCTGCCCCCACTGCTCAATTTGTTAAAAAAACCCTCACTATTTAAAAACCCAAATATAAATATACACAAAGGAACATAACAAAACATTTCATTTAGAATGCATCTACTGCTAATTTTTACACTCTCCCGTAGTAGGGCTTCTGGGAATCTGGTAATATACAACTATGCATTCAAAGACTTATTTCCCTTTATAGGACAGGTGATGCTGTAAGCATTTGAGTATTGATTTCTAGCCTCATATCCTGACTGCTAAGCCAGACAGTGGCCATTTTTATTGCTAGAAATAATGTACAGTATAAATGGAGATATTGCTATAATTATCCTTTGATTGTTCTTGGCATGATTACTGGTGAAACATTTCAGCAGACATGGGCATTGAGAGCTATGTGAGCCCCCAATCAAGCTTTCCTTGATCCATGTAATAATAAAAGAAGTCATTATCAAGGAATGCGTAAATATCAACAGCAAAGTTCTTCCAAGTAAAAGCAAGGTGTTTTTTAAATTAAGGAAGCTATTTTCATCTGAAAACAGAGTATAGAAAACCCAAGTTTTGTGTGTGGGGGGGTTACCGAAACTCAGAGAATTATTGAAGCTTTTGTCAAAAAAAGCGCTATATTTCCAAAATTTAATTCCCCCCTGGTCCACATCTGACATCAGAGGAAGGAGAGAGGAAAAGATGCTTCATTACAAATCTAAAAGACCTTTTTCTTTTTCATGTGATTATCACATTGGCTGATAGTTACTGTATTTTTCCATTTATATGATGTCCCTGTTTATAACGCAGCCCCCCCACACTTTTATAATCCCCAAATTAAGAAAACCTAGCTTTGAGTATTCAGCCTCTGGGCTCAGAACACTCGGACATTAGCAGTCCCTATTGAATCTGAGCATACAGGCTCCACCTCCAATGAGCTGTGTTCCAAGTTGTTTGTTGAGCATCAGCTGACATCAGTTCCACAAGGCTCGTGATTCAAGGAAGCTAAGTCTCTTGACTGTAGGAAGCTAAACCTCCTGATTGGAGGCAGCTAAGCCTTGTGACTGAAGGAAGCCTGTTTACAAAGGCAAGATACAGACCGTTTTGTTCTCTCTGTGTTCTCAGCTTACTTCCATGTATAAGACGTCCCTCAATTTTTAGTGTAATGATTTTAGGAAAAAGGAGTGTCTTACACACGTAAAAATACAACTTGTTAAATAATGTATTCAATTTGAGAAGAAAGCACAACGTTTCTTAGGTTGACTTGCACGGCAAGTTCTTCTGCTTGTTTATCTAAAAAAATTAAACACAGAAATTTTGAAAGTTCTATATAATACAGTGGTGCCTCGCATAGCGAGGTTAATCCGTTCCGGATTAACCCTCGCTATGTGAAAACATTGCTGAACGGATCAAGAAAACCCATTGATGTTTAATGCGTTCCAAATGGGCTGAAAACTCACCGTTCAGCGATGTTTTCCTATGGCCGGCAGCCATTTTCGCACCCTCCCCTCGCTTACTGAGGGCGTGAAAACGCTGCACGCGGCCATTTAGGGGCTTCCGGTGGCCATTTTGGAGCCGCCGAACAGCTGATCCGCAGGCCGCAAAGCGAAGGTCGGTAAGCGAAACACTTACCGACCTTCGCTATGCGAGTTTCGCCCATTGGGGCCATTGCGTTGCGACCGCAGTTGCGATCAAAAAAAACCCTCGCTGTGCAGATTCGTTGTTCTACGGTGCGCTCGTTAAGCAAGGCACCACTGTACTTAATAAGAACACGCTTCATAGAAACCTGCTTTATGTAGAAGTCAGACTGAGTATTCACTCATCCAGCTTAATATTATTTCTGCAGGGAATCAGACATGACGATTTCCCCCAGAGTTTAAAAACAGTACTCATTTAGACCAGTGGTCCCCAACCTTGGGCCTCCAGATATTCTTGGACTTCAACTCCCAGAAATCCTGGCCAGCAGAGGTGGTGGTGAAGGCTTCTGGGAGTTGTAGTCCAAGAACATCTGGAGACCCAAGGTTGGGGACCACTGATTTAGACCACAACTTGTATAATCTCCCTTCTAGGATAGCCAACATGGGCTTCCTGGAAGCTGCAGTCCAAGGCAGGGTAGGTCTGAGCTACTGCCGTTTCCACACACTAATTCAGCAAAACAAAAAAGGACCAACCAGCCTACTCCATAGGACAACACCCTATGGATGTGCATACAGTTGTGTCTCACTTAACGAGGATAATCCCTTCCAGCGAAATCGCTGTACAGCGAAATCCTCGTTAAGGGAAATAAAAAATCCCATTGAAATACATTGAAAACCTTTTCAATGCATTCCAATGGGCTGAAAAACTCACCATCCAGCAAAGATCCTCCATAGGGGCGGCCATTTTCGGTGCCTGTAAAGCGAGGAATCCATCTAAAAACACAGTGGGGAGCCATTTTACACAGTGGGCGGCCACTTTGAAGCCACCGATCAGCTGTTTTAAAAACGTTGTAATGCGAAGAATCAGTTCTCGAAGCAGGGAACCGATCGTCGCAAAGCGGACTTTACCCATTAAAACATCGTTTTGCGATCGCAAAAGCGATTGCAAAAGTCATCATATAGCAGTTTTGTCATTTCACGAGGCAATCATTAAGCGAGACACCACTGTACAAGCATATGTGGCTGCAAGGCTGCATTTGGGTTGGTGGGTCCCAAGTTACACAAACCTGCCATATGGGATTAACTATCACAACTTGCTATTAGCAATGGGGTCCCTCGTGATTCTTCCACTGCATAACTGAGCTCCAGAGATTAATTCTGCAAAGGAGTTGGAAAAAGTTAACAAACGTTGAGATATTAGCTTAGGAGGCAAAACACTAAACATACAGAAGCTGAGGAAGGAAAAACATCTATCTTTATTCAAGCAGGGTGAAGAGACTATGTTGGAATACGAAAAGAACGAGGCAGATCAGGATACAAAGCAAAGCAATCTTGCAGAACATAGAGGAGAGTAAGGCAAATGAGGTAGAGAAGTGAGGAATTGAGTGCAAGGCTGAAGGAGGATTTAAGCAGGATCTCTCAACCTAGTGTTCTTCAAAGAGCTGGACTAGAATTTCCATCAGCCCTGGCCAGTGGACATGGTGGCCAGGGCTGATGGGAGTTGCGGTCCAATACTTCCAAATGCTGCGATTTGGGGAAAACTATAATTTAGGGACATAAAAGGCAAACCTGTCATATGAGTCTAGCTCGACATTCCAAGGAAGAAAAACATTTGCAACCACCCTCACCAGCTGTGATGTTTTTAGGTGGTTGATATAATTTCTCTAGTTGGGATGCTGTTATGCATCTAGTTGGAATGTCATGGGTCTAGTTGGGATACATAACAGCATCCCAACTAGAGAAATTATATCAACATATTTGACCATAACATAAAACATAAAATAAATGGCTTTATATGGTCATATGTGTTCCATTTAATTTGAATCTACTTAAGCCCCGTTCATGTCTCAAATGAATCAATAGATCAGGCATAAACACATGGAGTGATACATGACATATGTTACAATTATACATTATATGTTGACAATTAGTTACTTTTCTAACTTCAACTGGGGAGAAACGTGTAACCTGCTGAAAATCTTGAGAGGGAGAATAATTATGAGGAAAAGGGCACGAACACATCCTGGGGGAAGTTATTCTGCATACAGTATTAATTTTGTTTCAGAATGAGCTTTGATTTTGTAGGTGTGCATATTTTGCTAAACTCTCTCTTTTATGGAAATTAAGTGATTGTCAATAGAAATGGATTCTCTGCACTCTTAAGGAGATTAGACAATTAACAACTGCAACATTGGAAAGATCCCCACCCTCTATTAATCAATGGGTTGAAGACCTTATAATTCTTTTTAACATGTGGCATATATACATGAACTGTGTATGTTGTCCAGGCATCTGATAATCTTTCATTGAAGTCTACATTTAGATTTTGAGCTGTTTTTATTGTTGTTCCATTACTTGTTCCCACTTTTGCTAGTTTTAGTGTGTGTGTGTGTGTGTGTGTTTCTGTGCAATGGTCTGTTTCTATGCTTTTGTTTTCTTCCGTTTTTTAATTATTTAAGCACAATCCACACGGATTTAAAAAGGAAAATGGTATAAGAACTTCACAACAGATGGGCACTGCCTACTGATATATTTTTTTTAATGATGCCTTACACAGAGACAGAAAATGCTGGTGACTTTTGTATGTTGATATTTTAGGCTCTGCATGTAACTTTTGCTGTGAAAAAGCCATCTCTGTGCATGACTCAAAATGGCTTGCGAGCTTTACAAAGCACCACCCTGCCACTCCCCCTCCCTTTCCCCAGTTCTGCATGACCACTTCAACCAACACACCATGAAGTTCTCATTCTCATGCTAATGCTGTTCAAACAAGTGAGCCCTGTATTTTCTCTCATTTGGCCATAAGCCTGTCCTTAGCATCACTTTTCCCTGTCATTTTCAACTGGGCTGTTTCCACAGAGAAAACTTCATCTATTTATTTATAGAGAAGGAGAGAAAGGGGGAAACTAAGGAGGAAAAAAACTAGACCAGGGACTGATTCAGCCACAAAGTTGTAAAAAAAATCCCACTGATCTCTGAACGCTGGTACTGAACTGTACAGCCAATATCTACCAAAACGAGACTGCAGAATAGCTCGGAGGTTTATGCCTCCTTGACAAGGGCTGGATTTGATGATCCATAGGGTCCCTTCCAACTCTGCAGATTTAAGATGATGAGTTGTTCTATCATTAGTTTCTGCATTAATTTCTTAAGTGTCATGTAAGGAAGAAAAGATAAAACGGTCCAAAAGATATGTCCTTGTAATACCTAAACTGGATGAGTAATAAATGGCCTTCTGTCCGCATGTGTCCACCAAGGTTGGATTTCGGTGGGGGCAGAGGAAGGAAGAGAGTGTGCCCTTGTTTTAATCCACCAGAGAAGGTGATGGTGTCAACCGTGTTAACAGAATTGTTAACAGAATTTAGTGCCACGAAAAACTGCAAACTGTGGTTTTCTAGACTTCCTTTATGGAAGGGAAGAAGGCACTTTATAGCCTCTCCAAAGTGGCAAGTCTACAGGACAGTGAAAGGGCACTCCGACATTCTTCTTACCATAGAAAGCTGCTAAACATTTGAAGTAATCATCAATACAAGAATCCCTGTGCCAAAGTCAAATGCTAATGGCTGCAAGAACAGGAACTACAACAGCAGTGCAGCCCCTTATGGGACAGGGGTAATCTGGTGCAGCCATCCATTCCGGAAATACTCATCATGGTCTAAATCAGGTTAAATTCGGATTTAAGTTTGTATGTGTCTTACAGATTTTTAATGCGTATTTTGATCCTTTCTTCTTCTCCCTCTCCGTTTCTCTCAGGCACACACAAATAGGGAGTACAGGGCCAAACCCAATACGTGGGAAAGGAGCAGATGCTTGTCTTGAGATGGCTATCTTGATGTCAGACATGTACTGGAAGCCAAACACCAAAACCTACAGGTGAGAATCTTCACGACCGTCATCATGAAATTCCTGAACTCAGAGCACTTACCTCCAGCCTCATACACAGCTGCAAACTAGGAACTGTTTGCTATCGTTGTGTGTGGGTTCTGTGCCCTCAAGTGTCAACCGACTTTTAGCGATCCTAATAGGGCTTTTCAGGTAAGTGAGATATTTAAGAAGTGATTCTACCAGTTCCGCTCCTCCAGTGATTTCCCATGGCCAAGTGGGGATTCAAACTCTGTTTTCCAGAACTCACTAGTCCATCACTCTATCCACTACACTACACTGGGAAGCTTGCCACTGTGACTTCTGCACTATTTCACCTTTCCCATTTCTCCTTTCACAAACTCCTAGAATATTTGGGGTAAACAGAAAGCTAGTAGATGTGAACCAAGGGGACTCCACTTAGCCAGATTCTCCCTCCTATTCCTCCTCACAGAAGCTCATCAGAGTGCCCTGCTAAACGACAGAAGTGCTACGGGTGGATTACATCAGTCGGATGATGCAAGAAATTCAGCAAGCGGCGCTATGCCACTTCAGCAGGAAGGCAAAAGCAGCAGGAAAGGTCTCCAGTGTTCATGCCCTGATAAGTCCTAGCGAACTGTCAAACTCTTTTTGACCGTGTTCTGCACCAAGAGAGTCTTGCATTAGAAAACACATATTACTTCAGAGCACATATTAATAACTCTGGCACTGAAGACACCCGTGCCCTTCAAAGGGGATTTTCATTTCCTTCGCACCTTGAATTCTGAAAGCACCACAGATGAGAGCTTCAACATAATCACCGA